>NC_090272.1:121514700-121826485 GCF_040414725.1 Anabrus simplex | reverse complement strand
CCACTTTCCGATTAAAATTACAATAACGAAATACATAACATTTATACAGTTGCTTTCGACAATAAAAACAAACCCCATGGCACTACAGCCCTTGAAGGGCCTTGGCCTACCAAGTGACCGCTGCTCAGCCTGAAGGCCTGCAGATTATGAGGTGTAGTGTGGTCAGCACGACAAATCCTCGCGGCCGTTATTCTTGGCTTTCTAGACCGGTGCTTTCGACAATAGCTATAACAAAAAAAAATCACTGAAAAAATCATCAATAAAATTTTAAAAATAAGCCATCCACCACTTTGAAAAAAAAGATTTGCCACTTTTTCCTTCAACAACAATAACCTTTATCAGATAAAAAATATACTTAAAAAGCATGGTCTCAACATCGCATTCAGAACCAAAAATACTAATGGCAAACTTTTCTATAACACACTTATTTTCAACCATATCAATAAATATTCAAATTCTGACAGTTACAAACTGAATTGTGCCCAATGCAATGCCAGTTACACTGATCAAATATGGAGGAGTTTATCAATTTGATATAAAGAACATGTAAATGCCAAGAAAAACAATAGATTCTCAGCTATGAGTGATCATATGATAGAATTTAATCACTCCTTCACCTCCATAAACCAGGACTTGAAACTTTTAAACATAGCTAATAAGGGCATCTTGCTCAATCTCTATCGCCGGCCAGTGTTCAGTCTAATGTGAACACAACATGACAATGTAGATAGGACGGAGCCCACTCAGAGAGGCCGAGGGACAGGGAGTGAGTACCTAGTGTCAGCATTTTTTTACTTGGTTGTCTTCTTCCTTCAACACAGTCATGTAGTTTTCTTTTCTTTTCTAGTCTAACAGGCACAGGAACTGCTAGTTTAAGCATTTGATATTTTTGTGTTGACATTTTTCTATATAAGCTACGTCCTACAAACAAAAAGGTCCACTACAGTCAATTTAAGATGAGTTTTCATAATCAACTCCACAAATATCCGGTCCCTTTTACGCCTAGAATACACCTTAACAACATTGTCAAAATTGTGCATCAAGAATGCAACAAGTGGACTTTACAACACAGCAACGTTATAGTTAGACTGGAACAGTGTCTATTTATTATTGTTACCGTGTTTTGGTGGTAGGTAGAGGTGTAAGAAGGTGCGGGCGTGAATGGGTCTCAAACTACGGAATCAAAGTTAATGTAAAATTTAACAAGGTTATATTTTCTTTTCAAGATTAAGTAATAACAAAGAACAGGTACTTAGTAGCCGAAACACAATTTGAAATGTACAATTACAGGGATTACAGAATTTGGGCTTCGAGCCCTGAGTTCACAATTCTTGAGCAACTAGCCCAACTTTCCGATATACAAATTTTAACAAAGGGGCAGAAGACCCCAATCAAACCCTGGAGCACTTGCTCCAAATTACACAGTAAAGCCTCCTCGAGGCATACAACACTCCGTTTCCAAAAGAGCCACTCGCTCTTTAATTTAAGCCTCTCCCAGGCCACACCAAACTCCACCTTCAAGCTGTCCTCAACGGACATAACCACAGGGGTAAAATACCCAATCTACTGAGGTCTATTAAATGAAAAGCAGGTTAATTAAATGACCTCTAAAACAATTTGAGAGGAGGCGAACTTGCACTCCTAATACACTTTGATTAAGACCTACTTGGCCCTAGGCCGTTAATACAAGGGCTAATCCCATGCTAAAGAGGTGACTTAAGAAAAGAACAATTTGTTTTATGTTAATGAAGAATAGATTGAGAAAACTAAGTTCACCTCACAACAATATGAGTGGGAGCTCGAGAGGGTTAGCACTCTCTATCCCAGTATGAAGCTTTAAAAGAGAATATATGAAAAGAGTAGTTACATTTTAGGAAAAGGTTACATGGTTGAACGCTTAGAACCCGCCCCGAAAGTTAAACTGCTGAGCTAGCAAAGAAAGAAGTTATTAATCGGCCATTACCTTGTTGTTGACCGCTGCCGAAGAAAGAGGCGCTTCCCGCCCCCTGCTATGTACTTAACACACTGAAAGATGGAACAGAAGTGGCGCTGAGACCCGAAAATCAGCAGTTTATATCCTCTCGCGGAAGGTTCTAGGCGTTAGGGGAATGAAAACACCCGCCCACAATAATTTTATTGGGTAGGACCCCGCAACCGATACAAGTTGGGGGAAGATACACCAGATTGGTCAGAAATTAATAGAAGAATTTCGGGATTGGATACATTCATAACAAGGGGAAGAAAGGGGTAAATATTGCCAACTTAAACAATGACAGAAAGAAATTTAACAAAGAACAAACTCTTGAAATTAAATTTTCTCCAACAAAATAGTTCTTTGACTCCGCACTAGGTTGCACTATTGTAGATCTTCAGTAGTGTCCTCTAGGAGAGAAAGTTTACACTTCTTACTTCAGGCGAAACAAAAACACATCAAAAATGACACAGTTCAAAAACTCAAAATTTTCCACGTGGTGACATCTTCTGAGAAGGTAAAGAGTTAACAGCGTAGATAAAGTTCAGCCTTCCTCCAGCAGAGGAGTTTCAACTGGCGCACATTTTAAATTAGCGGAGTGGAGGTGTACCGCCCGGTACAGACCTCCCCCCCCAAAAGTTCCTCCCGGGGTGACACATGAAATTGTTTGAAAACAAGGTCCAAGTTTTGATGTAGATATGGAGATTAATTGCCAAAAAAAATTTATAAGGTTTTCTTAATTTGGTTTGATTTGGTTTCAAAATTTTGTTGTTGCAGATGAAGAATAGTTTGTAAGTTTGTAGAAGTAGAATTCCAAAGATGGACCTTTAATACTTAAAAGTGATGAAAAATTTTGCATAGTCCACCAAATATTGCAGTTAAATTCCCAAGTGTAGTCATTACTTATAGTAACTGTTCATGTAGTTGATGGTGATGAAGTGGGATGGCCAGACCGGCCGTTGCGGCTTGCGTCCAAAGGAGGCCGCTCGGACCCCTCAAGTACCCTGAGATACCGCTCGCCCGCACTATGAGGGGAGCAGAGGTGTTGAAACACGCCGCGCCCGCGGTGAACATATACAGGCTGCGGGCAAGTAGCTGGTCGTGCGCCACACATCAGCCTTGGCCGGGAGGAGAGCTCCGGCTCGCCGTGCACATGTCGTCCTCGCTGGGGCCGAGGGGGCCCGTCCTCTGCTCCAGTTGCTGCACGGCGCCGCGCGGCTGCGGGGGCACTGAAACATTAAAGCTTGGCGGCAGAATTGTGTTGGACCATCATCTTTCTTTTTTAAGGGCACAGGCTTGGTGAGGAAGTTGAGGGGTCAGCGGCGTGCAGATATCCATGGCATTTACTCAAATCAAGCCACAGTGTGTATTGAAGCAGGAGACGGGAGCGTGGTAATGGCCGAGGCAAGGACAGAATGGCAGTTTAACGGATCGGGGAAGGTTTTACAAGAGGCTTATATATAAGAGAAAATATTATAGAAGGGGCAGAAAGCCTTAAAAGTTGAACTCAAAAAAAAAATATATAACCTTCATATTCCTTTCAAATTATATGAAGCAAGTTAACACAAAATTTACACTGGTTTCACCTATGACAGGTGAACCCTAAATATCCTCTCGGTGGCTGGATTGCTTACTAACAACGTAACCGGAGTAAGAAAATCGAGAATGATGCATGGCCCATGAAATCTGGGGGCAAGCTTGCCCGCGGGAACAAAATTCTTGACCATTACCTGGTCACCTACATTCAAAGTGGTGGGTCTCCGTCCACGATCATACCTTTCCCTGACCTTTTCGTGAGACACTTTAAGATTGGCTTTAGCCTTCTTCCAAAGATCTTTAATATTATCCGGATCTATTGTCTCGTGTAGAATGTCACTCAGAGACCAGAGGTTAGAGAGCGGCGAGTTGGGAACAAACTTGAACATCAAAGAAGCTGGAGTGAATTTATGTGATTCATGAACCGCCGAATTCAAAGCAAAAGCTAACCAATGCAGGGACGTGTCCCACCTGGAATGATCATCATGATGATAGGCAATCAGTGCGGACCTGAGATTACGATTAACCCGTTCAGCCAGGGATGGTTGAGGGTAATACGCAGAAGTAGTTACATGAGAGATGGATAAGTCAAAACAGAATTTACGAAATAAATTAGATGTAAAAGCCTTAGCATTATCAGATACAATATATTGGCACGGACCAAAAGAAGCAAAAATAGAATTTAGGCAAGTAATGGTAGACTGAGCGGTAGCCAGCTTAGTCGGAAATAACCAAGAAAATCTGGTAAAACCATCTACACATACAAGGATGAATTTGTTGGCATTTCCCTTCGACTGGGGGAAGGGTCCTACATAATCAATATACAGGCGTTCCATGGGGCGCGATGCTTGATGCGAAGACAAAAGGCCTACCTTGGTGGACATGGTGGGTTTACTAATCAAACAGGATTTACAAGCCTTTACTAGTTCACGGATTTCACTGTCCATACCTTTCCAGATGAACATTTCACGAATCTTTTCACGAGTTTTAAAGATACCAAGATGCCCTCCTAATGGGGTCTCATGATAATACTTGAAGATCATAGGTACAAGAACCGCTGGAACAACAAACTTCATCATCTTGTCATGCCTCGAAGGGCAACATAAAACACCATTCCTCAGAACATAAGGGACAACATGTTCCCCAGAAGAAAGGGTTTCCATTATCGGAGCCAGCGTCGGATCTTCATGTTGGTATTTCTCGATATCCCTAAAGAGCATGGGGGCATCAGTTAAAATGGCATTAACATCAAATAGTGTGGACTCGGGAGGTGATGAACGGTCGACCGGTTCATGGTTCTCAACGTCGTTTGAAAACATACGGCTGAGTCCATCAGCAACAACATTTTCAGTACCTCTGATATGCCTGACATCGAATTGGAAGGCAGAAATACGGATGGCCCAACGGGCTATACGACCAGTACGACGCGGCCTACCTATGACCCAGCTTAAGGCTTGATTATCTGTCTCCAGGTCGAATTTAACATGTTCCAGATAGAGACGGAACTTCTCTAAGGCGAATAAGACTGCCAAACCTTCGAGCTCATAGATGGAATACTTGGCTTCTTGAGCCGACAAAGTCCTAGATGCATAGGCGATGGGTCGCCTCCCTAGTTCAGTCTCTTGAAGAAGGACTGCAGCTACTGCTGACGACGATGCGTCGGTTTGGACAGTGAATTTCTTCGAGAAATCAGGCATAGCAAGTACAGGGGCATTACAAAGAGCTAATTTAAGGTCTTCAAAAGCGGCTTGTTGAGAAGGTCCCCACTCGAATTTGATGCCTTTCCTACGAAGAAGGTTTAAGGGCGCCGCTCTATTAGCGAAGTTAGGAATAAACTTCCTGAAGAAATTCACCATACCAATGAACCTGGCGATACCTTTAATGTCCTTGGGAGGTTTGAAATCACGGATGGCCTGTGTTCTAGAATGATCGACTGCTACACCATCAGGTGACACAATATGCCCTAGGAAAGACATAGAGGGCTTAGCAAAGGCAACCTTGGACAACTTAACAGTTAACCCAGCCTTACGAAGGCGATCGAGAACTTCTCGCAGATGATCTAGATGTTCTTCAAAAGTCTCTGAAAATACGACGACATCATCCAAGTAATGATATAAGTACTCAAATTTGATGTCGGAGAAGACCCTATCTAGTAGCCTAGTGAGTACAGCTGCTTCGGTGGGGAGCCCGAAAGGCACGCGGTTGTATTCGTATAAGTTCCAGTCCGTGGCAAACGCAGTAAGGTGTTTAGACTCTTCGGCAAGGGGAATTTGATTATAGGCCTGATTCAAGTCCAAGATAGTAAAGAACTTGGCCTTACGAAACCATGAAAAACAAGAATGAAGGTCGGGAAGGGGCACAGATTGTAACACCACCTTCCGATTGAGAGCCCTGTAATCAATGACAGGCCTGAAGCCTCCTTGGGGTTTCGGGACTAGAAAAATAGGCGATGAATACGCCGACTTAGAGGGCCTAATAATACCATCCTTCAACATCTGATCGATGATTTCTTTTAGAGCCTTCATTTTAGGTGGAGATAGCCTATAAGGTGGAAAACGGACCGGAATCGAATCCGTGACCTCAATTTTGTATTCAATAAGGTCAGTAACACCAAGAGTATCAGAGAACACCTCGGGAAACGACTGACACAGTTTGCGAATACTATCAGCCTGCTCCTCAGGTAGATGTCTAAGGTCTAACAACATCTCATCCTGGGTAGGCGAAATAGAAGAACATGACAGAGAATTACACTTTAATAGTGGGATTTTACAATTAGAAGCAAATTTGAATGTGCACGACCTAGACTGGAGATCGAGCACAAGACCAGTGTGAGAAATAAAGTCAGCTCCCAATATAATGGGGCAAGACAATTGCTTGGCCACAAACAATTTAACTTTCCATGTAAACTTAAAAATACGAATTTTGACCAGTAAGGAACCTAGAATTTCTAATGGAGATGAATTAGCCGATACGTATTGAACAGGAGAAGAGACATAGTCAGGAAGTTTACAAACCGTTTTCAATTTAGAATACCATTCAGCCGAAATAATCGAACAAACACTTCCTGAATCTAAGAGAGCTCTTATAGGCTCGTTATTTAACTCAATCTTAAGAAAAGGAACCGGTGCGGGGGTATCCGCCGCAATCCTAAGACATTCTTTAGGGCATTCAAAAGATGAATTTGAAGGCTGATCGTTCTCTGCATTTACAACCTGTTTACTAGGGGCTGAGTCTCGGGAAGATGGATTAGTCGACTCAGCCGAAGCCACTAGTCACTTTTTATTATTGGCATAGTTGGAATTTGCACCGGAAGTTGAGCAGGAGGGGGTGCTATTTGAGTTTGGGCAATTCTTGGCGATATGTGAGAAAGCCCCACATTTAAAACAGCCTTGCGCTGAACCAGCTCCAGTATTTGCCCTACTAGTTTTGACCAATGGACATTTATTGCGAAGATGGTCAGGCGACCCGCAAGCATAACATTTACGGGGTGTGACTGGTCGGCGAGGTGGAGGCCGAGTGTTACTAAAGGAAGGAGGGGGTTCTTTTGCCACACGCAAGGAATCGGCGTACCTAACTCCTTCCGCTGAGACGGCCAACGCTTCAAGTTCAGAGAAAGTTTGCGGGCACGCCGCGAAACACAAGTATGACCTATAAGATGGTGAAATGCCTTCTACAATAGCCTGTACAATCTGATCTTCAGGAAAATGAAGGGCAAACACCCTAGTGTAAAACTTAATGTCCTGTATGAAATCAGCCAAGTTTTCATCCAAGCGCTGTACACGATAATAGTACTTCTGAATAAGGGAGGACCTGGCCCTAGCCGGGATGAAGTTAGCCAACAAATGGGCATGGAAATCCTCAATAGATGATTGCTCGGCAATGGCTCTTACGATTTTATCAGAGAGAATACCAATAGCATAAGGATAGATGATTTGCAAAATTTGACATGGAGAAAGAGAAAACACAAGGGCATGATCCTGAAATTCAACTAGAAATCTCAAAAATGAAATTACATCACTGGTGGTATTAACAGAAAACTTAGAAATACCTCGGAGCAACATTGCCAATGGATGAGGCAAGCTGCTAAACCCGGGTGACATAGTAGGTAAAGGTTTCAATGGCAAGGAAGTTAATTCAGAACGGATGTTACTCAACGATGCACGGCGTTCAGGCTCGTTGTCCAATGGGGCAGAGATAGTTTGGGCAGCAATGGTTTTCCTATTAACTTCTCCCTTGGGAGGCGCTTCCTCACTACCTGCATTCACTATGGTGGGTTGATCAGATTTGGGAGGAACTTCCCCAGTCAACAGTAGAGTGACCTTACTAGATAATTCGGAAATATTTTCCAGGAGCGTACTAGCTTCCTTCCTCTGAACGTCATTCAGTTTTAGAGACAACAGATCGTTAACCCTATTCGAAAAATGATATAGCCTGCCTTGCACACGCTTAATTTGATTAGGAGACGGATCATTTTCATCAAAAAAACTAACTACAGAAGCTAGACCAGTAATATTCTCCGTGATCGTGGAAAGAGAGTCGTCAATTTCTTTCTCTCCCAAATTGGGGATGGAAATGGGCAAATCTAGGGACTCTCTAAGCTTGTTTGTGTCTACTGCAACCGTGCCTCCAGATTGTACATTTCTAATAGTTAATTCATAGATCAACTCCTCTTTGCGCAAATAGTTAAGATGGAGAACATCGCGAGGGCCGGGCATGGTGACAGAACAATTTTGAAACAAAATCAAAAAAAATTCCAGCAACTGAGAAAATTGTTAGAGTTCGGAAAAAACAATATTTAGCCGTCAAACGGGGCTAAATTGAGACCCATTCAACCACGCTCTGCTACCACTTGTTACCGTGTTTTGGTGGTAGGTAGAGGTGTAAGAAGGTGCGGGCGTGAATGGGTCTCAAACTACGGAATCAAAGTTAATGTAAAATTTAACAAGGTTATATTTTCTTTTCAAGATTAAGTAATAACAAAGAACAGGTACTTAGTAGCCGAAACACAATTTGAAATGTACAATTACAGGGATTACAGAATTTGGGCTTCGAGCCCTGAGTTCACAATTCTTGAGCAACTAGCCCAACTTTCCGATATACAAATTTTAACAAAGGGGCAGAAGACCCCAATCAAACCCTGGAGCACTTGCTCCAAATTACACAGTAAAGCCTCCTCGAGGCATACAACACTCCGTTTCCAAAAGAGCCACTCGCTCTTTAATTTAAGCCTCTCCCAGGCCACACCAAACTCCACCTTCAAGCTGTCCTCAACGGACATAACCACAGGGGTAAAATACCCAATCTACTGAGGTCTATTAAATGAAAAGCAGGTTAATTAAATGACCTCTAAAACAATTTGAGAGGAGGCGAACTTGCACTCCTAATACACTTTGATTAAGACCTACTTGGCCCTAGGCCGTTAATACAAGGGCTAATCCCATGCTAAAGAGGTGACTTAAGAAAAGAACAATTTGTTTTACGTTAACGAAGAATAGATTGAGAAAACTAAGTTCACCTCACAACAATATGAGTGGGAGCTCGAGAGGTTTAGCACTCTCTATCCCAGTATGAAGCTTTAAAAGAGAATATATGAAAAGAGTAGTTACATTTTAGGAAAAGGTTACATGGTTGAACGCTTAGAACCCGCCCCGAAAGTTAAACTGCTGAGCTAGCAAAGAAAGAAGTTATTAATCGGCCATTACCTTGTTGTTGACCGCTGCCGAAGAAAGAGGCGCTTCCCGCCCCCTGCTATGTACTTAACACACTGAAAGATGGAACAGAAGTGGCGCTGAGACCCGAAAATCAGCAGTTTATATCCTCTCGCGGAAGGTTCTAGGCGTTAGGGGAATGAAAACACCCGCCCACAATAATTTTATTGGGTAGGACCCCGCAACCGATACAAGTTGGGGGAAGATACACCAGATTGGTCAGAAATTAATAGAAGAATTTCGGGATTGGATACATTCATAACAAGGGGAAGAAAGGGGTAAATATTGCCAACTTAAACAATGACAGAAAGAAATTTAACAAAGAACAAACTCTTGAAATTAAATTTTCTCCAACAAAATAGTTCTTTGACTCCGCACTAGGTTGCACTATTGTAGATCTTCAGTAGTGTCCTCTAGGAGAGAAAGTTTACACTTCTTACTTCAGGCGAAACAAAAACACATCAAAAATGACACAGTTCAAAAACTCAAAATTTTCCACGTGGTGACATCTTCTGAGAAGGTAAAGAGTTAACAGCGTAGATAAAGTTCAGCCTTCCTCCAGCAGAGGAGTTTCAACTGGCGCACATTTTAAATTAGCGGAGTGGAGGTGTACCGCCCGGTACAATTATTAAGATAGTAACAAGAGGACTTTTAAAATAATCTCACTAATTTTTAATGACAATTTTTTTTATCTTCATAATACATCATAATTTTATGTATCCAATGTTTTTATACTTTTCTAGTAGCATTAAGATGTCATTTGTCAAGTTAACTAGCTTGCTGAGGATGGTCTAGTGAGGATCAAAACATGTACTGGTAGATAAAAATGCTTTCATGCGACTGAATTTATTATTATTATTTACCTTATTCGTTACAGTTATCTACGGACCATGTTTGCACAATCCACCAAATCTTCTATCTCTCAAACTTAATTCCTTTTCTTGCATCCTTCCAGATGTTCTTAAGTCTTTGACTTCTCCTTTGTTACTTTTCAATCAGGATGTTGCATGACTTGACGAATTCCTCTGGTGCATCCTTCATTTATGCAATTTTCTTCCTAAAGGTTCTTCTTTCCTGTATATCTCCCTCCAGAACCTCCTTTAGCCCTAAAGGTTGTGCCTTCCACTTTTCATTTAGACAAAGTATCTTGTGTGCCAGTCTCTTTATG
This sequence comes from Anabrus simplex, assembly GCF_040414725.1. NCBI lineage: Eukaryota > Metazoa > Arthropoda > Insecta > Orthoptera > Tettigoniidae > Anabrus > Anabrus simplex. The sequence goes on along the minus strand of NC_090272.1, from coordinate 121,816,101 downwards.
TATTATTATTTATCATTATTGCATAAAGTTTTCAAATGATATTAAAAGTTGAACATAATACACATTTTCTCACAAGAGTTAATATACGTAGATTGGTACTACATGAACAGCAAAGTCCATAGCCCATTCCAGCAATGCATTTTACTGTGTGTCACCAAATGGTGTCACAGTATCATTCTAAATTAACCGAATGGCCAGTGGTTAATCTTGCAATTACAAACATGCCAAACATTGTGCATTCCTTTTTTTCATGCAAATTATCATGTTATGTGTATAATTATGCTACATTATAAAGAAATGGATAACATAGGTGATGTACTGGGGTGAAAAACTGAATGGTGAATCAATGATTCCCTTGAGGGGTTGCCTATCATTCCATCAATTTGTCACTGGTAGGACCACAGATATGGTGTCAAGGAATTTAAACTGTGCAACGACACAGGCTACAAACACAAAAGTTACACTAGTAAATGTAACTTCAATAATCAATGGAACTTATGTACCCATATCTGGACAGTGTTCACTTTCTCTGCACCAGCAATTACTGTACATCATTTGAGCTAGCTGAGGTGTTACCAGATCACAAGACATGCTTTATTGGCATAATGAGGAAAAAAATAAAAATGATTTAGCCAAGGATGTTGTAAATTTGAAGTTTAAATTGTGGTTAATGTTATCTGTTTGAAAATGTTTTCAAACTAGTAATATTATTCAGAATTAATACAAGTACTGCTTAGCATTTTTAAAGTTTTCATAAATATTTGGCTTACAGAATTTATGGTAGTTAGTTTGAATTTGCAAACAAAATTATCATATTCAGAATTTCTGTTCTACATTCCACACCTTTCCAAAAGAAATAAATAATTCTGTGATACTGCAGTACATGGTGTCAAGCTATATTTTATGTCTCACAAAAAAAAAATGTAAAGGCGTCACACGACCTTGGAATGATGTGATACTGATTAGTCAGTATATCACATAAATACAGGATCTGTCAGAAAAATCTGTACTCACTTTGAAAATACTGCTGAAGTTCAATGTTCATGGAGGCATGAGTTAGCAACATACCTTTCAACATGCTTGACAATTATATGTCTTTGTGATAAGTATGAGACACATGGTATTATTTATGATGTGCACAAGAGAAGATCCAGTTCCTACAACTACAAATCCTGCTTCTTCAGCTATGCTCTTAGAAAACCGCAGAAGTCTGCTACACAATGACACGGTGACCTCATGAGAAAGGGGTTAGTAGTGTGAGTGTATGACACATTCTGAAAGCCAATAAGTGGAAAGTGTATGTACCAAGATTATTGCATGCATTAAATGAGGACAATCTTGATCACCAAATGCTCTTACAAAACCTCACAAGTCTGCTACACAATGACACAGTGACCTCATGAGACAGGGGTTAGTAGTGTGAGTATATGGCACATTCTGAAAGCCAATAAGTGGAAAGTGTATGTACCAAGATTATTGCATGCATTAAATGAGGACAATCTTGATCACCAAATGGAGTTTTGCAGAATCTCCAGGGACACTGGATAGGACAAAGAGGTGCATTTGAGTTTCCAGCTTGTTCACCAAATTTAATACTTCTGGACTGTTACTTTTGTGGGGGGGATCTTGGAGGATGCCATGTATTACAGGAAACCACTTATGCTGGAGGCCCTTCATCAAGAAATTGCAACAGCATGTGCAGAAATCCCCATAGACCTGACCCACGTTGTTCAAGCAATCATCCGCCATTGTGATATGTGTCTGGCAGCTATAAGGCAACCATTTTGAGAACTGAAAGTAACTGAACAGGTGCAGGAAGCTTGGGTTAAACCTGTGATATTTAATTAAGTACTAACACCAAAAAAAAAAATTGTGCTCGTTAAAGTGTGTATATACATTTTTTGACAGACCCTATATATTTAAAGTTAAAAACTTCATGATTGTTCCGTATTGAATAGAGAAATAAGAAGATGTACAATATTATAGGGAAGGATCCACCTTTCAATACTCCGTAGTAAGTTGAACTAAAAAGTAGTTACAACCTGTTTATTGGGACCGGTTTCAACACATTTCAAGTGTCATCATCAGCCAATTAGCGAAGATCTTAAAACAACTAATATATTGAACACAGACAAAAAATTAACATTGTATCATATCAATTTTCATAAAATTCTCTTCAGCCGTTTTCTCATGATGCATGTACAGACAGACAGAAACTACGGAAAAGTAAAAAGTGTATTTCCTCGTTATTGTCGACATGACCGATACAGAAATACAATTCTGTTCAAATCCTGACAGAAATACAATTCTGTTCAAATGCCGAGCCACGAGAAAATGGGTCAGCTGAATTTAATGAAAATTGGTATATAGAGTTGGGGAATAAGAAACTACAGTCTAAGCTATAAACAATTTTATTCACCCTAGATGAAATTGTAGTTTAGGGGAAAGCACCTATTTTTGTTAAATTTTTAATACCTATGTTATTGGTCCTATTGAAAAGTACTACATAGTAAAAGTTATAGAGAATACAATTTACGATCATTTATGTTTTATTCAGTTTTACCGTACCGACTATGATAAGAGTGGTATCTCAGAGTCAGAAGAAAACTAAATGTGAAGGCCTACAATATCGAAAGCACATAATATTGATCAACAATAACATTACATTGACCATTGTTTGTTATGGTATTTTTTGTCTCTTATGCTGCCTCTCAACTCCAATAGATGGGATTACTGCTGCATACCGAGTATAAAAGCCTAACTGAATATTGGCGAGAAATAGCTGGGGAGTTAGAAAACTTTCTTCTTTAGCATCCCATTCCTCTGGTTCATACATTTTCTGATACTGCTGGTACGTAACACACTGGTTCATTATAGTATTCCAGCTATTTGATCCCTACTCTGACATGCTGTTCCAAATGAACAGTGTGCACACTTAAGGCAGAGGCTCACTTAGTAGTACTATGACCTGGTCTAGAATTACAATTTAGGCCTATTCCAAATATTAGCATCACAATTCACTAAATAACTCAAAATTTAACTCTGAAAAGAGCCGTTTCTTAAGAAAAACTTCTCCCTCTTCACTTTTATTCAATTCTGCATTCATTTTATTCCAAATTAGCAGTGAAGAGGGGATTTCTCCTCTGGCTTGGAGGAAAAATTTGCCTCCAAGTCAGATAGATTTTTCCGCCGCCAGTGTAGTGAATTGAGATTTTCCGACTCATCAGGTACTCCTAGGAAACAGATTAGTAAAAGGGCATAGTTTTTGCCCCCCACCCCAAAAAAGCAAAGTGTGTTCATGGATCACGGCTGTCTGTGGCTTGGTCATTCCAGCTCTGGAACTTTGGACTGTTAGATCGGCAGCGTAGTACTGTTCGTTAAAAGTGAGAAAATGTGTGGTTTTTCATTTGATTGAGTATTTCATAAGAAAGCATTGCTTTTAATTGTGCCATTCCTACTGATGTCATTGTAATGACCTATGTTCATTTCAGTTGGGAAAAACCACTAAGACAGTCTTTCTGAGGATATCAAAAGGCAGATGGAGAGTGAGTGCCTGCCATTATAATGAAAACTCCCTGAGCTGATTGTGACTGATGGTAGGCAAGCGGGCCTACCATTAATTACAATGAAAATTCCCTAACCCAGTCTACATATGAGAAGAGATGTTTGGGTACTTCCTCCTCGTGTTCCTAGGATAACATTAAGAGCTATGCAATTTAATACAATCTTGCTCACAATGTATACACTACCTAACCTAGAATTCTGTATACAATATAGAATTCCGTAGCGAAGCACAGGTACTTCAGCTAGTATTTATATACACTGACTGACAGAGCAAATGCAACACCAAGAAGGAGTGGTTCGAAAGGGATGAAAGTTGGGGAAAAAACAGAGACGGCACGGACGAATAATTGATGTTTATTTCAAACCGATATGCACGTTACACAATGCGCACGGCATCGACTCAGTAGGATGTAGGATCACCGCGAGCGGCGATGCACGCAGAAACACGTCGAGGTACAGAGTCAATAAGAGTGCGGATGGTGTCCTGAGGGATGGTTCTCCATTCTCTGTCAACCATTTGCCACAGTTGGTCGTCCGTACGAGGCTGGGGCAGAGTTTGCAAACGGCGTCCAATGAGATCCCACACGTGTTCGATTGGTGAGAGATCCGGAGAGTACGCTGGCCACGGAAGCATCTGTACACCTTGTAGAGCCTGTTGGGAGATGCGAGCAGTGTGTGGGCGGGCATTATCCTGCTGGAACAGAGCATTGGGCAGCCCCTGAAGGTACGGGAGTGCCACCGGCCGCAGCGCATGCTGCACGTAGCGGTGGGCATTTAACGTGCCTTGAATATGCACTAGAGGTGACGTGGAATCATACGCAATAGCGCCTCAAACCATGATGCCGCGTTGTCTAGCGGTAGGGCGCTCCACAGTTACTGCCGGATTTGACCTTTCTCCCCGCCGACGCCACACTCGTCTGCGGTGACTATCACTGACAGAACAGAAGCGTGACTCATCGGAGAACACGACGTTCCGCCATTGCCTCATCCAAGTCGCTCTAGCCCGGCACCATGCCAGGCGTGCACGTCTATGCTGTGGAGTCAATGGTAGTCTTCTGAGTGGACGCCGGGAGTGCAGGCCTCCTTCAACCAATCGACGGGAAATTGTTCTGGTCGATATTGGAACAGCCAGGGTGTCTTGCACATGCTGAAGAATGGCGGTTGACGTGGCGTGCGGGGCTGCCACCGCTTGGCGGCGGATGCGCCGATCCTCGCGTGCTGACGTCACTCGGGCTGCGCCTGGACCCCTCGCACGTGCCACATGTCCCTGCGCCAACCATCTTCGCCACAGGCGCTGCACCGTGGACACATCCCTATGGGTATCGGCTGCGATTTGACGAAGCGACCAACCTGCCCTTCTCAGCCCGATCACCATACCCCTCGTAAAGTCGTCTGTCTGCTGGAAATGCCTCCGTTGATGGCGGCCTGGCATTCTTAGCTATACACGTGTCCTGTGGCACACGACAGCACGTTCTACAATGACTGTCGGCTGAGAAATCACAGTACGAAGTGGGCCATTCGCCAACGCCGTGTCCCATTTATCGTTCGCTACGTGCGCAGCACAGCGGCGCATTTCACATCATGAGCATACCTACCCTGCAATTGGCATAAAGTTCTGACCACTCCTTCTTGGTGTTGCATTTGCTCTGTCAGTCAGTGTAAAAATTCTCAAAATGATCCACCCACTCCACCCCGGTATCTACAACTATAAATTCATCATCTCTGATGTGAAAATAACCTTTCGAGGTATCTACAGAGACTGCAATCACCTTTTAATAACTTTTGTGGTTAGTGGTTACTTGGTATCATATTTATTCTTTATGTAACAAACTGCATTATGCATTTTCTACTTATGATACAAGATATGTAGTTATCAAAAAAAATACTTACACTGAAATACAGGCTAAGTACTTCTTCAACATCAGCCATTTCTGGAAAGCACTTTTGCTCCTTCATGAGGTAAGCTAAAGCATAGTTTCGAAATCCTGTACATTTCTCTGATAAAAACACATCATCATTATAGCCTAGGAACTCTCCTCCTGCTGCCTTCTGTGGATAAAATATTCTTTATAAATTATAAGCCTCAGGGAAAACAGCATTACTTCTAATAGTTACTGTATTTATTTTTGAAGCTGTAAAAATGGCATTTTGGTACTGACTCTGAGCTCATTTATGAAGGCTGGAAGAAAAGTAGTGGCAACATATGCATATATGTGAAACCATTTATTGTACACAGTAGAACCGAAATACCTCTCCAGATCTTTCCTGTGATCACCTGCAACACATTGCACCTGTTTCCAGATACGTGGAAGGCACGGGATACCAGTAGCAGTAACGCTTTTGTTGCTATCCATGATGGAGCATCCTACCGCTTGAAGAATGGCATCTTATGTGTGAAAACACTTCCCTTGGAGTGGTTCGTTTAGTTTAGGGAATAGATCGAAGTCACAGGGACTCGTGTCTGGTGAACAGGGTGGATGTTCCAGGACCTCCCACCTCCGCCATGCCAATAATTCCCTCACAGGAGCAGCTTTAGGACAGTGGGCATTGTCATGCAGGGTAAAAAGCGGATGCATTTAGAAATAAGGATGAAGATCTTCATCTTGCACTGCGCAGGAAACAGCCCCATTCTACAGTACCCATTTTCACACCAGGCAAATGCTTTAGCTGTACCTAAATGAAGGCCACAGCCACTTCCTTCCCACTCCTACTCCTTTCCTATCCCATCATTGCCATAAGACCTATCTGTGTCGATGCGACGTAAAACAAATTCTAAAATAAAAAAATAAAAAAATAAAAAAGAATTCTACAATACATTATTTTGTGTGACTAGCACAATGAAAAGGAAATGAATATCATTCTTAGGCCATCTAATACGGTCACCAGAAAATAGAATCAGTAGAAAAATAATAGAAAAATTATGGAAGAGTAAGAGTAAGAATAATATTAGATGGATCACAGAACTTAAAGAAGACATGAGAGAGTTGCATATTACAATAGAAGATTTAAAATACAAAACCAATACACTCAAAATATTAAAAGATAAACACACTAGACTGCAGACAAAAATCAGCAAGGAGAGAATAGGAAGAGTGATTCCAGAAGCAGAAAGAAAATTACATTCAGAAAGGATGAAACAGTATTGGGCTGACAAAAAGAAGAAAAACCTTCATAAACCTAAATTAAAAAATTAAAATAAATAAAAATAAATTATTTTTGTATATATGCATACGATGCCACTACTTTATTTTCCAGTCCTCTTATATAATAATATAAATATTTAAATTAATGTTGAGTCAAACCTCAGAACTTCTTGCATTTTCACTAATGAAATATATTTGTAATTCATTACCAATGCTGACAGACTGTTAGACATTTAACCAACTACTTTAATTCACATAATAATTTCCAGCAGCTAAGAATACTTTATTTTACTTTATTTGTAATGGATTTGCATCTTAAACAATACATAAATTAATTTTGAATCAATATTGGAAGGTTTGTAGCATTGCTCTTTTGTTTTGAATAACTTCTCTTTAAGTACAACATACAAGGTGATGCTATGATATTACAATGATTGGGCTATATCAGCAATATCCAGCTTGACCTTCCGCCATATTGGGCCGGATAGACAAGATTCTACTGTATTTATGAATGCACATTGAATTTCTTCAAGGATGCTTATAAAGTTGGAATCAATGAAATTTTTATAGTTTTCTAGCAAGAGCCTGAGCTGCCATACCAAGGATTCTTGATGAATGAATGAATGAATGAATGAATGAATGAATGAATGAATGAATGAATGAGTTAATTAATTAATTGGGTTTGCCTGCAAGAACTCTGATATTGATGTCAATTCTGTCAGACCAGTAATCAGGAGATAGTAGGTTCGAGCCCCACTGTTGGCAGCCCTGAAGATGGTTTTCCGTGGTTTCCCATTTTCACACCAGGCAAATGCTGGGGCTGTACCTTAATTAAGGCCATGGCCGCTTCCTTCCACTTCCTAGGCCTTTCCTATCCCATCATCGCAATAAGACCTATCTGTGTCGGTACGATGTAAAGCAAATAGCAAAAAAAAAAAAAAAAAATTCTGTCAGATTTTATTGGTATACAGGATTCTGGCTGAAAGTTCTTTTTGTTGTCAGGCAATGGCTGTTGTACCTCAGTCATCATTCCAAGAATTTTAATTCTTCATTGCACACGTTGCAGTTGCTCTCTTTCTCAGCGTCTGGACAACTTGAATCTGAATTGAGTGTTTAGTATTGTATTTTGAAAAGAAAACAGGGCAATATATAAGTAATCCCATGAGAGGATAGTTGTTCTGGCTTATGATCCTGTTGTTTTTGCCTCAAAACAATAATAACTTCTTCTTTCTTAGTACTTATCCTGTTACTACTATGTCTCTTCCACAGGGCTTTGCCATAGACATCTTCAATCCTGAATTCTACATCCTGCATGTCATCCCTGATGTTATCTTACACTGCTTCAGTGGTCTACCGTGGGGCCAACGCCCTCTAGGAATGAGTAGGAGTGCTGTTTTGGCCATGAAATTGCCTGTTTTTCTCATGATTTGTTTTTACTGTTTTACATTACATCTATATAGAGAGGTCTTATGGCTACAATCCTAGGGCTAGGACTGGGGAGGAAGTGACTATGGCCTTAATTAAAGTATGGACTCCAGCATTTGCCTGGTGTAAAAGTGGGAAACAAACGAAAACCATCTGCAGGACTACTTATCAAGCCCATTATCTCCCAAACGCAAGCCTCACAGCTACATGACCCGAACCATTTAACCACTCCCTCTCTGTTCTTCTCATGAAATGTCCATACTACCAGAGTCGGGCCTCGATAAACTCAGTCAAGTTATTCACATGAGTGAAACCTGATGTTGGTCATCTACAAGTTTTTGGTTCAAAGATTTATTCTTTGATACCCATGCAGAAGCACAAGGAATGGGACAACAAAGCAGCAAGTGTTCTTATTGGGTACAATGACTGTATTAAGGATATAGGATTTTCGACCTTAACATAGCTAAGGTTAGGGTCAGCAGGTCTGTGAGAATAATCAAAGCAGGCACCAGGCACACAAATCTTGTAGACAGTACAATGCCAGAAGGGGAAATGAATGTTATTCCAAAGACCACAGCAATGATGAAGAGCATCTCTGCTGATATGTGTTCAGCTGGTGACAACACCCAAGATCCTCATGAAGAAGATGACTGCTCAGAAGAGGATATTGACAGCACTCCAGAAATTGATGTTGAAGAGGTACCTCAACAATACATGTCAGAAATTGGCACACAGAGTGCAGACAGATTACGTGAGAGAGCCAAGCACATGGGATGAACTACTAAAGAAGACACCTCATGAGCAAAAGTTATGGTTTGCCGTCTGTCTGAGAAAGTTTTCATTCCCCATCCTGAAGGGGTGGGGTGGGCCACCTAGAAGGTTACGCCTTCTCTCTGGCCAGGATATGATTTGCTGTTGCTGAAGAGGAATATGTGTTCTTAATCGGTGTCAAGTAAAAGGAGTTAGCATTTCTTTCATCCAGAAAGAGAGTGATTTCCTGCAAATACTGTAGATGTTTCAAGCAAAACAAGATGGTGATGAAAATAAAAAGCCAACTTGGTAGCTTGAGGTTTCTTGAATATACATAGAAGACTTTGATGAAACATTTGCACCAGTTGTTAAGCATGAGACCATTATAATTTTGTTTGTTGTAGCTGCACAAAGAAAAGGATAGGATCTTTAATGTACTTAGGTACAGCAACAAGACTTGACATTGTTACAGCAGTGGGTCTTCTTAGTCTTCATGTTGAAAGGCCAAAGCAGCTGAACTGGAATGCTGCTGAGTGTGTAATGCCTTACCTTCCCTTAACAGAAGACAAGAAACTTCATTTATTTTTGGATGTTAATTTAGTACTAAAATTTTATGAGGATGTTGACTAGACTGCTGAACAGAATGAACTGAAGATCAACAAATGGATACATATTCTTGTTTGAGAAGGGGACGATCGCTTAGTCTAGTCGCAAGCAGACTTCTGTTGCTATATCTTCCATAGAAGCAGAATGTGTTGCAGCACCTTTAGCTAGTCGAGAATTATTGTAGCTCAAGCAGTAAATCACAGAGTTTGGTATACAGACAATTAATATATTCAAAGATAATCAGGGCTGTGTTCAACTGATTGAGTAAAACACTGATGTCTGCCATCATCAATTAAGGGATCTATGTGAGAAGAGGATTATAAACATACAATGTTGTTCTTCTAACACAATACTACCAGATTTATTTACAAACCTATCAGAACAGGAATCTTTTAATCAGATTTTAGAACCACTCAGACTTATAAATTTCTTAATCTGCATCAGCAAGAAGGGGTGAAGAAAACCCTCAACTCAGATTCGAAAAGTGGCGACATCATTTGGGTTTCTAATACATGCCCTATAGCGGTTTGTTTTGTATTTGAAGCAATGTCATGTTGTGTGAAGTATCTCATTCTGTTGTTATTTAGCTCATGTATGACACTAGTCATTGTTTACTTTATCATCAATTTAGTTTAGTGTGTAGTAGTGTGGATATTGTAATAAACATAATTCTTCACATTGGAAGTCAGTGTTGTTTTTCAATTCCTGGTTCTTCATTCTGGAAGCATTTGAGGTGAATATAAATCCTGGTTTAGTTTTGGTCCAGGAGATTCTAACAGAAAGGAAGACTGTTTACCATCAGTGAGTTATTAAACCTACCTAATATATATAAAAAAGAAACCAAATTCTACAACAACTTTGAATAGTGATTGTTCATCTGATGATTAAGGTCACACTTCTCCTGCTGGGGAGAAATATATGTCATTCTTAATCTTAATTCAGATGCAGAAGTGAGGGCTTGTTTGTGTTTATCTTTCATTATGCACTGAGATGTTTATGAAAATCATTTGATAGTTACAGGCCTGCCCTTTGCAGAGAATCAGTAATACTGATCCAGAAAGGGGTAAACCCCATGTGGGTGGGGGATTCAGATGAAGAATATACCCACGGTATTGCCTGCCTGTTGTAAGAGGCAGCTGAAAGGGACAACCAAGGGATGATTGTTATTAGAACCATAAAACTACTTGTGATTAGTACCATCATGCGGGGAACACCATGGGTCGCCTTTACTTGCGAGTAGTACCACTATGTTAGGTACACAATAGGTTTTTGATTAGTAGCAGCAGAGAGTGGTTCACTGCGGGTTTACAGTACCTGTGATTAGTACCATTATATGCGGAACACCACAGGTTTACGGTGCCTGTGATTTGTACCATTATGTGAGAAACACCACGGGTCTGGGCGTTGCCTGTGATTAGTACCACTATATGAGCAACATCGTGGGTCTGCATTGCCTATAATTAGTACCAACTATGTGAGGAACACCCCGGGACAGTTTGGGTCCTTGCGATTAGTACCCCTAGGTGAGGAACATCATGGGTTCGTATTGCCTATGAGTGGCGCCATTATATCAGAAAGACCACAGGTCTCCATTACCTGTGTGACGTACAATACTTGTGAGTAGCACCATAATGTGTGGAAAACCGTGAGTCTACGCTACTTTTGATTAGTACCACAACATGACAAATTACCATGTTTCTACTTTACTAGCGATAAGTACCATTATGAGGGGCTGTTGACCTGGATTTTGTATCCTTTTAGACAACAAGCATCATTGATTCAGGAGTGTGCTTTAGAAGCAGTCTCTTGGTCAGTAATACTATGGTTTACTTGGAAGGTGGGGCATTGCGGGTCAGATCCACTGATTGTTTTAAATTCAAATTCATCCATTCATTCTTCATCATCATGTTTTTAATTCTGGTCAGCGGATGATTTTGGACTTTTAATTTGTCATTACATTTAGTCTCTTTTCGTACCATTAGGGCCCGATGACCTAGATGTTAGGCCCCTTTCAACAACAAGCATCATCATCATCATCATCATCATCATCATCATCATCATCATAATCAGAAAGGGCTGACCATCAACTGTGAAGATTGCAGAATGCAGTGCTGTAATTCTGAATATAAACAATAAGTATGATCTATGAACTGAATATTTCCAAAATGTCATATGTGTTACAAGTTAAGACATGATCTGGGATTGAAAACTTTCAAACAGCATAAAAGTTTCTAATGTATGCATGTGAGTCGTGGACATTAAGATAGGAGATGAGTAAGGTCAATGCAACTGAAATGTTTTGCTGAAGAAGGATGTTAAGAATTCCATGGACTGATCATCGCACACATATCTTGGTCCTAAAAGAGCTCAAAATCGAAACAAGTATCTCAGGCCAGGTTCGGCTGTGTCAGTTACCTCACAACTGAATTAGAGTGTTGGAAGGTTACATAACATACTTAAAGTATGTCAGAGAAGGGGGGAAAAAAAAGCAATGACATAATAACACAAAACAGATCATAGTATGTGAATTGCTCCTCAAATGACTTCTTTCAAAGTAAATTATTATGAAGATGGACAATAACATAACAAGTATTGGTGCTGTGGTGAATTCTCTGGCTTCCTTGTTAGTCTTGATATTTCTTCTGATGTCAGCTTGCATTTGGAAGACAGTGGGCCATGGTCACTTCCTTCCCACTCCTACCCCTTTCCCATACCGTCGTCACCATAAGATTATCTGTGTCAGTGTGATGTACAGTAAATTGTAAAAAAAAAAAGAATTTTTTTTAAGAAAAAGAATTTCTTTGACATGGCAGATAATATTACGATTATTTTTCCCATGCACACTTACTTGTACGTGCTGCATGATGTAGGCCAATTTCTGCTCGAATGACATCTCAAAATGAACAAGATTTTGGAGAAGTGAACAGATAAGAATTGCTCCAGCATTTACCATTGGATTGTGGGGTTTGTCTGAAACAAAAAAAATTGATTTCTGTATTATACACAACTCTTATATTCAGCAATGATGCATTTTTCAGCAAGAACAATAAAAATTGTTACATTTCATACAAAAGAAAAAAAGTACAAATTATGATTGTACACCTGATAATATGACTAACATTGTTTACAAATATTTAGGTCCAGATTTATGATGACTGAGCAAGTGGCCATGCAGTTAGGGTCATGCAGCTTTGAGCTTGCATTCGAGAGATAGCGGGTTCGAACCCCGCTGAAGATGGTTTCTAATGATTTCCCATTTTCACACCAGACAAGTGCTGGGACTGTACCTTCATTAAGGCCATGGTCGCTTCCTTCCCAATCCTAGTCCTTTCCTATCCCGTCATCACCATAATACCTCTCTGTGTTGGTGCAATGTACAGCAGATTATTTTTTTTTAAAAAGGGTTTCTACATTAGGCAGGAAACATTAATTACTTTTTAATACTTCCTGCAATGTGTGCCGAGACAATTTATTAGCAATATTTTCAGTTTCAATGTCAAATAAAGTAGACAGGGACCAAAAGGTGATGAGATCACTAAGGATGTATACATAAAGTGACAGGCAGTAGTCCAATATGCAGTAAGAAGTTTCATTCTGATTGGAGAAGAAGAAAGTAAGCAAGTGAACAAGCAAACAAACTTGTGGATTTTATATGACTGTTGATGCCATGAAGGGACTGCCCAACTGAGATGGTAAAGGTGTGCTTGGTTCATCCAGAAGAACGTAGATTCAGTTCCCTGTCAGGAAGTCGAAAATTTAAGAAATGAGATTTCCACTTCCAGAGGTGCACATAGCCCTGAGTTTCACTCAGTCTACATCAATAAAGAGTTCCAGGTTAATTCCTGGGGGAAAAAATGACTGGGCTTAGAGCTAACACTCTACCCCACCAAGCGTCGAGGTTACAGATAGTGGAAGCCTTTACCTTCCACCCCTCCAAGGGCCTTCATGACTTGTACAGAGTTGACTCTTTACTTCACTAATTTTTTTAAAATACTATAATCTTAACCATGGGACATTCATTTTTACAAGTAATTCAGCCCCCAGGGGTGAGACTTTTCATTTAAGGGCACGTGTCTGTGAAGACCATAGTAAAATAGTGCAAAATCACTATATTTGCCATCATAATTTGAACAAATGCACTTGTTCTAGGTGGACAAATATTATTATGTGCAATGAATGAACATTGTAGACTGTTGTTATATCATTAATTGTTGGTTAAAGTTCATTGTTAATTTTTTATGAGAGTTTTTTTCTTGTGATGTTTTCTAAGATTGCAAAATCACTCCAAGCTGTCGGAAGGGTACACTCGGAAACTACTTGTGTGATATGAATGATATTTTTACAGATGCTACCCACAGCATGTAGCTACAAAGTAGACTACAATCATGATATGCAGTAAAATGGTTCTTTTATGGGAAAAGTTCGAAAATTGTTATTAAAAATTTCATAAATTTTGTTGAATACTTTATGGTCTATTTTTCATAAATAAAGAGCTACGTTCATGATTGTAGTCTACTTTTCAGACAATAGCACACTAAAACTGTGTGCCGAATTTCAGTGTTCTATCATTAACGGTTACTGAGATAGTAAAATAAATATTCTTAAAAAATACAATTTTTCAGGAGAGCCAATCAAAGTAAAAATTTAAGTTTGTGACCAACCCTTACAGTTTCGATGCATTCCACCTCCATATTCGGCATGATTTAGGACACACTCATCATCCTGCTGTGTTTTCTTATTTCTACTATTTGTTCTGGCTTCTTTAGAGCTTTCAAATACAGCCCTCTCAGCGTCAATTACCCTACGACGATCAATTGCAGCTAATGCTGAGGCCATATTTTCCTCTGGAGATATTCCTAAAGACTCCAGTACCTTACATCTGGATACAGCACCTGCATTGAAGTAGATAACTGCATCCAATACACCCATTTTAGGGTAGGAAGACCTACAAATAAGCTTTTTGGCACACGTTCCCAAATGCAATGATGGAAACTCTAATTAGGGCTCTGTGTTCGTCCATGTAAAAAAAGTTCCAAGAGATTTTTGGCACTAAGATCTATATAAATAGGTTTTATGGCTTCAATAACAACATAAGGTAATGAATGTTTATGACAATAATCTTTTACCCTCTGTCTTTGCTATCTGGTACTCACACCAGAAGTCTGGACCTGGAGGACATACCACGTGTTGTGGGTGGTCATCAGTTGATGCTTTGTGAATGAAACTAGCCAATACAGATTTTCTAATAGCTTCTATATTACCCTGGTTTCTCCTTATAGCTAAGCCATAGTACAGTTTCAATAAGCCCTGAAGGAGGTTTTCTGTGGTTTCCCATTTTCACTCCAGGCAAATGCTGGATGTTTACAAATAGAGAATTTCATGCACGCTACTATACAATACAATACAATACTGGCTTCTGTTTACAACCTAGCACGCTGCGGCTGGCAGGTCTAAGAGCAATCAATTCTTACGCAGGGCAGCTTTCGATAAAATACTTCTTATCGCTTTCCGATATCTTTACTGGTGGAAAAGTTATGACACTTTCAAATGTTTGACATTTAAAGGGGCTTGGCTACTTAGCGCAGACATTCTTAAAAACAACATTTAGGACAAAATGTGCTTGCTAACATATGTAAACTATATATATTCTGAAAGAGAGAACTCCAAAGAATAATAATACATGAAAATAAAAAATTCAATTTTTTGAAAATAATTCACGTACACGTGCCCTTAATTACGCTCGCATTGGTTGGGAATCAAACTGCAGCTATGTTGGTGAGAAGGCAGAGACAGTGACATTCGGCTGTCGTGCCTACAGTTGAAACATTTGACACTAAATATAACAATAAGTTGACAAAGTGTACTAAAAAAAAAAAAAAAATTTAAAGTTAAATGACAATGATACTAGTTCTTAAGTCTATGGATGAAGGAAAAACACAAATCTTAAGAACATCATACACAGTAGATTCATATGCGAACTATGGTTTGTGTTTTTTTTTAGTAAACTCTTCCTTTCACATATCCCCATGAAAAATAACCAGGTGGTGTCAGATTGGGCAAGTGTGATTGTCAAAGTCCCTTCAAAAATGATAAGGTCATCCAATTACCAATGTTTCCACTCATATTATGGTAAAAGTAGGTTTTACCAGGAGTATAATATGTTAAGTTTTAGCATATTTACATACTTTCCTGTCTGTTTCCATAACAGCTCATCTAGGCATAGGATTCAATGGAAAATTACTATTACGTACTTTGTTAAAACTGTGGAATTGATGTACTTATAAAAGTAAAACTAGATGTAGTGGAAAAAAATAAAATTAACGAGAAAGCAAAATAAAATATATATATATATATATATTATAGAAAAAATGTTAGCCTTGTACATAATATTACAATATACAATATATTTGATTTCACAGCACAAACATAATTTCTGAAAATCATTTTATGTACCGGTATACATACAAATCATTACAAAGTTACAAAACACTTAGAGAAGAGGCTGCAAATCCCTTTCTATCCCTTACCTTTTCCACATCCTTCTTCCACCACATCTCCCCAAACCACCTGCATCTCTTGACCAGAGAGAGGACGTAACCCTCTAGGTGGCACACCCCAAACCTTCGGGGTGGGGAATGAAATCACCTTTTGCTTGCGCACTGGTCATTTACTCCCAGCTCCTTGTGGTTACTGGTTGATATTTAGATAATTGTGTGTTATATGGTTGAGAATGGAACTGGAATTTCCATTCCCCTATTAGAATAAATATTTTAAATTAGTTGGGCCTAAAAATAATCAAAATATGAATGTGACATGCAAGCTTTACTTGGGAGCAATCATTCTGAAAGTTTGTTTAGTCTCACTTAGTGACCCCTTGATGTCTCTATGCTATAAAATAAAAAAATATACAAATTTAAAAAAAAAATTGAGTAATGTCTTTCTCTTTGCAAACTTTGGTAATATTCCATCATTCCAGCACTACATTTAATATTGTGCTTCCCTAAAGACTTATGTTCTGTGAAGTACCAGTAATTGTGATTTTACTTGTCGAAAAAGTAATTAGTAACTGTAACCGAGTAAAGTATTTATCAAGTAACTATAGTTCAGTCCAATTACTTTTATGTTGTACTTTTTCCATCACTGAAGGCATTTATGTTGATAGTTGGGCTGCAGTGAGAATTGATGTTAAAATGAGTTCTTGGTTCAAGGTACTTACAGGGGTTAGACAAGGCTATAATCTTACATGTTTGTGTTTTATAGTTTACAGAGGAATTCAGTTAAGTGGAAATGTAGTAAGCAGTTGGGCCTATGCCTATGACTTGGTCTTAATGGCAGATTATGCTGAAACTTGGAACTTGAGAATAGGTGCAATGAGCATTAAATGAAAATCAGCCTTTCCAACACTAAAGTTATGTCAGTAAAGAATAATATACCCTTAATCCCACAGTCCCCCAGTACAGCAAACATCTTTTTCCTTGATACTCCCTCATATGCCTTCTCTAAATCTACAAAATATAAACGTAACATCTATTCCTTTCATAGCATTTTTCAGTTACCTGGCATATACTGAAAATCTGATCCTGACAGCCCCTCTGTCATCTGAAACCACAATGGTTACTCTCAACTACCGATCGCACTCTCCCTTCCAAAATGCTGGTAAACACCTTGCCTGGTATACTAATCAATGAAATACCTTGATAGTTGTTGCAAGCCTTGCTATTCCCTTGCTTGTAGGTAGGTACAAATACTGCTTTTGTCCAATCAGAAGGTACCGTAAAGTGGGGTAACTTCGGCCATACAGGGTAACTTCGGATACTGACGAATAGCTACACTTATTTTCTCCTGTCTCCTATACTGAAAAAGATAAACTACTTGCAACAACTTGAAACGCACGTACAATAGAATGCTCTATCAACACTCGGTAGTCCAAAGAACATTGGCGTGCTCATTTTTGAGTCAATCCATTTTTTTCGCAGCCCTGACTATTGTCTTGTCTGGTAACAGGAGAAAACAAACTGTTCTCTAGCCCCAGCATTCGATTCTCCATTCCAGTGGTTTATGGGGTAAAAATGTAAGTACGTCTGGCACTGATCAACCTAATTGGATGCATTTTATTCAAATAGGTTCTTCAGGGAATAGTTTTGTGATAAAAGTTGCCTCTTCCGGGGTAACTTCGGCCATGCCAAGAATGTACAGGAAAATATTACGCCGCCACAGGTATTGTAATTACGAGCTTGTTTACTTCAAGAATCCTTTAGAAGAGATTAATAAAGCCATAATAACAATAAATGGGGAAGGTTATCCTGACAGGGAGGGGAAAGACGGTTCCTATTTTCAATGATAAATAGACGGATATCAGTTGACATGGACGATGCGCAATTAAGAACTTAATTAACGGCACAGATATTTCTAATTTAGAAGACAGTGTATTATGAGAACAGTCTACACGATTGCTTCTTTTCCAATCTCCTTTTTCCTCCATACTATTGGGCTTTATGATTTTCGTACTTTTTATTTCTTATCTTTTGTACCATTATGAATAATTACAAAATGCAACACGTAATTTGTAATATCATGCAATGCTTGTATGCTTAGGCTAAATAAAATAGTTTCTTCTTTGTGAAAAATGTGAATTTGATCACTATACTTCTGTTTCACCACAAATCATTTTAATTTGTTTGTAATTGTTGATACTGGGCATTCTGCAGGTTTTTAAAAAAACATTCACAGTGGCTGAAGTAACACTACATCGAAGAAAACTTCGTTTCAAGAGATATTTTTATGGCAGCCGAAGTTACCCCAAAACATGGGGTAACTCTGGCCACTCTTTCGATAATCATAATTCATTACTGAATAACAATTAGAATTATGTTCATATTTAGAAATGAAGAACAAACATGGTGGAACTTATATTATATTTTTCAGAAAATTAGAGGGAATATTTCATATTTTAATTTTAAAAATATACGAAAAAGTGGCCGAAGTTACCCCATTTTACGGTACCTTTCTATCATTCAATGCTTATCTTATTACATTATGAAACCATTTCATCCCTCCTTGCCTTTCCACTATATTTCACTATTTCAGGCTAATTTCATCTATTCCTGCTGCTTTATGACAATGGAGTTTATTTACCATAATCAAGCGTAATTTCACCATCATCATTGTCCTCCTCCCCATGAGCTTGGTTGTTCAAAATGTCACCAGAAAGATTTCCTTTTATGTTCAGAAGATTCTCACTATTTTAAACAGCCATGCTCACAGGCACATGAAAGTGATACCACCTTTAACTGTCCCCTAAACTTGAGAATAACATATCACAAGGAAAAGGAGATGATGGAGCGTAGGTAAGAACAAAATGGTGTATATCACGGAAATTGACAGCCTTATAATGTCCCAGTGGCATTGTATGCTTAAAATCTTTGGGTGTGCACACAGAGTAGACAGTAGATTTTAAAAAGTATGCATAATTTGCCACTCAGTCAGTTAATACATTAACAGCAGCCCGCTTAGTTTATATTGCAATGTTAATAATATTATAAAATAAACAGACCAGAATACAAACATGATATTAACACCTGTGAAACAAACCCTCCCCTTCACCCTACTGTAGGGTTGCCAACATAGTTGCAGGAATTGTACTTAATTACGGCAGTTAATATTTTGAACTCCTCATGCTGAAAGTACAAACCTATTTTGTTAGCAAGCAGTTAGTTGAAAGATTCTTTGGTTCATTAAGTAATTATTATGCATCTGTAACTGACAATTAACCACTCCATGACAACAGACCTTGCCGTGTACCTTACCCACCACCACAGACTATGCGATTCATCCTGTCATCTTTGGGATTTGAGAAGAATGTTAGGAGAAGGCATTGGAAGCGGACCAGCAGACCGTGATCACACAGAAAATTGTGCTCATATTCACTATACTTACAGCATTTTACCTTCAAGAAAAATGTGCAATATACCCAACTTTGTAGTTCAAAATGGGGTTGTGATCAACTGGCATGGCGCGTGATTCAAATGGAAATGGAAAGCGAATTGGCACTTACAACCTCATAAATACGTTCTCAATGTCCAAAAATCTTGTTCTCATCATACAATATAGTGTAAACTGTAATTGTCTGGAATTACCAGAATGTTCACTGGTTCATGTGATCCTTAACACGAGATGCCCCTGCAAAGTGCTATACCAGCTGTAAGGTGGCAGCATTTCCTTTTATTAGATATTTTGGAAGATAAAGTTCCTTATTACATCAGGCTAGTTCCATATAATCAGACACAGGCAAACAGTGCATTTCAGGACATTTACTGTACATGACACTTACAAAGAGATATACAAAAATTTGCTGGCTTCAAACAAAAATGTATCATGGTGCTGAAAAGCACTATTTTGACTAAATTCAATCATTGAAGATGCGAGACTGCCCCACAGAATTCCTACGAGTGATACAAATTAATTTAAGACACTATAAAGGAAGTAAAGTTCACCTTATCCCATTATCCTGCAACATCAGCCTGAACTCTCTGTGGAGCAATAGCTTGGATTCTAACATGTCTGCCCTGACTGAAAACCAAGATCAGTATGAGGATGCTAACTTTTGCATCCAAGATATCAACTCCCCAGTTTGCACACGGCATCCTTCCAGAACAATGAAACCAATCAAACGATCAAATGCAGAATTTCAAGACCGAGCAGCTCCACATATCTTCTTATATGAGGGTGGACAATACTCACACTCTACGTAGACCAGAACACTGGAAATAAGGGTTCTTTCTGGCATCAGCAAGTCATGAGAAATGAAACGCCTGCCCCCTTACAGGGTGCTCTTTTCAAAATATTACTATGCAGTTCTTAAAATAAAGACCCCATCCCCCTTTCCCATAAACAACCCCAAGAGACATTTTTTTCTTCCCGTACTTTATAAATTGGTAAGTTTGGAACATTTCACTCATCATATCCATGTTCTTCTAATTTTCTCATCCTGGAGATTTTCTTCTCTTATTCATCAGCATACAGATTTAATTTTCTCTATCGTAGACCTAGGGCCTAAAGATACCTAGTTCACTACAGATTAGATAGCGGATTGTATTATAAAAAAATCCCTTGAATACTCGCTCATTCCTAACAGATATCTGGAATTTGAAGTCAGTTAAGATATAGTCTATTGCGGAACTAGTGCCCCTACCCTCCCATGTGTAGCGGTGAATAACCTTATGCTTGAAGAATGTATTCATAACTGCTAATCACTTACTAGCACTGAAGTCCTCTAAAGCTTCCCATTTCTATTAGCTTCCATCTCCCCCACATTTACCCATCAACTTCTTATATCCTTCAGTTCTATTTCCATCTCTTTCATTGAAATTGTCTATTGATACTATCCTATTCTTGCTGTTGACCCTACCAGGTGAGTTGGCTGTGCGGTTAAGGTCGTGCAGCTGTGAGCTTGCATCCAGGAGATAGTGGGTTCGAACCCCACTGTCGGCAGCCCTGAAGATGGTTTTCCGTGGTTTCCCACTTTCACACAAGGCAAATACCTTAATTAAGGCCACGGCTGCTTCCTTCCCACTCCTAGGCATTTCCTATTCCATCGTCACCATAAGACCTATCTGTGTCGGTGCGACGTAAAGCAAATAGCTGTTGACCCTGACTGTGATGCCTCTTAGTGATTCATATGACTTGTCAACTTCATCCTCATCTGCACTCTCACTTGGTGAATACACTGAGACAATTCTCATCCTAATTCCTCCAACAGCCAAATCTACCCACATCACTTGCTCATTTATGTGCCTAACAGGGACTACCAGAATGTTGTGTGCAATAGTATTCCTGATGAACTGTCCTACTCTGCCCTTCCCCTTTTTGACACCTGTTAAGAATTATTTACGATTTCTTCCTCATTGTTTCCCCTTACCCATATTCATTAAGTCCTAACACATCCAGTTGCATCCTCTTTGCTGACTCAACCAGTTCTACTTTCTTTCTTCCATAAGTCCCATTAACCTTTTCATTGCTGAGATAAATTCTCTTTTGTAAAAGCCCTGTGCTGAATTATTTTTAATAATTAACTTCAATACATAAAAGTCGGAAATAAGATGGGAAAAACCAGAGGGTTCTTGCCTGCTTGTCATATATTTTTATACTAAATATGGAAGGTCCTAAACTGATTTTTCTAACACAAAATTAGCTATATGTTGCGCAGGAAATTCAAGGTTGTCCAACATAAAAGGCTAACAATTGAACAAAAATCGAACTAATAATTAAAAATAACAGTAAAAAGCTCAACTTACATGTTTCAGTGGCTACAGGTGGTCCTAGCTGTCCACTTCCAAGCACCGATATATAACTAAACTGAAGACAATAACTTCAGGGGTGTCTAAAATTAGTAAAATGTATCTAAATTTTACGGTAAAATATTATTCAAGATAAAACACTGAGAATGCATTAAAAATTCCTATACATCTTGGTTTGATATCAAAATAAAAAAAGGTCCAGACCAGTTAATGAAGGGTTGTACAAAACTGGTAATTCCAAAACTGTGGGTAGCCTACATTTTTTTCAAATCGCATGTCTTCTTTGGAAGTGTTCATTCGCATGAAACAAGTTCATCTCCTTCAATACCTTACTAGGGTATGGTAGTTTCCGAAGCAGGGGTGTACACAGAGTCCAACGTCGCATTTTTTACACATATATCTACTTTCTTTCCTCTTTTTCTCATCAAGCGTGGTGTTTGAACACACATGGCAGTACCTGGCAGGAAATTTCTTCTTTGGGGTGGGTGGTACAGGGGAAGGAAAATGTCTCTCTGTCAGTCTAAGCGTTTTGTCCCTGGCTGGTTGGACAACTTCTGTATTTTCATTATAATCGGTGTCATCACTATCATCATTATTCTCGAAATCACTAAAATCGGAAAATTCATCTTCTCTTACAACCTCGGATTCAGTAAGATTGCACGCTTTACTGGCGGTCAACATACTGTAGCTTACTCATCCCTGACGTGGGCCTCACTGCTAGCTTGCACGCCGGGCATACCACAGAGCAGCTCGTAAAGCAGAGTGTCGTATTTATCTCAATAACTCATGAATGAATCAACAGATTGCCATTTCGTAAGCTCCTATCTACTGCAGAGAGACGTGTGTATCCGCCTACGGAGTTTGAATGACTTCTTATGTCAACATTGGGAGTATTGCGTTGATAAAGTCAGAAGAATGTCACGCTCGCAATATTACGGGCGCAGCAGAGCAGCGGTCACTCTCCGCGCTCGCAATATTGCGAGCGTAGCAATGTAAAGATTAACATTGGTAGCTCCCCACTGAATTCCATTTTGTTTGCTAAGTTGTTTCCAAGCAGTCCCTTGCCTGTCAGATGGAAGTGGGACACCATTACTCCCATTGCTTAAAATGTTCTGAGCTCAATAAATTCTGTGAATCAGGATGCTACCTTATTTACATGTAGTCTCAATGAGGATCTCTCCTCTAACGGGTTAGGGACCGTGGGTGGATTATATAATCCTAGTCACCTGAGCACAAGGAGGGCCTTGACGCAGAATGTGTCCAAGATGTCCACTCCTTTTCCTAGCAACTGGTGTCCCGACTCTCAGGACCACTTACTAACCACTCAGCTGATGCCCATGGTTCACAAACCAGGACGTGTCTAAAGTAACCTGCACCACAAACCAAAACTGATGTCACTTAATATCTTATGTATATATTTCCCTTCAATGAGCACTTGCTCATGGGAGTTCACCTTTCAACAGAATAAACACAAAATTGTATAAATCATCCAAAGCCCTTCGATTAACATTGTAACATCTAGGAGCCTAGCAAGCGTTTAAACACGTTCACTCCCATATCCGACCTAAGTCGGATAGTGGACATAACTTGTAAGAAGCCACATCTGAACTAAGTTGGATAAGGTTTCAGGGGGCTAATGAAATGTAAACATTGCATATTTTGTTGTAGTTATGCTTCTAACCTGTGGATGGCAAGTATATTAAGTATATTCTTCATCCTCCTTACCTGTAGATGTGAAGGCCATGTGTCTGGTACTTTTTATTTGAACAAGGTTGAGGTCAAACAGTCGGGGTTCCTCACTGTGTTTCTAAGCATGCATGAGTGTTAACAAGTATGTTGTGAAATAAACAAAAGCCATGGCTTACAAAGGAAGTTTGGAAATTGATTAAATATTGGATGTGTTGCTCAATGAAGACTTGGGTGAATTTATACCAGTAAAAGGAGAAAGTGACAGCGAGTTTGAATAAATACCTATAGAATGTGACCCAGGACTAGTTTCAGTACCTCATACAGATTCGCTATTAAGAGATATAAATTTCATTGTGAATGGTCCGTGTTGTTACAGAAGAAACATGTATTAGGTACCTACTAGTTTTGACCTATTATCAGGGTCATCAACCAAAAGCAGGAGTTGCACAGTGTATCAAACAGTCCATAGAAATTGTAAAAAAAGTACCAGGCGAGTTGGCCGTGCGGTTAGGAGCATGCAGCTGTGTGTTGTAAACAAGGTGAGGTTTACAATAACACAACTTATTTATTTGCTTCACATAGAAATTTACAAGAATAAACATAAAAATGTCTTGAAGCAAAGTAGATAATTAAGCTTGAGAGAGTTTCTGTTTCTATACACTATGTACACTTTGAATGTATTTACACTAGCTTCTATCTTGAAAAGATAGTTCGTAGGAATGTTCAGTTCGTGATAGTTGAAAACTATCAGTTTCACTAGCATAGATTAGCTAATAGAGTTCCTTCTAACTTGAAGTGTCTGAGTTCATGAGCTTGCACAGAATGACAGCTAAGTTCACAATTAGAGAATCTAATGTGTGTGTCGGAGCCTGAGTGAGATTGGGGATGTGTAGAGTACAGCATCGGGGCTCGACTGGAATGAAGGAACGGGAAATTGGAGCAGTGACCTGAGGTGAAACTTCATACTACCAGAATTCAGTCCACCTGGTCGAGACACATTTTTAAGAGGAGTAGCCTCCGTGTTCGACGTACAGTGTATTCTGGAGCAGGACACTGGGGAGAATCCTGGTAAGTGATAGACAGGGAGCTCCTTTTATAGTGCACTGGACGTTACAGGCACGCGCACTGAAGGCTGCGCGTCGAGTCTCGAAATATCCACGCTTGCGTGCGTGCGGCTGGCTGGCGCTGAGCGGAGAGAGCGGAGGACATGCAACACCCTCCCCTCCTAAATACGCCGATACGGCGTGAAGCGGCAGCTGCGATGCTGGGCAGGAGCTTCTGACATCACTGTTGTATTGTCCGGAGCTGTGACTGGGCGGAGTGGCGCTGCATCGTCCTGAAAGGAACCCATGGTTGTTAAATGGTGTAAAGTTCGGTCAGCAATAGATTTATCTGGCTTAACAAGAGAATCAATAGCCGGATATGGACGGTAGCGCAGGCGTATCTGGTCCTGGTGGCGGCAAATGTTTTTCTCAGCAGTCTGAATCTCGTAGAGACGATGGCCCAAAGATCTGTAGATGACACCAGGTAACCAGAGCGGGTTTGACTTGAATGTCCTTATGTAGACTCTGTCGTTGACGGTGAACTTCGTTGGCGATGTCTTGGGTTGGGCCGGAAGAGGCTGCAACAGAGAAAGTAAAGTTCTGTGAGGTCGTCCATGGAGCTTTTGTGCGGGAGTGACATTA
The DNA here is from genome assembly GCF_040414725.1 of Anabrus simplex. Lineage (NCBI taxonomy): Eukaryota > Metazoa > Arthropoda > Insecta > Orthoptera > Tettigoniidae > Anabrus > Anabrus simplex. The sequence continues at coordinate 121,790,943 of NC_090272.1, read as the reverse complement.
TCAGCGCCGGGCAGAGTTCTGTAGTTGCTTAAGAGTTGTAACAATGCTTGGTCTTTAGTTAAGCCTGAAGAGACAGCTTTTTTCATACTTTTCTTAAAAGTTTGTACAAAGCGTTCAGCTTCACCATTAGATTGAGGGTGTAAAGACGGTGCTAGGATATGGCGAATTCCATTATATGTACAGAAGTTCTTAAAAGCAGTAGCTGTGAATTGCGGTCCGTTGTCAGAAATTAGTACTTGAGGTAAGCCTTCATTTGTAAATATTTTCTGAAGAGCACGAATGGTAGCTTCAGTAGTAGTAGTCAAATGCATGTCCACTACATAGGGAAAGTTCGATAGAGAATCTATGACGATGAGCCACATGGAATTGAGGAAAGGACCTGCGAAATCGATGTGAACTCGTTCCCATGGAGGTAGCAGGAGGCCATGAAGCTAGATCAGAAGACGGGGTGTTCTGATTAATTTGACATTGTTCACAATGGCGGATGAGCTTTTCAATGGCTGCATCAATACCAGGCCAGTAGCAGAGTTGACGTGCTAGTTGCTTAGTGCGGGATATGCCCCAATGACTTTGGTGTAACAAGTCGAGAACTTGTTTCCGTAGACTAAATGGGATAACCACTCGGAAGGTGGTGCTGGTTTCCAGGAGTATAACTCCGGCACGAGTCGTAAAACGATGCTGAATACGATGATAAGGCGCAAGGTGGGCAGGAAGTTTTTTCTGAAGAGGCCAACCGTTGCGGATGTAAGTACGTACTGTAGCAAGTGTACTGTCCTTATCTGTAGCTTTAGCAATGCAGGTAGCGTCAATAGGAAAGCTGGATACGGTGTCTTCGAGTTCTAGGTCTAACTGAAGACATTCGGATTCTTGAGAATTGAAGGCGGTATCAGGACCTACTGGTAAGCGAGAGAGGGTATCAGCATTACAATGCTGGGATGTGGCACGATAGGCGATCTGATAGGAATAATCAGAAAGGAACAGGGACCATCTTTGAAGCTTTCTGAGGGAATGCTCAGGGATCTTATTACCAGGATGGAATAAGTGTACTAGAGGCTTGTGATCAGTAATGATCAGGAAATGGTTGCCATAGAGATATTCATTGAAACGGCGAATACCAAAGATGATGGCTAAAGCTTCTTTTTCTATCTGTGAGTACCGACGTTGATGCTCATTAAGTGTCTTCGAAGCGAAGGCGATGGGGCGTTCATGTCTGTGACGATCCTTCTGGGAGAGAACGGCACCGACGCCGTAATCTGATGCGTCCGTAGCTAGCGTGATGAGCTTGCCAGGCTGGAAATGAGTGAGTTTAACAGCTTGAACAAGGGCTTTGTTGATCATTTGCCTGGCCTGTTGGCATTGCGGAGACCACTGAAATTTAACACCTTTTTTGCATAGGGCGTTTAATGGAGCTGCAACTGAAGCGAAGCGGGGAATGAACTTGTTATAGTAGTTCGCTTTGCCTAGGAAGGATTGGAGCTGCTTGATGTTCTGTGGTACAGGCATGTTTACAATCGCCGAGACATTCCGTTCACTAGGTTGAATGCCGTTTTTATCAAGGATGTGTCCCAGGTAGTGAACTTGCGGCTGAAAGAAAGTGCATTTAGCGAGATTCGCTCGTAGGCCATTGTCTTTCAACTTCGTGAGAAGAAGGCGCAGATTATGGAGATGTTCTTGGTGATCTTTGCCGGTCACAATAATATCATCAAGGTAGTTAGCACAACCGGGAATGGAGGCGGTGAGTTGAGCTAAATAGCGTTGAAAAATAGCAGCTGAGGAAGAGACGCCGAACGGGAGACGCTGGAGCTGGAGCAGTCCGATAGGAGTGTTGAGTGTGAGAAATTGCTTGGATTCTTCATCTAAAAGTAGCTGTAGATAGGCTTCTTTAAGATCCACTCTAGAGAAGAATTGTCCACCAGCAAGACGACGGAATAAGTCCTCTGGACGGGGAATGGGAAATACATCTGTGTCAAGTTGTGAGTTGATCGTAGATTGGAAATCACCACAAAGTCGTACATTGCCATCAGGTTTCTTGATTACGACTAGTGGAGTGGCCCATTGACTGGAATTGACTGGTACCACTATTTCATCTTCTACCCATCTTTCTAACTCCTTAGTGACCTGTCTTGAAGTGCTAGGGGTACTGGATGTGCTTTGAAAAAGCGCGGCTTAGCTCCTGATTTCAGCTGTATGTGAGCTGTATAGTTTCTGGCGGTTCCGAGCGTAGAGTCGAAGACTTCAGGAAACTGCTCGAGGAGAGCCGTAATATCAGAAGTAGGTTGCAAAGTAGATACTACGTTGATATTGTCATGAATCTGGAAGCTGAATAAATTAAAGAGATCCATGCCCATAATGTTCGATGCGGTGTAGTTGTTGACTACAAGTAGTGGAATGACCTTCTGAATTCCTTTATAACTGGCTGGAAGCGTGATTTGGCCTTTAATGTCAATCTTCCGTTTGTTAAATGTAACAAGCTGGATGTCAGCTGGAGAGCATGAAGGTGAACCTAAGTCATGATATTTAGCCAGGTTAATGATAGAGACAGGTGATCCAGTGTCTAACTGAAAATCGATAGAGCGATCAGAGAATGATAGAGGAACGATGATCTTGTGAGAATTCTTGGTAGGAAGAATAAGATTTATCTGATCAACTTCCATGTCTTGTCGGGGCTGTATACGCTTCGGGCGCGCTGCAGGAGTCTTAGCAGGGCGGAGCAAACTCTGACAGACTGTCTTGATGTGTCCTACTTTATTACATCTTTCACAAGTGGCTTTGAAAAAACGACATGCACGACGTTCATGATGTTTGAAACATCCTCTGCAGGAAGGCAGGAGTTGCGACTTGCTTTTAGAAGTGGGCTTCCTTGTAGAAGAACGAGAGGGAACCGGGCGAGCATGCTTGGCAGAGAGCGACTTGGCTGCACGGTGCAAGGTAGCAGATGACTGGCAGGCTGGAGTAGAGACGTGAGCGACTTCGTGGTTAGAAGCTATTTCTGCGGCAGTCTTGGTAGTAAGTTCGTATACCGTAGCAATACGCTGGACGTCTTCTAAAGAAGGGTTACTCTTCTTGACAGTGTCAAAACGAACTTTGTCCTCAGGAGTATGCAGAATGACCATATCCCGAATGAGGGAATCAGTATAGGGCGTACCACAACCGTCCTTGGAACATATAAACTGGCAGGGTTTAGCTAGACCTCTTAATTCTGCTATCCACTCAGCATGAGTCTGATGCGGTTGCTTTCTGCTCTGAAAAAATTTGTAGCGAGCGGCCACTATGTGTGGGGCTTTAGCATAGTGTTCAGTGATACAGGCCAAGAGCTGTGCGAACGGCACTGCAGAGAGGTGCTCCTCTGGACTTAATTTTTGTAGTAATTCGCACGTAGCATTGCCAACCGGACTGAGAAATAGAGCACGTTGGCGCTTGTCATCCGTGATGGAATGGCATATAAAATGCTGCTGTAGGCGGGCTAAATAGACTGACCATTCTTCCTTAGCCAGATCAAAAGCAGAGAACGGAGGAATTGCTGAGGGCTGTGTAGAAACAGAAAGAGCTTGAATAGCTGTGAGCAAGGCTGCTTGTTGTTGCTGCATGAATTGCTGTTGTTGCTTTTGGAGAGCTTGCAATACGGCAGCGAGTTGCTCGGCTATAGCCATGTTGAGATGCCGGAGAGAAAGGAACTTGTGGAGCAGCGTGTACTGAGCTGGCTTGAGGCGAGACCTTCACAGGAACAGCTGGGAGTGTGTGAGAGAGCAAACAAGCTGAAGCGTGCCTGACAGGTGCTGCGAGCGAGAGAGAGAGAGAGCCTTGGAATGTAGGCTGACTGTCCGTAGTTCGAAGGAGGCTAAGAGGTGCACTGTAGAAAAGGCTAACTGCTGCTAGAGTCCGTATAGGTTCCAATGTGGAGTGGTGATAGGTATGGAGTAGAGTGTCACTTTGCCAATGAGTTGACGATACACTGTAAGAGTTTGTTTCCTTGTCGCGAATGAGTTGACGAAAGAATGTAAGCAGTTTTGCACCTCGTTGCGAATGAGTGGGCGACACACTGACCACTGTTGTACTTCGTCGCCAATGTGTTGGGGCCAGATTGCACACAGTTTTGTACCTCGTCGCGAATGAGTTGGTGGCAGATTGCACGTAGTTTTTTTACCTTGTCGCCAATGAGTTGTGTTGTAAACAAGGTAAGGTTTACAATAACACAACTTATTTATTTGCTTCACATAGAAATTTACAAGAATAAACATAAAAATGTCTTGAAGCAAAGTAGATAATTAAGCTTGAGAGAGTTTCTGTTTCTATACACTATGTACACTTTGAATGTATTTACACTAGCTTCTATCTTGAAAAGATAGTTCGTAGGAATGTTCAGTTCGTGATAGTTGAAAACTATCAGTTTCACTAGCATAGATTAGCTAATAGAGTTCCTTCTAACTTGAAGTGTCTGAGTTCATGAGCTTGCACAGAATGACAGCTAAGTTCACAATTAGAGAATCTAATGTGTGTCTCGGAGCCTGAGTGAGATTGGGGATGTGTAGAGTACAGCATCGGGGCTCGACTGGAATGAAGGAACGGGAAATTGGAGCAGTGACCTGAGGTGAAACTTCATACTACCAGAATTCAGTCCACCTGGTCGAGACACATTTTTAAGAGGAGTAGCCTCCGTGTTCGACATACAGTGTATAGAGCAGGACACTGGGGAGAATCCTGGTAAGTGATAGACAGGGAGCTCCTTTTATAGTGCACTGGACGTTACAGGCACGCGCACTGAAGGCTGCGTGTCGAGTCTCGAAATATCCACGCTTGCGTGCGTGCGGCTGGCTGGCGCTGAGCGGAGAGAGCGGAGGACATACAACACTGTGAGCTTGCATCCGGGAGATAGTGGGTTCGAATCCCACTGTCGGCAGCCCTGAAAATGGTTTTCCGTGGTTTCCCATTTTCACTCCAGGCAAATGTTGGGGCTGTACCTTAATTAAGGTCATGGCTGCTCCTTCCAACTCCTAGCCCTTTCCTATCCCATCGTCGCCATAAGACTTATCTGTGTCGGTGCGACGTAAAACCACTAGCAAAAATGTAAAAAATGTCAAAAAAACATATTGGATTTGACACTATAAATATGAAGAAGAAATAGCCATAATTGTGATAAAAGTTGCAGATAATGCATAAAATGCATAAATTAATGCACTTAGCTGTCGTTGAAGGAAGAACTCCAGATTATCAGTTTGGATGTCGAAGGATCTTGAGACTTGTAATTCTTTCATTATGAAGTTTGGACAGCTTGCGCTGCGATGTGTTGGACGTATTGCATAATTGATATGATGGGAAGGTCATAATGGTGATAAAAGTTTCAGATTATGGATAAAATGCATTTAGTTGCTGTAGAAGGATCAATTTAATATGATCAGTCTGGATACTGAAGAATCTTTAGAGTTGTGTATCACTTGTTATGAAGTTCTAACAGCTGTATGTCATCAAAGGTAGTAGTGGTATTAAGAAAACAATTTACGCACACTTAGTAAACAATGTAGAATGTGCTACTTGTGCTTTTGGCTGATAATGACCCTGATAATGGATTGAAACTTGTACCTAATAAATGTTTCTTCTGTAAAGTAACCCACTTTACTTGAATTTATATTGAAAAGGTGGAACTATTGTACTTTTAATTTTAATTGTTTAACAGATCCGCTATATCGGCCAACTTCACCACCATTTACATCTAACACAGAGCTAAATGTTCTGCTGGATAATGAAACCAATTGTATGTCCTTCGTGAATTTGTTACTATCCGAGGATTTTTAAATATATTTGTGAACAAACTAACTCAAATGCCAGTCAGGTGATGAGCACTTCACTTGCCCCTTCACTAAATACTCTCATGTACAGACAGACAATTCTGAGCTGAAAATATTCCTAGGTTTAATGTTTGTCACAGAAATAACTAACAAACTGGATTTGAAAATGTATTGGATTGAGGACTTAATCTTCAAAATACCATACTTTACTAAGAGCATGTCATGGAGCTGGTTTGAAAATATTCACTCTCTTCTCTTTATCAAGCAAAGTATGCCACCAGATATCATATCATACTACTAGAGAATCTCCTGAAGATGGGGTACCAAATTTCAAACTTTTAAGTTCCATACCTTAGGAGCAGTGATTAAAAAATATTCAATGATGTACAGCATGAGTCTGAAACAGCTCACCATATAAATGGCTGGTCTAGGCATTTAAATTGCCCAAGCATTAGCTGGTAATTAATGTATTAATAAGTTTTTATTCCCAATATGTCAGTTTCAAATACAATCATGATATAATTTGTACTCTATATTTGGCTTAGGAAATGTTCATGTATTTGAAAATCAACTGACTAAAGATGATATAATCATCTTCTTAGTATTGTCCCACTGGGTCAGGGTCCACTTTCCAGATCAATGCACGTCACTTCAGATGGTGTATCACATCCTCTGGATTGAGATTCTAGGTTCTTAGGTCAGTGTTCATGGTGTCCAGTCACCTTAATTTAGGTTGTTCTTGTTGCCTCTGACCTTCGACAATAAGATGACAGAATCAGGTAGTGCTCATAAGATGTGTCTATACAACAAGGTCTTCATTCCTGATTTTTCTCATTGATTGGAATCACACCTGTTAGTTGTCTAATGGTTGTATTATCAATATGGTCATGCAGAGAAATCTCCGATGTTCTTCGCAACATTCACATTTCCAAAATATGCAGTGTATGCTCAGTGATTCTAGCAGTAGACCATTTTTCAATACCATATACACTGAGTGGCCAAAAGTTATTGGAAGACACTGAATGTGATGTTAATAACGAGTTGCTCCTCCGTGAGCTCTCAAAATGGCAGCAGTACGGCCAGGCATCAACTCTACAAGGTGTTGGAATCGTTCTAGAGGGTCTGGACCCATGCATCTTGCACTGCTACCCACAGTTGGTCTTGTGTAGTTGGTGCGGGGTTCATGAAGCGTACACCAGCATTGACAGCATCCCATGAATACTCGATCAGGGAGTCTGGAGGGCCAATCCATGGTCGTAACTTCACTGGAGTGCTCCTCCAACCATCTGCGTGCCACCACAGAGCGGTGACATGGTGCACTGTTCTGTTGAAACATAGCTACAGGGTACTCTAGGGCCAGAAAGGGATGCAGACGGTCTGAAAGAATGCCCACATGACATGCATCTGTCAGCGCCCCCTGCAGCTGGACAGCACCCAGTATTGTTCTGCGGAAATGACATGATGTCCGTTCGTTAAACACCTGTGGTATTCCCGTGCAGCGGTTTATGCAGATGGTAACATTCTCTCTGCGATATTGAAGATCCACCCTCAACACTGTTGACCTCAGAAATCCAAATTCACGTGTAATCTTTGCAATGCTATGACCCATGTGCCGTGTGCCGATGATCATCCCATGTTATTATTTATAAATTTCATTTTCCGTATTGACAGACTCAAAGTATAGATAAGAAATGTGTTTTTCCACCATTCAATACACAATTTATTTTAATATATTAAGCTAGTACCGGTTTCGGCCCTTTAACGGCCATCATCAGCTAGTACATGTTTTGTTTAGCCATTAGACAATACACAAGTTGTTATATTAGGCATCCGGATGTCTAATGGGGGATGGAAATGTATATAATAGCATATAATTAAAATATCAGTGGTTAGGGTAAAAAGTTACAAATAGAGTATGAGTATGTAAAACATATTAAAAAACACACAGGCCACAATATACAACATTTAAAAAAGTTTCAACACATTAAAATGGTGCGTATGGGTAGACACTTGTTAAAATCTTCAGTTCATGCTATATAGATTCCATTCTTCTGTCCTCTGTGCAGTTACTTCTAAGTTATGTTGATTATATTGCGTAAGGTAATCTTCAAGGACATTTTGAAACTAGTGTATGTCTTATTGATGTGGGCCTTTGTCGTGATGAAATTTTGTTGTGTTATATATCCCAACTTGTGATATACTATGGCAGGTTTCAATATAGCAAACAGCAGGTCTCGAGCTTGTATTTAGAAGTGGTCGGTGGTAACACCTCTCTCGTCTATGTTTGTTCTTGTAGTCTGTAAAGATAAAGTGATGTGAGTATGCCGGTAGTGTGTGTATGAAGGAATGCCTAGTGTGTGTATGGATAGAGTACTTACTATGGTTGTTGTGGAGGTCTTGTGCCGATGTGTTTGAAGGCTTGTTGTGTTCTGCTGCGAGTGCGTCTGGGGCTCATATTAGCTGTGGAGGGGAATGTAGGTGGAGGGGAAGAAGGAGTGGCTGTTGGAGAAGTAGGGGCGGGGTCAGGCTTGTGATTCGTTGGTTTGTTAGAGCGTGTGTTTACTATTTTGAGATAATCATTCTTTAATGTCGGAATGGCTTTGTCAAAAATGATGCTGGTTTTTTCATTAATATCATTAATGTTATGATTGGGGTTGGCGTATTGGTCTAAAGAAATGTAGAAATCTTCGGTTATGTTGAGCAGGGGGCCCTTGGAGTTTATATTAAGTATCGTCATGTCGTTATTGATGTTTGTGAAACTATGCTTGGATTCTTCTACATGTTGGCCTATTGATGAGAAATGGTTATGTTTTACTGCATTTATATGTTCATTGTAGCGGATGGTGAAGTTTCTGCCTGTACGTCCTATGTAACTTATGTCACAGTTGTTACATTTGATACGGTAGACACCTGATTGGTTGTATTTATTGTTATTATTGACTGTTTTAGTGTTATGTATAATGTTGGTACTATTGTGTGTGGTTTTGAATACTGTTTTAATGTTGTGCTTCTTGAAAATATTAGTTATAGTATATATGTGGGTGTTGTTGAAGGTAAATAGGGCATAGTCTTTTTTGGGTTTGGCTGTTTTTGCTAATTTAGTTTTAGGTTGTGATTTTATTTTGTGAATGATTTTGTTAACCATTTCTTTGCTGTATCCGTTGTGTTTAGCTATGTCGTGGATTAACTTCAACGTTTTGCCAACCAGGCAAAACGTAAGGCATTTAAATATCAGAACTTGAAAATTAAACTAATGAACACAACCAAAAGCGTTGCCTTTTTGAAGGAATGCCTTTCAAACAACTTAACACCGAAATTTCTCCAGAAATACAATAATAAACACAGACGAACTGCTCAGACACGCAAAACACAAAACAGGACTAATGAAATTTGGTTAAAAGAAGAAATAAAATTCCTATATCGGAAGAAACAACACCTTAATAATGAACTTTACTCAACACACCTGAAAGCATCCCATGAACTCCCACACAGCTATTGGAATTATTTTCAACGAATTTCCAGAGAAAAAATAGAAGACTTAGCCATAAAGAAACAAAACACACTAAACAAAAAACTGGAAACACTGAAACAACAACAAAGTAAACCAAAGTCACTAACCATAATCCAAAACAAAGATCCCTCTCTTCCTAACAAGAATTCCCAACATAAATTCCATCCGTCTATAAAAAATCTTACGCAAACCGTATTTGACGACGTAGAAACGGATATATTGAACAGGGGACCCAAACACAACTGGGGTAATGCATCATCCTACCAGAATATTATAACTACCATTACCGAAACAGAACTTGCTTTACAAAAGATCCCATATGACATACGAGACGAAGTAAGACACGAAATCAGTAGAAAGATTCCGCAATACATCAATAGCATCCACAATAATAACCCAAACACGAATACTACCAATAGATCGAACTTAAACAAACTTAAAAATAAAATAAAACAAAACAATCTACTAGTAACGAAGGCCGACAAAGGCAACACTACGGTCATTATGGATAAAAATGAATACATAGCAAAGACTAAAAAATGTTTCCAAGATAATACTTTTTCCATTAAACGCCGAGATCCAACCAACAACATACAAAGGAATTTAAAAATTTTACTTAAAAACACACATTTTCTTCTCACCGAAACTGAATCTGCTAAACTCATAACAATGAACCCCCAATTACCGACTGCGAAAGCCTACCCAAAAATACATAAAGAAGACGTACCTATGAGACCTATTATAAACTATAGAGCCAGTCCAACCTACAAATTATCGCAATTCATCCAAAAATTTTTAAAAAAGCACTATACATTTTTAGCAAACAAAACAATACTAAACTCAATAGATTTCTGCAACAGAACCAAAGAGCTAAAGATCAAACAACACCATACCCTTGCTTCATTTGACATAATAAATATGTACCCTAACATTCCTGTTAAACAAACAATCAAAATAATAGAATCTAACCTAAAAAACAATAGCAACTTGAGCACCTTAGAAATAAACGAATTCATAAACTTACTTGAATTCGCCATAAACAATAACTATTTCAGATTTCACGATACCATTTATCAGCAACAAGGCCTACCTATGGGGTCTCCTGCCTCCGGAATATTAGCAGAAATATATATAGATAACTTAGAACACACGTCAATCAAAGAAATAGATAACATACATTTTTGGTGCAGATTTGTTGACGATGTCTTCGTAGTGTTAGATAATAGATCCACTGACGCACAAACTATACTAGACAAGCTTAACACTCTAGATCCCCAAATTAAATTCACCAAAGAAACCGAAAACAACCGTACACTAAATTACCTAGACTTAACAATAACCAGACACGACAACCACCTATCTTACAAGATCTACAGGAAACCCACACACACCTCAAATACCATAAAAAATGACTCCATTCATCCCAATACACATAAAAGAGCAGCCTATTATAGTATGATTTATAGAGCCTTTAACATCCCAATGACAACAGAAGACCAAAATAATGAATTGAAGTTAATCCACGACATAGCTAAACACAACGGATACAGCAAAGAAATGGTTAACAAAATCATTCACAAAATAAAATCACAACCTAAAACTAAATTAGCAAAAACAGCCAAACCCAAAAAAGACTATGCCCTATTTACCTTCAACAACACCCACATATATACTATAACTAATATTTTCAAGAAGCACAACATTAAAACAGTATTCAAAACCACACACAATAGTACCAACATTATACATAACACTAAAACAGTCAATAATAACAATAAATACAACCAATCAGGTGTCTACCGTATCAAATGTAACAACTGTGACATAAGTTACATAGGACGTACAGGCAGAAACTTCACCATCCGCTACAATGAACATATAAATGCAGTAAAACATAACCATTTCTCATCAATAGGCCAACATGTAGAAGAATCCAAGCATAGTTTCACAAACATCAATAACGACATGACGATACTTAATATAAACTCCAAGGGCCCCCTGCTCAACATAACCGAAGATTTCTACATTTCTTTAGACCAATACGCCAACCCCAATCATAACATTAATGATATTAATGAAAAAACCAGCATCATTTTTGACAAAGCCATTCCGACATTAAAGAATGATTATCTCAAAATAGTAAACACACGCTCTAACAAACCAACGAATCACAAGCCTGACCCCGCCCCTACTTCTCCAACAGCCACTCCTTCTTCCCCTCCACCTACATTCCCCTCCACAGCTAATATGAGCCCCAGACGCACTCGCAGCAGAACACAACAAGCCTTCAAACACATCGGCACAAGACCTCCACAACAACCATAGTAAGTACTCTATCCATACACACACTAGGCATTCCTTCATACACACACTACCGGCATACTCACATCACTTTATCTTTACAGACTACAAGAACAAACATAGACGAGAGAGGTGTTACCACCGACCACTTCTAAATACAAGCTCGAGACCTGCTGTTTGCTATATTGAAACCTGCCATAGTATATCACAAGTTGGGATATATAACACAACAAAATTTCATCACGACAAAGGCCCACATCAATAAGACATACACTAGTTTCAAAATGTCCTTGAAGATTACCTTACGCAATATAATCAACATAACTTAGAAGTAACTGCACAGAGGACAGAAGAATGGAATCTATATAGCATGAACTGAAGATTTTAACAAGTGTCTACCCATACGCACCATTTTAATGTGTTGAAACTTTTTTAAATGTTGTATATTGTGGCCTGTGTGTTTTTTAATATGTTTTACATACTCATACTCTATTTGTAACTTTTTACCCTAACCACTGATATTTTAATTATATGCTATTATATACATTTCCATCCCCCATTAGACATCCGGATGCCTAATATAACAACTTGTGTATTGTCTAATGGCTAAACAAAACATGTACTAGCTGATGATGGCCGTTAAAGGGCCGAAACCGGTACTAGCTTAATATATTAAAATAAATTGTGTATTGAATGGTGGATCATCCCATGTTCAAAGTTGGTTAACTCACGTCATCTTTAAGACACTGGTGTCTGTGACTAACTGCTTAGCTAGTCACAATGCTCAGGAGTCATACATGGCACATTTTCTAATGGGACACCCCTTCCCGTGACTTTTGGCCACTCAGTGTAGTTCAATTAGTCTCACTAATATGCTATATATATATCCTTCATTTTAGACAAATAGGTATTTTCCTATCAAAGAGCACCTGTAACATCCCAGAATCAGATCCAGGTTACTTTTGTACTTGCTCATAAATCTTCATTCACACAACCATCACTCTGCATTTGACACCCTAGGTAGTAGAATGAATATGCCTTGGTAAGAGAGAATTTGTTAATTTTTTGGAGTCTGGGATGGAATAATTTCTAGGTACTCAGTCTTATGGATATTCAGACAAAGGCCAACCTTTTTCAGACAATGAAACCATTTGAATTTTAAGATCCTCTCCAGTGTCTGCTGTATGCATCACATCATCAGCACACAGCAATTGTCTAAATATATCAGAAGTAAAAAAAAGGAAATACTTTTTTTTTTTTTTTTTTTTTGCTAGTTGCTTTACGTCACACCAACACAGATAGGTCTTATGGCGATGATGGGACAGGGAAGGAAGCGGCTGTGGCCTTAATTAAGGTACAGCCCCAGCATTTGCCTGGTGTGAAAATGGGAAACCAAGGAAAACCATTTTCAGGGCTGCCGACAGTGGGTTCCAAACCTACTATCTCCCGAATACTGGATACTGGCCGCACTTAAGCGACTGCAGCTAGGAAATACTTCAATAATCATGAATGATTAGCCTCTTACCACAAGAGAATTCTAGTTTGAGATGCCATTATTTTTCTTTATATTAGTTGAGAGTTGAGGGGCAGAGAATCTTTCACTTCTATTTGGCTATTTAGTTTTGAAACTCAACAAAGGCTTCTATAACATCACAAAATATAGAACTCACTACTCACTGTCTATATCAAGAGCCAGAGCATTAAAAATTCTTCCACTTGGCTCCTGCCCCACATACTGATGTACTCCATCTGCCCCCAGATGTTCAAGGGCTATTGCATAAGTAAGGGGCTTGCTGCAACACACATAAGAACACTACTTTATATACTCAGGAAAGAAAGTTAATTAAGAGTGAGTTAATAAAATAAAAATTAAGGAAACACAAGACAAGCACTTGTCAGGCAAAAATGCTGAAAATCAAGCAAAACAAAATCACACACACAAGCAAGATATAAACATATTTATCCAAAGTTATATTTATCATCATCATGAACTGACTCAAATTGCTCAAGTATGCTAAGTGGGCATTCTCTACTTTTTCCTTATTCCTCACATGGGTGGATGCAGGAGTAGTTAGGCAGGTTCACCTCCCAACCCTGAACAAGATTAAAATATCCACACCCATAATAATATGCAGGCTATGAGCTGGGTGGCAGCATATCATATACACCAGAAAGTGCTTTTTATATGCAATTCAAGGGGGAAAATTTGAACTACTTATAATTAAAGTTTGTCGATAGATGCAGTCACTTAAGTGCGGCCAGTATCCAGTATTCAGGAGATAGTGGGTTCGGCCCCACTGTTGGCAGCCCTGAAGACGGTTTTCCATGGTTTCCCATTTTCACACCAGACAAATGCTGGGGATGTACCTCAATTAAGCCCATGGCTGCTTCCTTCTCACTCCTAGCCCTTCCATGTCCCATCGTCACCAAAAGACCTATCTGTGTCGGTGCAACATAAAGCCAATAGCAAAAATAATAAAATTTATTTTTATTGAAAAATGAAATCTTACAACAATTTTACTTTATTGAAGGTTTTAAATGTACTTTCAGAACACTATAATGGACCTCCCTTTTTTTCCATTTTGATTCTTTGTTACAGGAAAGTTTCTCTAAACATACTTACTAAAATCACAAAAATGTATGATAATACTTCTTTCGCATAGTCACAAAAGCAAATTACAATAAGAAATTAGATGAGTATAACTTAAAGGTACATCACTTACTTTTTTATTGTTACTTATTTTCCTTGTGAAAGGAAAATCAAATGTTTTTCTTTGTTTTAAACTCACTGCACTAAGAATGTACACTTCCTTTCAGACTTGTTAGGGCAGCTTCATTATTATAAGCTTTTGTATACACAGATGGCAGTTAGCAATTCATTGAAACTGGAACTGGGGATGGAGGATTATCCACAGCACTGTCACCATCCATGTTATTATCAATGTTACCATTATCATCTTCTTCTCTGCCTCTAACTTGTCCTGTTCCTGTAACATCAACCTCATTTGATTCCCTGTTGTTTCAGAAACTATTTTAGTATCAGTACCTTATCCATATATCTAATCTACTACAATTCCTATTTCTCCTTGCAGATCAAAGGGCATCCAGGAAAACTCTCTGTTTGGTACATTCTGCAGCTAGGTCTTCTGCTTAATCCCACATTTTCCCAATTTCAGTCAGTTCCTTTCTGTTCATCTCCAAGTGTTCCTGGGTCTTATTGCTTTCTTTTTCTTCTTGGATTTCATTCTGAGACCAAATTTTCAATGGCTCCATTCTTTTTTCTTAATCTATGGTCTATCAATTCCCACTTTCTTTCCTTGATTTCTTCATTAACTGGTTTCTGGTTGGTTTCCTTCCACAGGTGTTTGTTTGTGATCAGCTCAGACCATCTATACTGACAGTACATCACAGGCAGTGATTCACGAATATTTGAAGGTGGTAAATAATTTGTTTAGTGACCTTGCACGATTCGCAGCCGTACAGGAGTACAGACTTAATGTAATAATACGCATATAATATAAGGGAGGATCTCATAAATGGGATTGTAAGCATTTTTTTTTTTACAAGCTGCTTTACGTTGGACCGACACTGATAGGTCTTATGGCGATGATGGGACAGGAAAGGGGTAAGAGTTGGAAGGAAGTGGCTGTGGCCTTAATTATTAAGGCACAGCCCCAGCATTTGCCTGGTGTGAAGATGGGAATGATATAGATGTTGATTCCTATAGGGAACCTGAAATATTTGTCCCGAATGATTTAATTTATAATACCAATGTAGTTGGTCCGTTATTGGACATTATAAATTTTCCAGCTAACTCATTCCTGGTTGCCAGCATTTCACCCCAGTGTGCTAAATTGGGCTCATCAGTTGGTAAATAGCACACCTACCAAGATGCATGGCTAGTGCATACCATGCAGGTCACTGCGTAGGCTACTTGGAGCCACCGGCGGTGCCAATGCACTATGAGATGGCCAGGCAGGCATCAATTTTGGAAGTGAGACAAAGTCTCTCATAGTGCATTGGCACTGCTGGTGGCTCCAAGTAGCCTACACAGTGGCCTCCATGGTATGCACTAGCCATACGTCTTGGTAGGTATGCTATTTACCAACTGATGAACCCAATTTAGCACACTGGGGCAAAACGCTGGCAACCAGGAATGAGTTATTTGGAAAATTTATAATGTCCAATAACGTACCAACTACATTGGTATTGTGAAAATGGGAAACTGTTGAAAACCATTTGCAGCGCTGCCGACAGTGGAGTTTGAACCCACTATCTCCTGAATACTGGATACTGGCTGCACTTAAGCAACTGCAACTACCGAGCTTGGTGGATTGTAAATAATGCTTACAGATCTCTTCATATGGTTATGAGGGTATTTAGAGATTGTAGCAAGGATATAAAAGTGGTGGCATATAAGTCTATGGTAAGACTGCAATTAGAGTATGGTTCCAGTGTATGGGACCCCTGACCGCTGACCACGAGGATTACTTGCTTCGAAAACTGAAAAAATTCCAAAAAGAAGCAGCTCGATTTGCTTTGGGTGATTTCCAATAAAGGAACAGCCTTATGAAAATGTCGCAAAGTTTCGGCCAGGAAGACTTGGGAGAAAGGAGACGAACTGCTCAACTAAACGGTACCAGTATGTTTCAATCTGTTGGTGGGCATGAAATGATATTAGTAGACAAATACAGATAAGTTTGAGTGGTGGTTTAAAATGTAGGAAAGATCACAATATGAAGATAAATTTGGAATTCAAGAGGACAAATTGGGACAAATATAGGAGGTTAGGGTTTGGAATAATTTACCAAGGAAGATGTTCGATAAATTTCCAAATTCTTTGAAATTAATATTGATAAGGAATCTGCTCCTGAGTGACTGCTCTAAATGGAGGTAGGTAGGTAGGTAGGTAGGTAGGTAGGTAGGTAGGTAGGTAGGTGGGTCGGTGGCTCGGTTCCATCACTGATGTGAAATATTGTTCAGTCATCATGGTAATGAACTAACTGGTGATGGTGGTGGTTGTTATTATTTTTATAAGCTGGAAAGCAACATCATCATTAGCCCCCATTCATCAAGAAGATAATGAACATGACTACAGAAATGAGAAGTAAATCATGAAGGAACAATCACTTGAATAATTAGAGAGAAAGGAAATCATAAAAGGGAGGGGGTGAGTGGTTTGAAAGCTCTAACATTGCCAATTCAGAAGAAGAAACCTGATGGCCTACAGCAGAGTCGGCCAACTGGCAGGCGTGTGGTGTAAGAGGGACCGTGTGACGTCGGAGAGCCCGTGTGACGTATGAGCGCATAAGGTGGGGAGTCGCTGTCGTAGAATGAGACGAAGAGACAGCCTCGCTTTGTAGTAAACACGTTCATTGCTTTACGAAGTGGTGGTGGTATTGGTACAGTACAGTACATAAGTATGGATGAACCGGGCACATCACGGTGCGACAAGCTACCTACCCCTCCGATCTTTTTATCTTTGTGGGAAGATCTATATTTATTTGTTGAAAATGATAGGAATGCTACAGCTAAATGTTTAGTTTGTAGAAAAGAGCTACAGTATGTAAAAAGATATAATTTACAACGCCACTACAGTTTGTGTCATGCTGCAGATTATGATCGATATCAAGGCGAGGAAAGGGTACGTGTAATTACAGAACTAAAAGGTAAATTAAATAACCCTGTCGAGCATTCGATCAGTGAGTCAGCAGTTCGGCTGAGTTATAAAATTTCATATTTAATTGCAAAGAAACTTAAACCATTCAGTGATGGTGAATTCGTAAAGGAATGTTTAATTCTAGCAGGTGAGGAGTTTTGTCCAAATATCATTGAAGAGTTCGAAGCTACCAGCTTGTCCGTGCATACGGTGTCGAGAAGAATTCAAGACCTATCTGATGATGTCCACCTACAATTATTAGAACTAACAAAAAGCTTCCGGGCATACTCCTTAGCAATTGACGAGAGCACAGATATTTCTGACACGGCCCAACTAGCCGTGTTCATACGAGGGGTTGACGAAAATCTTACAGTTTGGGAGGAACTACTGGATTTAGTGTCTATGAAGAATACGACGAAAGGCATTGACATTTTCAACTGCATTGTAAGTGTTGTTGAAAATGCTTCCTTGCCATGGAACAAACTAGTTTCAATAGCAACAGATGGTGCACCTTCTATGGTAGGACGCAATTCTTGAGTAGTTGGGCTCATAATACAAAAAATGAAGACTCTCAATGTAGCTCACACACTTGTTCCAATTCACTGTATCATACATTTAGAAAATCTGTGTGCGAAAAGCATTGAACTGAACAATGTAATGACTGCAGTGGTTAGAATTACTAACCTCATAAGATCAAGGGCCTTACGTCATCGGCAATTCAAGGAATTTCTAGCAGAAAGTGACAGTGAACTTGATGATTTGCCTTATCATTGTGCTGTTCGCTGGCTTAGTCGAGGCAAAGTACTCGATGCATTTTTTCAACTACGACAAGATATAGCTACATTTATGGAGCAACAAAATGTGCCAGTCCCTGAACTACAAGATCGCAGGTGGATTTGTGACCTCGCATTTCTTGCAGATTTAACAGGTCATTTGAACATTCTGAATATTTCTCTCCAGGGAAAGGGTTTAATAATTACAGAAATGTTTGATAGAGTGAAATCGTTCAAATTAAAATTGTGTCTGTGGGAGTGTCAGTTCATGAACAGAACTATTTCACATTTTCAAAAACTGCTTACAGTGTTTGAATGTGCTACGGCTGAGGATATTGATAGGTATGCCAAAATCATAAAAAACCTTTATTTGGAATTTGATTCTAGATTTAACAATTTGGAGTGTCTGGAAACTGATTTTCAACTTTTAGCCACGCCATATTCCGTTGTTGCAGATAACGTTGATCCAGACCTACAATTAGAGTTAATAGATTTACAGTGTGATAGAGAACTAAGAGATAAATTTGTAAATAAGAAGGATTTGTGTGACTTTTATAGAAATTTGTCACAAAAAAGTTTTCGCCGATTTCATAGGTTTGCAGCAAGAATGTTGAGTATTTTCGGTTCTACGTATGCCTGTGAACAACTCTTTTCTATTTTAAAAACAACTAAACCTAAACAGAGAAGCCAGTTGTCAGATCACAATTTGAAGTGTGCTCTTAAACTTAGTGTTTCTCAAACATTAACTCCTAATATTGAAAAACTAGTCCACGAAAAAAGTCTACAAAAATCACGGAAACCCACGAGTGGCAACTGGTTATCGACATCATGAGGTAAAACATATGTTTTGAGTTTACAGATTAATCTTTGTACTATTTTTGTTGTAAAACTGTACTGTTTCTTACTATTAGCACTCTTTTTACAGTGCATGATATTGTAAAACACAGTAATTTTTTGTTCAATATTGGTTCCGAAGATGCACCGACAGAAAACAAGTTTAGTTTGTATATATAGAAATAAACTTGCTTTATAACTCTTAAGTTACGTTACAATAAAATATGTGGAGAGAAATATGTACTACACATACCGCATTGTACCTGCAGTCCTTGGACCTCCCCCTACGAATGACGTTGTGTTTCCCCTCGCCCCTCTAGCCTTCACTACTCAGTTACAGTACTAAGTACATCGTTTCGCTGCCCGAGCAGAGTGTGTGACGTGTTACCTGACATCACACGTACACGCAGTTTGCCCCTGGCCTACAGTATTCTAAGCTCCTAAACCTTAGCAACAATAACATTACACTGACTAACTGTAGTTGTTGAGGACTGCTTTGCTTCTTTGGCTGGCGTTCATGCCCATTAGATGGTATTATTGCTGGAGTTACAAAAACTAACCTGTTAACGACAGGAACACAACAGCTAGTATGACATATAATAGTTAATGATACTGACCTGCAGGATTGCATAGTGAAGGGTATGGTGCAATTTCCTAATGAATGTCGTTGGCCATCAATAGTGCACATTGCATATCCCCAGCAATTAGGATCAGCTTTGGCTAGTTCAGGAATGTAAGACGCCACCTGCATAAAACAATATTTGCATTATGCTATCTTATTTCAAGTAATGAAATGGAACAAAAATGTGATATATCAAGTCATGTAGAGAAAGATCTCAGTCTCTTATCATCTTTGTGGTGGTAGTGGTGATTACTATTTTAAGAGAAAGTACAATTAGGCAACCATTCTCTATATAATACTAATCAGAGAGAATAAAAAGGAAGGGATCCGACACTTTGAATGCTAGGCTAAGTGGCTCAGACGGTTGAGGCACTGGACTTCTGACCCCATCTTGGCAAGTTTGATTCTGGCTCAGTCCTGTGATATTTGAAGGTGCTCAAATACGTCAGTTCATGTCGGCAGATTTACAGGCACGTAAAAGAACTCCTGCGGGACAAAATTTTGGCACCTCAGCATTTCCAAAAACCATCAGTAGAAGTTAGTGTAACATAAAAGCAATAATATTATTATTGACACTTTGAAAAAATGAAGGTATCGGCCAAAGAAAGACAAGGGCCATGAAAGACCCTCGGAACCTAGTAGCAACGGGGTCAGAAAAGAACAAGATTTGACCAAGGGAAGTTGGATAGGATAGATGAAAGTGAGGAGCCTGGCACTAGTAAATGGAAGCAATGCCAGAACTCTCTTTTCCTATGCTTATCCAGCTTTCTTCTCATCTTACACATCTGACATCAAGAATGAACTTGTGAGGTGGGGGAGGAAAACAAGCTCATTAAGGGCCAAGTAGAAGTAGATGTAGAGGAACTATGTGTTTGATGAGGAGACAAACTATCTATGTGAAGATGGCAGTGTATGAAGCTGAAGAGACTGTATTTATCCTTTTGTGATTTCAAGTTTGTCTTCCTGTTGCATCTTTTTCCCACATTGACCTGCCATTGTTGTGTGTTCCTACTCATGTTCCTGGCTTTATACAAAGTGTAACAATAATAAGGTACAGCCATACGCTCAGAACACATTCCTCACACACAGAAGAAGAAAATATGTTATATGGACGTAGGTCCAGAAATGCTTTATTTCCATGTTAGAATCTATTTTCTTATTTGGTACTGGAGAAGCTGATAACCTCAGCATCCCTAGAAAAATAAAAAATTCTCCAAATTCCCCAAAGAAATTCTTAAAATTTTGGCCTCAGCATAAGAACGCAGCCGTATTATTTATCCAAAGCAACAACCTATAGGTTTCATGGGCTTTAAAAAATTCATGAATTTCCTCATTTTTATCCCCTTTCCCCCCAAATCAAGATGGTGGCACAAGCTTCCAGATGAGCTAGAAAATTGAAATTTGCATTAATCATGGGAAACACGCAGGAGCAGAATGCACCAGCATACCACACGAATCTCTTTCTTACTTGAAATGTTCAAAATGCCATATATTAGTTTTGTGATTATTGGGATTTGATTATTTGGACTCGGAAGACAGCGATGAATTGTGTATGTAAAGTATTTATTCAATTGTTTGTTTTGGTTTCTCCTCAGTATGTGAATTTTGGAATTGTTTGATTTGTTTGAAGTTGATATGATTTTAAGATTATTTGATTGTCATGGTAATTCTGGTGCATACTGTACCACACGCGCCACATCGGCGTGGGAGATTTCCGGTTTCGTAAAGTTGCATCAATTTCGTAATTTCTAGAGGATTCCCAAATGTTCTTGGTCAGCACTAATTTCTGCGCTCCTATTGGAGAAAATAAAAGGAAACGTGAATGGTAGGTGAAGGAAAACATCGTGCGCTCATTGGCCGTGGTAAGATTTCATAATTTCCGGAGAGAAGCGTTGTCGCTGGAGCCTTGCTCTGCGAGGGCATCTTTTCTGTTTGACCACTGAAGGGAACGGTCACCTTCCAAGGTACGGGTCTTCTTGGCCCCTCCATCCGGTAAGCACTGATTATTTTTTTTTAAACTTTCAGGTATTCAGTTTCAGATGTAGTGTTTCATTTAATTTATCTTGCCGGAGCGTACCCGTGTTTCCTTCTGCTTCCAAATGTTATCATTATGACTTAGCCATTTCGGTAAGTCACCTCACTTTGTCAAGAGATAGTTCCCGTTTGTTGTTTTGTAAATTAAATGTTATACGCCTTTTGAAATAATCTTTATAAGTAATATTTCCCTCGGGACTGTCTCGTTCATTCCGCTTCACCATGGAATATTCATCTTTAGGTTGGGTATTCTTCCTCAGAAGTGTTTTTGAGGGGGCTACCCACTGAAGGTGCTCTGCTCCATGATTATACGTAAATATTTTTCTCCTTAGATGTATCTCTTCACTTTAGTATAACGTTACCTTCCTTTTATTTATTTCAAACTGTTTTGGGTTTTTAAAGGTAATGCCACGACAGTGGAACGTCATGTGTGATGTTCCGGTGTAAAAGAAATTTAATAACTAAATGCTACCCTCATGTAACCTGTAAATTGTAATGGTTGTTGAAATAATGCCGTCAAAATTTTAATGATATATTGGCTATTGCTTTATATATGAAATTGAATCTAAATTGTTAAGTAAAGTTTAGGATTACATTGACTTCGCTTCTTCAGTATTACCAATACCTTCCACCGCCTGGATATGGTTCCCAGCCGCTTCCCGGTTATCCTTTCTTAACAGTCATGTTGGTTAACCTGTTTGTTTATTTTCTGTGATTAATGTGCTTGCAAATTTAGTTTCGTACATGTTGACATGCCTAGTGTAGAGTACTTTTGGTGAATGCATTACGGTAGCAAACATTTTCTCTTCATTAAACCTATTAATTGTAACCTTACCCTTTGGAGAGGTTACAATTAGCATTGCTACATGAATCACATGATATCAACGCATCCAGGATTCAAATACACCAACCTTATGTCACCATATACTCTGGCACGTAAAAGAACTCTTGGAGGATAAATTTCTGGCATCTCTGAAAATATTAAAGGTAGTTTGTGGGTCGTAAATAAGTACTATCACAGGGTAGAGAAAGGTCCGCCTATTCAATACCATTAGCTTAATATAGTGTCCTATATAATTGGTACTTCTCAGTTTTCTAAGTACCAACTAATGAAGCAGTGCTTAGAGAAATAAACACCCAGAGACATTTAATAACAACGATAAAAAGGAGAAAAGCGTCAGT
The DNA here is from genome assembly GCF_040414725.1 of Anabrus simplex. Taxonomy (NCBI): domain Eukaryota; kingdom Metazoa; phylum Arthropoda; class Insecta; order Orthoptera; family Tettigoniidae; genus Anabrus; species Anabrus simplex. The sequence goes on along the minus strand of NC_090272.1, from coordinate 121,768,244 downwards.
TTTCGGTCACATTCTCCGGCATAATAACTTCATAAAGAACTTGTTCGAAGGCAAGGTGATGGGAAAGAAAGGCAGAGGGAAACCACGGAAGAAGATCATTGAAGAGGTAGTTGAGATGATGGGATGCCAAGGTTATGGAGAGCTGAAAAGGATCGCAGAGAGAAGAGATCAATGGTTGCAGCGACAAGGCGAAGCCTTTAGATGATGATGATGATGATGATGATGATGATGATAATTGGTACTAGTTTCGACCCTACATACACTGCCTCTGTGGATCAGTGGTAGAGTGTTGGCCTCCGGATCCCAAGATAGCAGGTTCAATCCTAGCAGAGGTAGTCAGATTTTTGAAGGGCAGTAAAAAGTACATTCGATACTCCATGTCGTACGATGTCAGCATGTAAAAGATCTCTGATGACACATGATTCTTCTTATTATTATAAACATATGTTTACATACAACCAATAATGTATGTTTACCCGACAAAATTCATTAAATCTCAGCCATAGACGCCCAATAGAGTTTTGGTATACTCGGTCTGCCATCTAGTAGAAATAGAAATAGAAATATATTTATTTAAAGTTAATTACAAGTAGGACCAGAGGTCCCTTTGGCTGTAACTAACTGCCACTTTAACTTAAATGTATCACCTAACATACAAAATCTAATGAAAGAATACATAAAAAGCGTAAGATACATTTTCCTACTGAGGATATAAGAATAAGATTAAAAACTAAACATCTAGGAGGTTACAATAATACTTAAACATTTCATAAACATACACTATACTAACAAGGAACAGAAGATGAAACAGAAACCTAAGAATTTTAAAGCCGAGGATGAATTAAGAGTAAAACTGAGCATCTAAAATGTATCTAGGGGATTATGATATTTCGTACTATTTAATTAATTTGGTGAAAATTCATTTACATGGCTTAATAAGTGGACAGGTAGCGGTATTTAAGATATTTTTTCTGAGTTCCAACACTACTTTGCTGAATTTCATATAGTTTAAGATCGTTGTATAATTGAGTGGCAGTGACAATGAACGACTTACTGCACTTTACCGTACGATGCTGTGGAACCTGAAGGGTGTTAGCTGTAAACCTATTGTCCCGGTCGTGCACTTGACTCATCTGGATAAAGGACTTGGTCAAATATGAGGGAGCATTAGATTTGAAAATTCTCAGAAGTAAACAAGCAGCTGAGTATGATCGTCTATCCCTGAGTTTCAACCACTCTGCGGCATTGTAGTAAGATGTTACGTGACAGTCTTTACGAATATTGAAGACGAATCGAACACAGGCATTCTGAATACGTTGGAGTTTGCTATTATATTTCTCAGAGATATCGCTGTAAATTACAGCGCCGTAATCTAAAATAGGAAATACCATAGTTTGGATCAGCATCTTTCTCACCGAGAAAGGAAGATACGGCAAGTTTCGTCGAAACTGATGCAATATGCCAGACACTTTCTTGACCAAGTGCTTGGCATGAACGGTCCAGGACAGAGTGTTATCCATTAGAATACCTAAATTCTTAACACATTCCTGATACTTGACTGCAGAACCGTTTACAATTACTGGAGGAATGTCCCTGTTGAAAAGATTTGATAAGTTTCTTCGATATCCTTGGAAAATAGCTAAAGTTTTGTTTTCATTTAATAGTAAATTATGACTTAGTGTATATTGATGTAGTCTTTCTATATCTAGATTTATTTTACTAATACTTTCGACAACACGATTCACAGGAAAATGGTAATAGATCTGTAAATCATCGGCATACATATGATGTCTTGTATAGCGTAAAACTCCAGGCAGATCGTTTATATACAGCAAAAACAAAACGGGACCCAACACGGAACCCTGAGGGACGCCAGAATGCACACTAGACCACTTAGAAAAATTTTGTTTCTCAAATACTACACGCTGAGATCTCCCTTTCAAGAACGATTCAAACCAAGAGAGAGCTGATAGAGATATGCCCATTGTACGTAATTTAGTCAGAAGGAGATCATGATGAACTCTATCAAATGCCTTGCTTAAATCGAATAATACCAGAAGCGTTAGTTCCTTTCTGTCCATTGCAAACTTGATATCATCAGTGACTTTGAGAAGTGCCGTCGTAGTGCTATGGCCTGTTCGAAAACCAGACTGAAATGTGTTAAGTATAGAATGAGTATTTAAATACGAAGTGAGTTGCTGGTAAACAATCCTTTCTAATCCTTTACCTAATATTGACAAAATACTGATTGGCCTGAAATCATCAAATTTTTGAGGAGAAGGAACTTTAGGAACAGGTCTTATATTGGCCATTTTCCATACAGCTGGAAATACTCCTGATTGTAAACAGAAATTATACAGGTGAGCTATAACCGGAGTGATTATATCCAAACAGTTCATTAGGAGGGGATGTGAGATACCATCTGGTCCAACAGCCTTGGTATTCATGCTCTTAAATATCTTGACTATATCCTCTGGGTAAATGTACGAAAAGTGAAAGAGATCATGTTGAGGTTGATTTGTGTTCATGTAACTATGAATAATTTCGGATATTCTGTGAGAATTATTCACTGGTGAGATCTTTAAGAAATAATCATTTTGCAATTCTGCAGATATGAATGAGGAAGTAGATGCGAATTTTTCTTAGCAATACCTAGTGATTTTATAGTTCCCCAGAGAGCAGACGGAGTTGTTCTCTTACTGAACAAAGAATGCATGTGTTTGACTTTAGCATCACGGATCGCGAGTTTGGTTTTATTACGCAAGATGCGAAAGGTTTCAAAGTCTTCAGGTTTCCTGGTTTTGATGTGCTTTCTTTTTGCCTTGTCCCGCGCAGAGATTAATTTCTTTATTGTAGACGTTATCCACGGGTTAGGTGGGTGTTTGGCTCGAATTAGTTTTAATGGGGCATGCTTGTCGTACAACGCGGAAATTAAACTATTAAATTTGATGACTTTATCATCGATATTGCGCTGAGAAAATACTTCATACCAGGGAGCGGAAATTACATCTTTTCGAAAATCCTCAGGATTAAAACTGCAGAAATCCCTAAATGTGATCCATTTTCTTTCATATTTGGGTGTCGATATAGAGAAGACAGCATATAGCATATCATGTCCAGAAAATCCACTCGCTGGGGTCTGCCCAAATTTAAGAAGGGTATCATTACAATTTGAAGCTATGGTATCGAGATTAGAATGACAATATGCAGTATGGTATGTGTCATCAAATGGTATTCTAGTTAAATTGCATGAGTCAAGTGCATCATTGATTACTACAGTTTCCGAAGACCCTGATCCAAAATGCCCATTCATATCACCTGCAAGTATAACATATTTATAATGAAAAACGTAATTATACATCGCCTCTACAAACGAATCCATGAAACCAATTTTGGGAGGACGGTAGATGCATGAAAATAATACTTTACCTATAGGTAATTCAAGTTCTAGGAAAATATTAGGCCTAGAGTAAAACAGAACGTCAAAATTGATGAGCAGACAGCCAGATGGCGTCAAAGTGAAATGTCCGCACACGGTAGCTGAGGCCATACGATGATTCTTCTTCTTATTATTATAAACATGTGTTTACATACAATCAATAATGTATGTATGTAGGGTATTCAGCCCAAAGGCTGATTTGATCCTTCACAGCTACACCAAGAGCTGTCATAGATAGCCTAGGTGTCACTGAAGAGGCATACTAGGGAAATGAGGAGTGAGGTAGTTTCCCGTTACTTTTCTGACTGAGCCAGAAGTTGCTATTACATAACAGTCTGCCAAACCCATAGAAATGCATGCACCACCTGACCCTATGAGCAATATTTTCACACCATTCATAGCAGGAACTGGCTGCAGAAGGAATGGTATTACTAGCATCGCTCACACCTCGGTCACTTTCATATTGTCAAAGCCAATGATGAGACTGAGACAGGTCAATAAAAGTAACTGATTTATTGTAGCCCATACCAGAAGACATAATGCACTGTAAATACTACATCTTGCCAGCAAAGGCATACAACCAATAATAAAGAATAGAATTTGGTATGCCTTAATTTAAAATCTAAGTCTAAAACATTGATGAAGTCTGACTACACATTTAAAATTGAAACCAAAATGACTCATCAAAACTGCTGTGGTTGGTGTTGAACCATGCCATCATCCTTATAGTAACCAAATGTTCTTGAGTCGATCTGGGAGTTGGTATTGCTTATCTGTATAGTTGAGCCATTTGATTTATAAATTATGTCTTGTTGTCACCTGTACCATACTAACATCTCTCATTTCATCTACCACATTTCACTTTATAAATTATAAATCCATAAGATTCTTACCGTTAATATATCATGTTTTAGGATTTTGCCAAGAGTTGTTTATGCTTTAATACGGCTGATGATGACCCCTAGGTGAGTCGAAACTAATTCCACGTAATTTAAAATATTGTAAATACATATTAGTATTGAATAGGTGGAAACATCTACTGTGTTATTATTCATATGTTGTTGAATAATAACATGAGTAATGGTTTATATGTAGCTTGTAGGGGACATTCTCAACTTGAATAAGTGTTCCTTTTCATCAGATGTAGTGATCTATTGTTTAATTTGGTTTGAAATGAATGTCTGAAATATTTGAAGTGAATTTTTGAGAAAAAAGGGAAGCTTAGAAGATCAGGATTAATATACAGCTATATGAGACTCACCCCTATGCTCCTCATAAATTGTGTGCACTTGGTATGGACACCAACACCAGACTGACTGTTAAGAGGGAGCAGGTAGAACAACAGAGGGAAGATGAGGGACAGGGAACTGTTGCTGAGATGTGTGGAAGTAGGAGGAAGGGAAAAGGTAGGAAAGGAAAATGTAGAGTAGAGGATAGGAAAAGACAGGTGGAACAGGGTCATGGGAAGGAGAATAGGGAGGAGGAAGTAGCTTCTGCAGCTATCAGGAAAGATAGGGCTGACCAGGAGGGGAGAGGATCAAACGAGGTGGATAGGGTTGAGGCTCTGGTCATGGGGGATTCCATCGTTAGACACGTGGGGAAAGTGTGTGGAGGAAAGGGTACCAGGGTAGAGTGTTATCCAGGAATTAGGTTGAGGCAGATGTTGAGGAAAGTAGAAGAGAGGGAGGAGGGGAAGGAGAAGGTGGTAGTGTTTCACGTTGGTACCAACAATGTAAGGCAAGCTGATATAAGTACCAACATAGTTGGAGATGTGTGGGATCTGGTAAATGCAGCACGGGTGAAGTTTAAGAAAGCGGAGATTGTTATTAGTGGAATATTGTGTTGAAGGGATACTGACTGGAGGGTGATTGGGGATTTAAATGAGACTATGGAGTGGGTATGTGGGAAACTGGGAGTGAAATTTCTAGATCCTAATGGGTGGGTAGGAGATAGGGATCTGCGCTCAGATGGCCTTCATTTAAACCGCAGTGGTACGTATAAGTTAGGAAATTTGTTTGGAAGGGTAATAGGGAGGTACATTCAGGGAAACAGGATGGCCTAGGAAGCGGTGATAAGGGAACAGGGAACTGGAAATCAAGTAGGGATGACATAAAATTGTTAGTGTTGAACAGTAGAAGTATTGTAAGGAAAGGAATAGAATTAAGTAATTTAATAGATATACATTTACCAGATACTGTAATAGGAGTTGAATCATGGCTGAGAAATGATATAATGGATGCAGAAATTTTCTCACGGCACATCGTAGAGATAGGATAGGAAGGGCGGGAGGGGGAGTGTTCATTCTGGTGAAAGAAGAATTTGTAAGCTACGAAAAAGTTAAAGATGAGACACATGAAATTCTAGGTGTAAGGCTCATTTCTAAAGATAATAGGCAACTTGATATATTTGGAGTGTACAGATCGGGAAAGGGTAGCACTGACGCCGATTCGGAATTATTTGATAGGATAGTCAGCTATGTGGGAAACGACATGGAAAGAAATGTGATTGTAGCAGGAGATCTGAATTTGCCAGATGTCAATTGGGAAGGAAATGCGAACGACAGGAAGCATGACCAACAAATGGCAAATAAGTTAATATGGGAAGGACAGCTGATTCAGAAAGTGATGGAACCAACCAGAGGGAAAAATATCCTGGATGTCGTGCTGATAAAACCAGATGAGCTCTATAGGGAAACTGAAGTAATAGATGGTATTAGTGATCATGAAGCTGTTTTTGTGGTAGTTAAAAATAAATGTGATAGAAAGGAAGGTCTTAAAAGTAGGACTGTTAGGCAGTACCATATGGCTGATAAAGCAGGCATGAGGCAGTTTCTAAAAAGTAACTACTGTATGATCGGTGGAAAATGGTAAATAAAAATGTAAACAGACTCTGGGATGGGTTTAAAGAAATTGTTGAGGAATGCGAAAACAGGTTTGTACCATTAAGGATGGTAAGGAATAGTAAAGACCCACCTTATTATAATAGAGAAATAAAGAGACTAAGAAGGAGGTGCAGACTGGAAAGAAATAGAGTTAGAAATGGCTGTGGAAGTAAGGAGAAATTGAAGGAACTTACTAGAAAATTGAATCTAGCAAAGAAGGCAGCTAAGGATAACATGATGGCAAGCATAATTGGCAGTCATACGAATTTTAGTGAAAAATGGAAGGGTATGTATAGGTATTTTAAGGCAGAAACAGGTTCCAAGAAGGACATTCCAGGAATAATTAATGAACAAGGAGAGTGTGTATATGAGGATCTTCAAAAGGCAGAAGTATTCAGTCAGCAGTATGTAAAGATTGTTGGTTACAAGGATAATGTCGAGATAGAGGAGGAGACTAAGGCCAAAGAAGTAATAAAATTTACATATGATAACAATGACATTTACAATAAGATACAAAAGTTGAAAACTAGAAAAGCGGCTGGAATTGATCAGATTTCTGGGGATATACTAAAGACAATGGGTTGGGATATAGTACCATATCTGAAGTACTTATTTGATTATTGTTTGGTCGGAGGAGCTATACCAGATGAATGGAGAGTTGCTATAGTAGCCCCTGTGTATAAAGGAAAGGGTGATAGACACAAAGCTGAAAATTACAGGCCAGTGAGTTTGACATGCATTGTATGTAAGCTTTGGGAAGGCATTCTTTCTGATTATATTAGACATGTTTGCGAAATTAATAACTGGTTCGATAGAAGGCAATTCAGTTTTAGGAAAGGTTATTCCACTGAAGCTCAACTTGTAGGATTCCCGCAAGATATAGCAGATATCTTGGATTCTGGAGGTGAAATGGACTGTATCGCGATTGACCTGTCTAAAGCATTTGATAGGGTGGATCATAGGAGACTACTGGCAAAAATGAGTGCAGTTGGACTAGACAAAAGAGTGACTGAATGGGTTGCTATATTTCTAGAAAATAGATCTCAGAGAATTACAGTAGGTGAAGCTTTATCTGACCCTGTAATAATTAAGAGGGGAATTCCTCAAGGCAGTATTATCGGACCTTTATGTTTTCTTATATATATAAATGATATGAGTAAAGGATTGGAATCGGAGGTAAGGCTTTTTGTGGATGATGTTATTCTCTATAGAGTGATAAATAAGTTACAAGATTGTGAGCGGCTGCAGGGTGACCTCGATAGTGTTGTGAGATGGACAGCAGGCAATGGTATGTTGATAAACGGGGTTAAAAGTCAGGTTGTGAGTTTCACAAATAGGAAAAGTCCTCTCAGTTTTAATTACTGCGTTGATGGGGTGAAAGTTCCTTTTAGGGATCATTGTAAGTATCTAGGTGTTAATATAAGGAAAGATCTTCATTGGGGTAATCACATAAATATGATTGTAAATAAAGGGTACAGATCTCTGCACATGGTTATGAGGGTGTTTAGGGGTTGTAGTAAGGATGTAAAGGAGAGGGCATATAAGTTTCTGGTAAGACCCCAACTAGAGTATGGTTCCAGTGTATGGGACCCTCACCAGGATTACATGATTCAAGAACTGGAAAAAATCCAACGAAAAGCAGCTCAATTTGTTCTGGGTGATTTCCGACAAAAGATGTCCAATAACGGACCATTTATATTGGTATTATAAGTGGTATGTTCCGAGCTGTCAGCGGAGAGATGAGGTGGAATGACATTAGTAGATGAATAAGTTTGAATGGCGTTTATAAAAGTAGGAAAGATCACAATGTGAAGATAAAGTTGGAATTCAAGAGGACAAACTGGGGCAAATATTCATTTATAGGAAGGGGAGTTAGGGACTGGAATAACTTACCAAGGGAGATGTTCAATAAATTTCCAATTTCTTTGAAATCATTTAGGAAAAGGCTAGGAAAGCAACAGATGGGGAATCTGCCACCTGGGCGACTGCCCTAAATGCAGACCAGTATTGATTGATTGATTGATTGATTGATTGATTGATTGATTGATTGATTGATTGATTGATTGATTGATTGATTGATTGATTGATTGGTTGATTGATTGATTGGAAGAAGGGCGCGTGGGGGGCAGGTAGGTATGGATGAACTGATTGGTGCACTGGCACGTAGAAGAACTTTCGCAGGATAAATTTCTGGCATCTCTGAAAATATTAAAGGTAGTTTGTGGGATGTAAATAAGTACTATCACAGGGTAGGGAAAGGTCCACCTATTCAATACCATTAGCTTAATATGTGGCCTATATAATATTCAAACAGAATATTGGGTTTTTCATTGCTTTCATTAATACTATAGTTAGGGTTAAAGTACTGTTTTAAAGGAATGTAACAGTTCTTCAACGTGTTGAGCACAGCACCCTTCTTAACCACTTAAATCTTGGTCAATTGATGTAAAATTATGTTTTAAGTCTGTCATGTGTTGTGCCATGGCAGAGAAACAATTCTATCTTGAAGCATTGATAGTATGTGAGATGTCATATAACCAAAAGAAAGAATTTTCCATCTTCTTACTGTTATTAGCAAAGATGGCACCAAGTGATTCAAAGTGAAAGTATTCAGGATTTGAACACCATTCTCCTCATCTAGGATCTACATTGGATAAAAGTCTGAAAGACATAAGTGAAAATGTAGGAATCTAATCTAGGAATCTAATATGTAAATCAAATGTTGTTGGTTGCTGAATAAATAAATAATCACATTTGCTGTTGCCTTTTCAAGGGAAATACACACAATTTGCTTTACGTTGCACTGACACAGATAGGTCTTATGGCGACGATGGGACAGGAAAGGGCTAGGAGTTGGAAGGAAGCAGTTGTGGCATTAATTAAGGTACAGGCCCAGCATTTGCCTGGTGTGAAAATGGAAAACTATCTTCAGGGCTGCCGACAGTGGGGTTCGAACCCACTCTCTCCCGAATACTGAATACTGGCCACACTTAAGCGACTGCAGCTATCGAGCTCGGTCAAGGGAAATAATTGTACGTCAAGGGGTTAATAATTATAATACTGTCTGGCACCATGGCTAAGTGGTTAGCATGTTGGCCTTTGGTCCAAGGGGTCCCAGGTTTGATTCCTGGCCAGGTTGGGCATTTTAACCTTCATTACTTAATCTGATGGTTCAGGGGCTGGGGCATGTACTGTCATTAACATTAGAATTCATCAAAGGAAGGACCCCATTCTTGCAGATGCACAGATCACCTATTAGTGTCGACTGAAAAGATCCACACTATGCTTCTTTGGAGACGCCATGCCCGTAAATAATATTATAATACTTTTTAATAATACTGCATAATAGTGCATGTCTATATGTATACTGGTTCAGCATATGATGAAGAAATTGAAAAAATATATATGAAGATATAGGAGATTTAATACAATATGAAAAAGGAGACAAGAATCTAATTGTGAAGGGAGACTGTAATGCAATGGTAGACCAAGGAAGAGAAGGTAATTCCGTAGGAGAATTCAAACCGGGAGAAAGGAAGGAACTAGATAAATTGAAATAAAAAAAGAGTGTGAGACTAAATTATAAAGCTGAAGGAAACAGAATGAAAAGACAAGTTGAAGCTGAGTTAGTAAAATATTAGTTTGGCTTCAGAAGAAATGTAGAAACATAAAGAAATCCTAACTTTACGACCAATCTTAGAGAATGGAATTAAGAAAGAAAAGCCCACATACATAGCATTTGTGGATCTGGCAAAAACATTATATAATGTTGATTGGATCAAACTATTTGAGATTCTGAAGGTGATGAGGATCAGATACTGAAAAGAATAATTATCTATAATCTGTTCAGAAATCAGTCTGCAGTGATAAGAATCAAAGGCTATAAAAAATAAGCAGCAATCCAGAAAGGAGTGAGGCAAGGTTGCAGTTTGCCCCCTTTCCTTTTCAATGTTTACATAGAAAAGACAGTAAAGGAAATCAAAGGAGAATCTGGAAAAGGTATCACAATCCAAAGAGAGGAAATTACAACTCGTAGATTTGCCAATGATATTGTTATTTTATCTGAGTCTGCAGAAGATCTGGAGAAATTGCTCTATGGTATGGGCACAGTCTTGGAGAGGAGTTAAATAAATCCAAAACAAAAATAATGTATTGCAGTCGAATGAAGTCCGGTGATACAGGGAATATTAGATTAGGAGATGAATTTTTAAAGGGAAGTAGATGAATATTGTTAGTTGGTAGCAGAAGGAGGACATAAAATGCAGACGAGCACAAGCAAGGAAGGCCTTTCTTAACCCGTTCAGTGGGCGATGCGGTGAGATCCGCAGCTACAAGTCACTTGCTCGGTGGGGAACGCGGATATATCCACCGATTCAAATTTTTTTTTCTCAGTTGCCTGCCTGCAGAAGTTTATTTCTTTTTCAGGAGCGTATTCTGGATGAGTCTGCCCTCTGATGTTAATTTTTTCGAATATGTTCTCCCAGTACCAATGTGTCATCCACGAGTTGCATCATAAAGAATGCAGCTTATGTCCAGGCAAGAACGGCCTAAGGCCTAATAGCTTCGCGCTGAAGCTTTAGCTCATCGCCTAATCGTCCCTTGGATGTAATAATATTGCTGTAGAAGGGATTTCTAGAGATTATGATACTGAAGAGACCTCTCTGATGACATTTTAGAACTGTGACCTGATTTATTATCCCCAGTCTTGAGTTCTTCCTTCACGACTTGAGTGTGTGTTTACTGCAAGTTACACAACATTTATTATCATATGCATCCGTAATACAGACACATTTCCTCATTTCCGTCCAAACTTCAGAGACCAGGGTTCTATTCCATTCTGTTTCTTACATTTTCCCCCATAAAATATCTAGAATGAATTTTACCGGCCCCCACCGTTAGAGGAAGAAAATTTAGTGGCCATGATAAACGAAATGTTGGAATTTAGTGGGAAGAATAGTGATCTTAGTGAAGTAAGTTCTGCCGAAGGGGAATTCGTAAGTGACAGGAACTTACCTGGAATAAGTACTTCAGGCTCAAATGTACAGGGTTCGGGCCCAGCTGATCCAATTGTTCAGCAGTCGCAAAAGAGACAACAGTACAAGTAGTGATTATGACAGTGACAGTGATGACAATAATACTGATTACAATCCAACCAGTGCAAGTTCTTCGTCAACTTATACTGATCCAAAATTCCATCATGTTGTAAAGGGAGAGTTTTAAAAATAAAAAACGAGCAAAATATTTCAATAAGTTTTTATGACGAGATATGCCAGAACATAGCTGAACAGACAAAAGATGCCCAGCAGAAAATCGCACATAAAACCCAGCTTAGTAAAATGAAATGAAAGAGTCGAGATCAAGACCGGGTCTGAACAAATAAGGATGAAATAAAGATTCTTATGGCCATACTGTTGCTGCAGGGGATTGTACAGAAACCTAAATTAGGACACTATATTTCTCACAGTCGCTTGTTCACTATGCCTATTTTCTATGAGCTGATGACACAGAAGAGATTTTTTCTCGCCGGGCTGAGTGACCCAGACGGTTGAGGCGCTCTCAAACTTCAAAAGTTTACGGATGTAAAAATTTGTATTTAGAATCTTCTTTAAAAATAAGGAAACATGTATTTTTTTGTTTTCGGAAAATACCAATAGGAGGGGTGAAAAAGGGCGAAAAAGGTGTTGAATGCCTTACGTCAGGATACCGGTACTTATATCTCAGAAACTGAAGATACTACAGACCTGAAAATTGGTACTTTTGATCTCTTTTAAAAATAAAGAGACACGTATTTTTGTTTTTGGAAAATCCAATTAATGGGAGGGTGAAAAGGGGGGTGAATTTTTAGAATGAGTGTATCTATATCTCAAACCTTTGAAAGTTTACAGATGTGAAAATTGATATTTAGAAACTTCATTAATAAACACATATTTTTTTGTTTTCAGAAAATCCCAATGGGAGGGGTGAAAAAGAGGTTGAATGCCTTTAATGAGGATACTTATATATCAGAAACTGAAGATATTTCAGACCTGAAAATTAGTGTTTGAGATCTCCTTTAAAAATAAAGAAACGTGTATTTTTTTGTTTTTTGGAAAATCCAATTAATGGGGGGTGAAAAGGGGGTGAATTTTTAAAATGAGTGTATCTATATCTCAAAACTTTTAAAGTTTATAGATGTAAAAATTGGTATTTAGAATTTCCCTTAAAGTTAAAGAAACACGTATTTTTTTGTTTTTGGAAAATTCCAATAGGAAGGGTGGAAAAGGGTGTAAAGGGGGTTGAATGCCTTTAATTAGGATACTTATATCTCAGAAACTGAAGATATTACGAACCTGAAAATTGGTATTTGGGACCTCCTTTAATTTTTTTTGCTAGTTGCTTTACGTCGCACCGACACAGATAGGTCTTATGGCGACGATGGGACGGGAAACGGCGAGGAGTGGGAAGGAAGCAGCCGTGGCCTTAATTAAGGTACAGCCCCAGCATTTGCCTGGTGTGAAAATGGGAAACCACGTAAAACCATTTTGAGGGCTGCAGACAGTGGGGTTCAAACCTCTCTCCCGAAAACTGCCTTTAAAAATAAAGAAACACATATTTTTTTTGTTTTTGGAAAATCCAATTAATGGGGGTTGAAAAGGGGGGTGAATTTTTAAAATGAGTGTATATATATATATATATATATATATCAAAACTTTTAAAGTGTACAGGTGTAAAAATTGGTATTTAGAATCCCCTTTAAAAATAAAGAAACACATACTTTTTTTTTTGTTTTTGGAAAATCCCAATATGAGGGGCAAAAAGGGTGGAAAAGGGGTTGAATGCCTTAAATGAGGATACTTATATCTCAGAAACAGAAGATATTACAGACCTGAAAATTGGTATTTGGGATCTCCTTTGAAAATAAAGAAACATGTATTTTTGGTTTTTGGAAAATTGAATTAATGGGGGTTAAACAGGAGTGAATTTTTAGAAAGACTATATCTTCATTATATCTCAGAAACGTACGATGTTACAGACGTAAAAATTGGTATTTGGAATCTCCTGTAAAAGTAAAGAAACATAGGTGATTTGTTTTTGGAAACTCCACTTAAGGGGAACTAAAAAGGGGTGAAATTTTAAAATGAGCATTTCTACAGTATATCTCAAAAACTTAACATGTTACCGAATTGAAAAATAGTATTTTTACCTCTGTTGAAAATAAAGAAACATGTAACTTATTTTTTGTTTTCTGAAAAAAAAAAAACACACTTGGGTGGAGGGGTAAAAGTGACTGAAAATGGGGTTGAATTATTTTAATTAGGATACTGATATCTCAAAAGCTGAATCTGTTACAGACATGAAATTTGGTATTTGGAATTTCCTTTAAAATAAAGGAATACATATTTTTTTGTTTTCGGAAATCCACCTAATTGGAGGAGGGAAATTGAAAAATTAGTTGAATTATTTGTATGAGGATACTATTATCTCCAAAACGAAAGATTTTGCAGACATGAAAATTGGTATTTGGAATCTGCTTTGAAATTAAACAAACACAAATCCTCGGAAAATCCAATGAAGTGGGGTGGGGGAGGTGAAAAATTGAGAAATTTATTGAATTAATTGTATGAGGATACTTACATCTAATAAAAACTAAAGTTGTTACAGACATACAAATTGATATTTGTATCTCCTTTAGAAAAAAAAGGAAAAGCTTTTCTGGGTGAAATCATTTTGAGGAGCGGGAGTGAAAAGGAGTTGATTCCTTTTATGTGTACACATATCTCAAAAAATTGAAGATGTTAGAGTCATGATAATTGGTATTTAGAAGATCCTTTACTATTAAAGATACAAGTATTTTAAACGAGAAATTCACTTAAGGGGAGGGGTGTGTGAAAGGAAGTGAAAAATTGTGAATTCTTTTTATTCGGGTACTTATATATCAGAACTGAATTTAACAGACGTGAACATTGGTATTTGGAATCCCCTTTAAACATAAGGAAACACGCCTTTTGGGGGGGGGGGGGGAGGGTAAATGAACTTAATAGCAGTGGGATGAAAAAGGAGTTGAGACCAATTGATTTTACTGTTCATAATGTACTTATTCTGTTCATAAACTGATCATTTTTAATCTTTCCTGAGTTCGTTTTCAAGAACCATCTTTACCTTTGGAGTACATAAAGTTAGATTGCAGTAGATTCTCCTGGCATATAAATAATTCACGGAAGAATATCATTTGTGTCGCCAGAAATTTCGCGCACTTGCCTATGCGCGACGATGGTGCTGGTCACATTGTCAGCAATGACAATGGCAGAGGATGTAATTTACCGCCAAGTAGCAGTCTTGCATCTTGCTGTGTGTTCCAGACCATCAATAATAATAATAATAATAATAATAATAATAATAATAATAATAATAATAATAATAATAATAATAATGTTGTGGACCGTCGTCGAAATGTGCGGACCGCGCTGGAAACAGGTCCTGGCCGGATAATGACTACGATTGTAGTCGGGCCGCAGGTTCAGTACCGCCAGTGCACCCAAGACGACACCACACGGATCTCCCCAAGGATTTGATCCATATCAAAATGCTTATAGAAAAAGATGTCAAAGATTTAGGGAGCCAACTGGCCGGGTGGAATACCTGGACCTAGCCCGGGAAGTACAAAATCGATTGCTGGAAAGGAAGATTGAAAAATGCGAGGAACTTTGCCGTAATCTCTCAGAAAATGAGTCAGATCACGAATATTGGAGGATTCTCTCAGAAAATGAGTTAGATCACGAATTTCGGCGGATTATATATAAAATGTTAAGCATTCAATAATGAATTTCATTATAATACCGTAGCGAAGCACGGGTATCTTGCTAGTTGGAAATAAAATGCTAATGGTATCATACTTTTATGACTTGTTAAATGTAATCAATCAAAAGAGTGTATCAAATACATCATCAAACACATCATCATCATCATCATCATCATTGGTTCTCCAACAAGGTTATTTTATTCACAAGCAATGTGATCATAGCAGGAGTATATGATTACACATTCAGACCAAATGAAACACACATGTCACTCTAAAAGGAGCCCAAACAGTCGCATCAATACACAGTGTACCCCCGCTCCATATGGCAGCAATGCAGGCATGTATTCGTGCATGCAAACAATCATAAAGGTGCCGAATTACCTCCTATGATAGATTGTCGCAAGCATCTTGCATTTTTTGATGCAACTTATCAATAGTTCTTGCAGGCTCTGGAGAATGCAAGTTCCCACTTCATAGGGAATCTGCCACCTGGGCGACTGCCCTAAATGCAGATCAGTATTGATTGATTGATCATGTCCCATGCATGTTCAGTTGGTGAGGGCAGTTAATGCACACCACATAGGGCATGTTGCACCACAGAAGCTGTATGTGGACGTGCATTGTCGCTGAAAATGCACACCATCTTCGTGTCGAAGATATGGCAGTAGAATGGGGCAACAACCTGTGCAATGTAGCGGGCACTGGTTACGTTACCCTGCAGAAACATGAGCTGTGACCAAGAGTTGCAACTAATGGCCCTCATGTCATGAAGCCTGGAGTGAGACCTAGGTGTCATGGGCAAATGCACTCTGTAATAGGCCGCTCACAAGGCCTATGCCATACACATGTATGTCCATCACTTGCATACAAACAGAACCTACTCTTGTCACTGATCGTCGCCGTAAGACCTATCTGTGTCGGTGCGACGTAAAACAACTAGCATCATCATCATCTCGTCACTGAAGTCAACAGAGTGACATTCCCCTTTCCAGTCGACTCTTTCACGACACCAGAGTAAGCGTGCTTGGCAGGGTCGTGGTATTGTGGTAGCCTGGCCAGAGGCACACTTGATCATTATCCTTCTGCAAGCAGACAGTTCCCAATGATATTTGGCGACACAGCAGGTGAAACATGTGACCAGATTTCATTCCTGAACGATGTTCGGTCAGCCACTGCTGCTTGTACAATGCGCCGATCTTGACGTGTGTCCGTCTTACGTGGACGCCCTGAGTCTGGTTTGTGGGTGTGGGAATGTTCCACAGACCACTGCTGAAGACAGCGACACACCACCGATAGATTGCGTTCAACATGTGCTGCAATTCATCGATACGTCCAGCTTCCTGCAGACCCACAATGCGACCCCGTTCAAATGGCTGCAGTTGTTCAACAGGAGCACAAACTCGACAGTGGGGTATGGTTATACCCAAGAATGAATGTTGTAAACACAGTTCACCTCTTTCACCTCTAACCTCAGCAAAGCTACTGCCATCTGAGTCAAACGGGAGTGCTCATGGATAGGCCTCCTGAGCGCCAATTGATCGTCGATGTCCATGATAAATGAATTGCTAACACAACAACTCCTCAGTATGGACATATTTAACCTGGTGACCCTGAACACAGTCCTTGGGCATTGTTTTTTCCAAGCAGTCTATTATTGTTGAAAACAAACCCTCTTTTTCGGCTTCTGATTACTTGCTGTGCCTAATACAATTGAGAGTTTTTCTGTCAGGCCAAACTTGCTTAGCATTTAATAGTTTACAAGGCAATAGACTGAATACTAGAATGCCTCATCTGCCAACTGCACCATTCCGAAGGACTCCCTTTCTGGCGAAGCGACTGTTACTGTATGTTAATATTTAGAAATTTCATGATCCGTATTGAAGTGGGATTACAATATTTAAAAATTAAGAGGGTTCCTCCTGTTCAATACAAAGATGTTTATTAATGTGAAAGAATCACATATCGTTCACATGAGGTACTAGTTTCGGCACCAGATATGTGCCATCATCAGCCACAAAGTCAAATCGGGCAAACACAATAAAACCTTAAAACAACTTTAAACACATTATAACATCTGCATGGATGAATACGAAATATGACTTTAAAAAACTTTAAAAACACACCATAACATTTGCACAGATGAATATAAAATAAAATATGGTAGTTGATGAAGTTGCATTCCATTTTAAAATCCGTTAAAACGATGACTCCGTTGTTGTATACCCATGGCGGTTTGTCCAGCTTGTATATATCTTTAGTTTTCTAAAATTGTTAAATTATGCTGTGGGGTTTATTGTCATATGAAGTTGACACTATGTGTGTTCTGTAGTTTGGTTCCGGAAAATAAACGTAAACATGAAATTGGTTAGATCCAAAGAATTATTTCCCACTTCAATATGGGTTGAGGAACCTTGAGCAGCCTGAGTGATCAGCGGACGGAGTTCTTTGGATCTAACCAATTTCATGTTTACGTTTATTTTCCGGAACCAAACTGCAGAACACACATAGTGTCAACTTCATATGGCAATAAACCCCACAGCATAATTTAACAGTTTTAGAAAACTAAAGATATGTACAAGCTGGACAAACCGCCATGGGTATACAACAACGGAGTCATCGTTTTAACGGATTTTAAAATGGAATGCAACTTCATCATCTACCATATTTTATTTTATATTCATCTGTGCAAATGTTATAGTGTGTTTTTAAAGATAAAGTCATATTTTATATTCATCCATGCAAATGTTATAATGTGTTTAAAGTTGTTTTAAGGTTTTATTGTGTTTGCCCGATTTGACTTTGTGGCTGATGATGGCACATATCTGGTGCCAAAACTAGTACCTCATGTGAACAATATGTGATTCTTTCACATTAATAAATATCTTTGTATTGAATAGGAGGAACCCTCTTAAATTTTTAAATATTGTTACTGTATGGACTTAAACGTAATTCTGGGAATGGGTCCTAACAAGATGCTACCAGCCGGGCCATCTAGACCGAGGTCTTTTAAGGGGAGTTACTCCTTTATCATTCACCCTTTGTTCCTGGCTTGTGACAGGCAGAGCCTGGCCACCAAAATACTGGGCCCAGGCTGGCAGGAAGCTCACTGCTCATTTTTTTGGGAAGAAAATTGTTCTAGCAACGTGAATTGCCATAAATTTTCTTTTTTCACATTTTTTAGTCTTCATTCTTTGTAATTGAAGACTCCTTGCCTAAATGGACAGCATACAGGCTTTTGATTCAGAGGACCCTACACTTGCTTCCAGGCCTAGCCAGGGTTTTTAACTGTCTATGCTTGATTTCTCTGGATTGGGGACTGGGAGTTTGTTTTCATCTTAATACACTTCTCTTCACCTACGTACAACACACCACGATACCAGATACCACAGAAACAAGCAATAGTTCTAACTGGAGAATTGAAGCAGACTTTGGTATGCCAAAGGTGGAATTATCAGTTAAGAATACCAATGGGGAAAGAGCTGTGAGAACAGGTAAAGGGTTAAAAGTGTCATGATAGGCAATAAAGAAATAAGATGAGGAGAAAGATGTATATGAAAATAAAATATGTTGGATTTCAGAAATGAAGAAGAACAAGACAATGACTAAGTTCAAGGTACTGCAGATACCATCCACATACTACAATATTTGTTAATTCTCAGAGGATTGTTCCAATACCTACTGTAACTTAATCAGCAGCTTACATTACCATCTGTGACATTCACACACTGGTTATAGATGTCATCCAGTCGTGATGCAAATGCGGTAAAATCTGGTATGATGAACTTACGGCGAAAAGCTCTGGAAATTATTGCTATGTTTGGTTCTACCAGGCTATAACAGAAACAATAAAGATGCTAGTAAATGAACAATTCTTTATTTTTCTCTGACCACGTAACTATATGTAAGTGTACTTACTTTTTGAATGTTATTCTGTCAACCATATCTTCAGTTAGATTCCCCAATCTTGCAGAAAATTCAACCAGTCGGGGATCGGTTGCACGCAATCCTGAACCATATAAAGCCTGAAAAGAACAACATATTTTTAATTAATGTCACTTGAAAAATAAGTACATACAAAAAAGTTGAATCTAAGATAGAAGGATACATTGATTGAGGCCATCCCCTGAAATAACTAGCCTAGAAAACGTAGGTACCAGTTTTCTAATAATAAGGGTTAAAATTCTAACGGGTAATCGTAAGTGATCTTTTAGTTCAGAGGTTTACATAATATGATTCATTGGCAGTTTTCCAAAAAACAGGAAAACGGTAAAAGTATTTGCTGTATACTGTACCAGGAACACTGGTCCAACATTAGAGTTTAAGTATTTCAAATTTAAAATATGTAACATGTAATTGTAACATCCAGCTGGCTACAGCGAGCATGTTGCAAGTGATGTGAGGCAAGTGAAGTAGGAGCCAGCCTCGGCTCGCCAAGGCTAAGTTACATCATCCATAGAACTTTCCAAACGTTCTGTCATAAATAACTCGCACAGGAATTGCAATACGAATATAATAATAAAATCACCATGTACACCATTTTAATATCTCCAATACCACCAAGTTTCATTAAAATCCACCTCAGATTAGGAAGATATTGAAAGAAATCAAACAGCTGCAACCTCCACGACTTTGGTATGAAAGAACAGTGAAAATTCAACACGACACAAGGACGACCTTGTCAGTCACAGCGAGACGACGTACATTCTTCCCGCTGACTCATCTCTCCTTGCCAGGCGATTTCTACTTTCCCAGTGCTAGTCAGGCAACTGTACTTGTTGGTGCATCTCCGAAAGAGCATTGTCTACTGTGTGTAATTTTAAGTACGCAGTATGAGCTTTGTCAGAAAGCACTTTTTAGTGCTATTTTTCTTTCAGGTTTTTATTTCAGGAGGCCAAGGATGGAGCAGCTATCCACCCCAATGAGACCAGCCAACTATGACTTCAGGGCAGTGACGGAGGATCCCCGAGCGAGGCTGTGCTCAGTGCTCGTCTCCGACCTTAGACTCCCGGTGCTGATGGTGTACAACCGGTGGGGGAAGCACACCTACAGGGAGATGATTGCCATAATCGATCTCTTTACAGCAATTACGGAGCACTTCGGAGAGGAGACGATCTCCCAGCTCATCGGCAAGGTGATCTCTGGCTGGGCGGTCATCATCCGCCCCAAGGACTCAAGCCACCTCCGAACCTACGAGAGACTAGTGTCTCAACATTTCCAGGTTGTCCGGATACCAGGACTCGGGGAGCAGCTGGATGACACAGGCAGCCAGGAGGCAGCCACCCAGACATCACAGGAGATGTCCACCGTCCAGATGCAGACTGCCAGGAGGCAGAGGAACAAGCAGGTGGGAACGGACCCACGCTTCTTGGCTCCCCCGGAGCCGGGGTCCAAGGATGGCGGCGGCGTTTCCGAGCGCCACGACAGCGCGACCCAAGTCAACCTGCTGTACTTCACGAAGTACACGCAGACCGACAAGGCCGCCAACCAGGAAAGTCAGCCATCTGCCCGGGCCACCCAGGGAAGGCCCACTACCTGGGCACAGACCAGGAAGGCAGCATGGAGACGGACGTCACTGGATGTTCAGAGGCTGCAACGCAGGCCCGGCCTGCTAGCATCTTGTTCACGATGCAAACATCCCTGTGCGCTCCACACGACAGTGAATGCATGGAGATGCCAACAACGAGCGACGCTGCCACTGCCAACAGCCAGGAGGGAGAAGACAGCACTGCATTGGGACCACCCGCCACACCACGGTCACCAGGCTAGGAGGAGGGCTACCAGCATGTGGCCTCTTCCCCCGCTGAGAAGAGACCGCCACCATCAGGAGGCAGACGCTGCCCCCGGACCAAGAGGAGGAAGAAGACGAGGACGCCGGCCCACCAAGAGAGTGCAACCCAGGAAGGCAGTCGAGCGAGGAATCAATCAGGGGTGGACCTCAGCAGGTAGCAGCAGTCAGGTGAGAACAGAACGTCCTCCTCAGCAGCTCTTGCAGTGTTTCCGCTGTCTGAGGTGGGGCCACAGTCAGGTTAGCTGTGGGCTCCAAGTGAGATGAAACCGCTGCGCTACACTTAGGCAGGCGCCGGTGTGTGCCAACTGCGCAGGGAGCCACCTGCCCCTGATCACAGTTGCCCTGTATACCGGGCCATGGCACGGACAGAGAGGAAGGAGGCCCGGCACCATGTCCCGCAACCATCCAGCAGGTCTCCGCCTTGGCGGGCTTGGCCTCATTCTCCGAGATTGGAGACTAGGTACGAGGGACCTCAAGTGGGTCGGGCGGTGCGACAGGCACTGGTGGCTATTGCTGCATGGTTCGGCAACCGACAAGGCCCACGCTAGCCACAGCAGTGCCCAGAAGGACTGATCCCCTGAATAACTGGACTGGCAAGGAATAGGTTTTATATGTAGGGATCTTTCTGTTTCCGCCTATGTGGTTATTCCTGACACTTATTACCCGATTACACCACTATGTTATACCCTTCACCAGATCTGGCCTGGTAACAGGCCTGGGGACAGGCAGATACTCCTGTAGTATTACAATCCCACTCCTCCCCGCTACCTTTCTCTTCTTAGAACTAATAGCATGTCAGAGGCTATGTAGAATAGCACGACAGCCACGCGGGGGGAAGCAAGCTTTGCCCCCCCCCCGTAAAAAAACACGACACATTATTGACCCACCGTTGAACCAGTACCTACTAATACTACAGGCCTTACAATAGATGTGTCGTGAGGTATGTGACGTCACGGGGATAGGCAGACGTGGCCAGTCGACGACCCAGCGTTTAGATAACAGCAATGAGAGAGATTCCCTGGCAGTGAAAGGAGGAACTAATCATAGTAGAGGTGCCAATGTCTATGATTTCACCCCACATATGGAATATTAATTCCACGCTCAGCATCGTAAATAAATATGATTATGATGAACTACAAAGAACAGCGAAGTTCATTGATGAATACAAACGGTTAAATGTACTTCAAACCAAATTATTTTCCCTTCCCTGCCTCTTCACCTGGAGAAAAATTGAAGTTTCCATGTTGGCACCACTGCTATGAGTATCATCAAACATGGCTGCTATGTTGAGGAACATGTGACAAAATAATGCTGTGCTGAATCTGTTTAATACTGGCGTATGGTTGAAAAATGAGTGTAGTGTATTACAGTTCGTAGAAGAATGGTGTTTAAATGTTCCGTTCGCAAGATGTGGGTTAACGCAATCCGCTGAGACAAATTCCAGGCCACGCAGAATTCAAAGGTAAGCTCAGTACTGATATTTTGAAAATTCTGTTCGTTTTAGGTTGTGAGCTCTTATTTTTCACTTAAAGGTCTAGGACGCTTGTTATACCGTATTCATTATCTCTCAAACTGAACCAGGTGATAAACGTAAACATTTAAGATTTATAATATTTGAGACTAAGACCGCCCTAATTTGAACCACACATATCAAGTTGCTGTCCTGTTGCACATTTTGAGATGATTATCCGTAGTTAATTAATTACCTCACTGTTTTCTAATGTACTAGCATAACAAATCAGACTTTTCTTTTTCTTTTTAAGGTCTGTGAACTGCATTTCAGTGAGGACCAAATCCTGAGACATAGTGACTGCTATGACAGTAAGACTGGAAATAAGTATTGTATACCTCTTCAGAAACCTCATCTGAAACAGGAGCAGTGCCAACAATTATGCCCAACTGCACCTCTTATCTCTGTGTAGATATCAGTGAAGACCAACTTTTATCCATTTAGGAATATTTGCCTGTTATCACATATTTGTCAGGATATTGTGTAAGAGCAGTTCTTCAAAGGTTGAAGTGTGAAATTTGTAAAACATCACTCATTTTGGATAGAATATTATCATTAACAGATGACCAAGGTAATTATGAGCTTATAAAAAGTGTTGACAGGGGGGAAGGGTGTCTGTATTGTCCCTGTAAACTTGGCTATTATGTTGTCTTATTCCACTCTTTAGTCAGTGATAAACTGCTTCAGACATCTTCATACATGCAGTGTAGTGTAATTCAGAAAGTGTCAAGTGTTCTTCAATTAATATAAAAGTGTTCATTGCTATCACAATGGCAACAGAACCAAAAGATGTATGTGTTCATGCAAAGGAGAAAAAAAATCCTAAAATTTTAAAGTACTGCCTTCGTGAAGAACTTACTAGTTCACTTCCGAGCTCTATGCCAAGGTTGAAATAAAAATTAAATCACAGGATGTTTTTAATGAACCTAAATCTTTGCACAATTCATTAATGGGTTTCCTTAAAAAATATTAGTGCTTGCATACCCTTTTAAATGTGTCTTGTAATTTTAAGATAATATCTTGCAGAGACTATGGTTTGGATGCATGATTATTTCAACAATAAATATAGTGTGTTGGGAAGGAGATGAAGGCAAAAGAGTTGTAAGAATTTGCATAGAGTAGGTTATGAATTATGTGGAAATTTTAGAACAATACAAATTGGAGACTGGTGGTATCAATGGTGCAGCCTTCAGAAATGAAATACCTCACTTAATGATTGACTTTCTTTCCATATTACCATGTATGCTGTTAATTATTTCTTTAAAAAATACTCCAAACAGTTTTATATTTCTATTGCCAATGAAAAAATATTTTTCAAACATTCTTAAAATATTTTCAAATAGATACATTTAATTTTTGACATTTTGAGAGTACGTAATTCAGTAACAGTACTTTCATGTAATCTGAATTTAATCAGGCATTTCTGGGCTCTAATTTTGTGATAATATTGAGGCCATGTACTCATATTCTGAGTGTACTGTAGTTGATTCACTGTTTTAAAGTTAGTCTATTGCCATAAAAGGCTTTTCATCCACCATCCTAATTGTATGCTAGTTTCTAAGTTAATTTGTCTTCAACAAAATATATTTAAAAAATTTCTTGTAATTTGAGCAAAATATGCACTTCTTTGAAATTTTAAATTTCTTATGCTAAGAATGTTTTACCATATTATGGTAGTTTCTTAGTTAGCCTAATTTGTCTTCCATAAAAAAACATATTTAAAAACATTTTTGCAATTTGAGCAAAATATGCACTTATTGGAATTTTTAGATTTCTTATGCTTAGAATTTTTCTTATGTTCTGCCAGTTTTAAGTTAAATTGGCTTCCATAAGAACATATTTAACACTTTTCTTGCAATTTGAACAAAATATGTTTAAACCAGTGTGTTTGAGAGAAAGAGAGCTTTTACAATAACAGAATGTGATTGACAGGGTTTTACTTGAAAAGTCAAAAATTAAATTATTGCACCTTGCCAGTAATGGAGAAAAGAAATACTGAACATCTAGGACAAACGTCAGATTATTTCATTGGAAGGCTTAAGGAAAATTTCAGTGGATTTTCAGTAATGTTTGTGGAATTATTATATTATTTATATGAAACCTTGAAAATTTTGAGGGTTTTATTTCATCTAAATAACAACAAATGAGTTTAAACAAGTTTCCATGAGAAAATTCTCTTGATTAAGAATTAACAGTTCAGAAATTTGTATTGATGTAATGTTTATACAGAAGAATTAAGTTATTTAACTAAAACTATGTTATTATTGTTAAATTGTTGTATTTGCTGTTATGAATTCCAGCATAATTTCATCATCCTCTGTGAATCATTCCCTCCTTTGTATTCTATTTTTCATTTGCAACTAATTATTTCCATTATGTATAATATCTGATTTGTTTCTAAGTCAACACTAAGACAGAAATATTTACCAAAATAGTACAAATAAAATGTTCTAAATAAGAAATAAAGGGAGGTTTCCGGCACGTTAAAGAGTCTTAAATCGGACGAAATTCCAGTTTACTTTGGCTTCTAATTAGTAGTATATACGAAGGACCTTAATTATTAATTCATATAATTATTTTATTTTCCAGTAAAATGTTAACTGATTCTTCATGAGTAAAATGTAGGTTAATTACTAATGACCAAGGGTCATAAAATTATTATTAACTAAAAAATAGTAACAATCAAATGAAAACCCCTTGTTGCTATTTACTATCAATCTGAACTTTTACCATATCAAATACAGTAGAGACAATACACGACACTTACGGATTTCGCCTTGCTAACATGGGAGACAATTCGACGGTGGCGCTCCTAGTGACTTGACCTGAACAAATCGCGCTAAATTCAAATATCAATGGAAATGTATATACGGAAATGGATAAATAAATTACGTCTAGAAAGAAAGTGGTATTGAGATATTAACTTTGAAGTTGCTATAGCAATTCTGGATAAATTAATGAAGAATTATTTAAAAGGTTATTATTTAAAGACTGAAATTAGACATATAAACAAGGTGTGAAATGGACTGCTGTGAAATGGCTTGATCTTTCCTTTATGCATTACTTTTTTTAGCTTTATCATATCTGCCTGAAATCTTACGGTTGAATTTGTCTTCTTCCTCATTTAAAAACATTGTATCATCACATTAAGACATTTGTCAAGAAAAATATCGGCACATTCCTTACACATATGATGCAATGAATTAACATTTAATAGCTGGACAATTTTCCTCTTAACATGAAGCCTACTAACAGAAAGAAAATCTATAAAATCCCGGCTTTAATCTGAGAAGAGGGATAAAAGAAAGAAAAGTTTGAAAATGCTGTCGATAGTGATGCTTTGAGGAATATTAACGTGCAATTAGAGTAAAAATATAACATACCCTTGGCTGTATAGTCGAGGATTTTTAAAGTCGCGGGTCTGGAAATGATCTGAACAGATCTTATAATTTTTATATAAGCGTAACGTCCCTTCTTTCTTGTACACTTTATCCAAATCGCTTCTGTGACATTTCAAAACCCACAGATCACACCTACAACAACACATCGGTATTGAAGGTTAACTGCTGCACTATACAATAAAATATGCATATTATATTTTAAGCCCGTTAAAACATGGGTCGAGCAGGTCAGAAGATTATGAAGTACTATAAAAATCTCTGTCACTGGAAGAATATATATGCAAACACAATATTACTTACATGTTCTTGTCACGAGGGAACCTGAAGAACGACCGCGCATTTTTCTCTACTTCGTAATTACTGTAGCCAAACACAGCACATACCTTTCCCCTCATGTTGAGAGGAGATATCAAGGAATGATACACGCTACTATTTAATTATGTCAATTCACTGAGAACGCATAAATAACACCGAAAACTTCACACAAAAATGCACGTGCTCTTATGACAGAATCAGTACCGTTCAGGTCTATCCGCTAGAGTGAGCTCCAATAGCTGTCCCTCGATATCTCGCTCAGTGTCGTGTATTGTCTCTACTGTATTTGACCATATTTCCAGAAATCGGAGTGCGCCATCTTTCCGCCTTTCTTTTGCTTTAATTGGTCTCGGTACAACTGAAATAAATGTGTTACCAATATGCTTTAATACCCTGAAAGAGCATCTTCTCATCATCAAAGTAATTCGTTCAACTACCACTGAAGTGCCGTTGCGCGCTTCAGGAGTGACTGCCTATCCTTGTGACGTCATCAGCCGTGCTGTGAGGCCTGTAGTATTAGTAGGTACTGGTTGAACCAGGACAGTTGGCTGGTGGAAGTTTGTGCCGCAACATACAGTATGAAATTGTAGTCTACGGTTAATGAAATCACGTTGAGAAGTGATTGAAACATTTCAACAGTCTTGCGAACTTAGAATTTTGAACGAGTGCATTAGGACTTGTGTTTTCTTAAGTGGTTAATATCTCAAAGTGATTGGAATTTTTCTGCAGATAGAAAACTTAGACCCTGGAACAATGCATTAGAACTTGTATTTTCTCCAGTGTTAAATACTTCAAAGTGTTAGAAATATTTCCGCAAATTGCGAACTTATAACAGTGCATAACGGCTTGTATTTCCTCAAGTGAAATATGAATGTTAGGAAAACATCAAACTTCATGTGTGAATTCACCTATGATTTCACGATGTCTTTAAGTGAAACCAGGACTATTAGTGAACCGAACTAATTTTCACTATTAAAGTGAACATAGCAGTGCGTGTGAAAGGAACTAATTTCACAGGCAAGGCATTTAACTTCCTTTACCAAAGTGAAGTAACTGCAATTCATAGCATCACAACAGTGTTAAATAAACTTTGTAAATACATGCAAAACAATCGCAAAGCCGTAGAACTCTACAAATAATTGCGCCATATTCTTTGAACGGTAAAAGCTTAAGTGAACTATTCGTGAACAATGCAATCATTTGTACTAAGTGTCACGTATGCTAAAAGAGTGCAGGTTCGATTCCATTGACTTTTGGCTGCATGAAAATTAATTGCTTTATTTCTCAAATAATCAGTTTATGTGCGGGTTCGATTCCATTGACATTCGGCCGCATGAAATTTAATTGCTTCATTTCCTCAAGTGACCAGTTTATTTGCGAGTTCGATTCCATCGACATTCGGCCGCATGAAAGTAAATTGCTTTTTTCCTCAAGTGACCAGTTTATTTACGGTTTCAATTCCAATGACATTCGGCCGCATGAAAGTTAATTTCTCTATTTTCTCAAGTGAACAGTTTGTCTTAAAGAAACATCTGTTGTCGATTTCATTGACATTCGACATGACATCAGTGCAGTTATTTTCTCCAGTTCAGAAATTATACCTCAGATTAACATGCCCAGTATGTCCAAGGGCTTAAATATGTGTGTTCATGCTATTCTTTTGAGTGAATGATCTCGACGAACCAAATTCCTGGAACTTCTAGAGCTTCCCTCGTTGAAGGATACGTGGTTCCATGGTGCCGAGAGCTGATTCATGGTGAGGACCAGAGGAGTAGCAGAGCAACGTAGAAAATCGCTAGCCACAGGACGGAGAAAGGTCACGCCCAATTCATCTTCTACTGTGCTGAGGTGATGTGAATTTACTTCTCACAATAAAACGAACAGTTTTGAAAAATGATTAGAACTTCATTTAAAGCAAATCCTTTCACTCTCTCTACCACTCCAATTTAATGTGCCGTACACGCTCTGCATAACATCTTATGCTCTTCAAGCCTAAAATACAGGCATTTCTTTTATTTATTTATTTATTTATTTATTTATTTTATTTTTTATTTATTTATTTATTTATTTATTTATTTATTTATTTATTTATTGATTGATTTATTTATTGATTTATTTATTTATTTATTTATTTATTTATTTATTTATTTATTTATTTATTTATTTATTTATCCTCAAACTTTTGAGATTGCCAAACTGACAAAAATATGGTTATTTATGGTTATAATAGAAGGTGGTTTCCTAGTTGCACTTCCTCTTAAAACAACAATCACCATCACCTCTGGAATTTCAATACAAATCACAAATATCACAATGAGGTTAGTGCTGAAAATCAACGGAAATATCTAACTGGAAAATTAATTCCAAACTTATCTCCTTAAATAATTTTTGTTTTCGGTATGTAACATAGCGCGTAGAGAAATAAAGCTCCAGTAAATTCTTTTAGTGAAAAGGTTTCGTAAACTCGATCATACCTATAAGAATGTGTTGTTTAGTAAAAATGCGTAAACAGTTTGAATTTTACTTCGTAAATAATAAATCTCTATTATTTTTTAATCGCCATACTCACCAGACTCTCTCTCTCTCTCTCTACGGATCAGTGGTAGATTCCAAGATCTCTAAGGGGTGAAGTACATTCGGCAGTATTATGCCACACGATGCCAGCGGTGAAAAGATATACAGTATTTAGCAGACAATTGTTGGATGCACTTGTGAATGGTCGGCTGTTGAGCGTAAACTACTCTTGAATTATCGTTGTGATAAAGTAGTTAAAACCTATTGAAGTTGTTTATTTTTGTGTGTGCGTGATCCATTTAGTGCTACTTATATACTGGTGTTTAGTGCATGTTGATAGAAATTGGGAGTAGTGATATTTATTTGAATTTTATATCTAGTAGATCAGTTGGTGTTCAGAAGATTACATTCTCCAGGTTAATGAGGCTAGCTACGTGTGCCTTGTTTCGAATTTAGGTTTAAGAAATACTTTAGGTAATAATATTAACATTTTTAGAAATTATTTATAAATATCTGTAGTGGTATGTTGTCGGAATATGATGAGGAGAGTTTTGGGACGGACACATACACCCAGTCACCGAGCTAGAAGAATTAATCAGAAGCGATTAAAATACCCGTCCCAGTCTCCGTCCCACGTAGTAGGGAACCTAATAGTAATCCACAAGCTGTAAAAATCATATAACCACATTTTAGTTGAGAATTGTAGTGTAAATACGGTATGTTTAGATAGTATCTCGCCTGCTATATTCATGTGTATCTTTGTGTGTGCTTTCGTGTGTATCTATTAGGGCATAGTAGGATAAAATAGTAGAAAGTTGTGGAAGTCATCCAAAACAGAATGAAAATGAACATCAGTTAAGTTGATATAGACGATGTGGAAAGGATAGGTAAAGCACAGGGTAACAGACCGATAAAAGTGAAGTTGTTATCCACCCTGATTGTGGAAATAGTGGTAAGAAACGCAGGTAATCTACCGAGTACAAACATTTGGATTATGAGAGACATGGGAAGAGGAGGGATTAAGAATATAAAAACCCTAAAGAAGCATTTAGTGAGGGCCAGACTTCAAGGATGCCTTAGACAGGTCAATCGCAATACAGTCCAATTGATCTCCTGAATCCAGGATATCTGCTATATCTTGCTGGAATCCTACCAGTCGGGCTTCAGTGGAATAACCTTTTCGAAACACAAACTGCCTCCTATCAAACCAGTTATTAATTTATTATTCAGTTATTCACACCAGAGGGCATAATATAGTTTTAGTAGAGACATCTGTTGACAAAAGTTCAGAATTCTTCCGCTAGTTGTTGCGAGTTTTAGATTTAAGATGGCATTTTCCAAGGCGCTTCATTTAAATGAACGAGGCGGGTACAATTATCGTCGCTGTTCGTTGTAATAATATACATCCCTGTACTACGAAATAATCTTGTAACTTTCCTTGTCAAGAAACGAGAGGACCATTTTAATTATTGCAGGTGGGGCGGAGGGGGGGGCTTATTAGCGCCGTTACTGTATGGAAATCAGTAATTTCAAATGCATTTCAAGGTTTATATTTCGGCTTTTTACTAATTTGACGGAAAAGAATATCATCTTAGGTCTTAGTGGTAATGATATGAACTCAACAGTCCAGATCACTTTTTAAATCGCAATAGCTTAAATATTCGGAACTATTTAAAACAGACTATTGTTAAATCAAATTGTACTCAACTCAAAAGTATTAGAGATGTTCACGGTATGGCAAAAAATACTGGATTATTTTTACAAAAGTCTAAATTAAATAAAACAATAACAATGTAAACTGTTCATTAATATTTATATAAATATTATATAGGGCCTACGGTACCTACAATACCACACACAACAACAAAAATCGTACCTGCTCAGTAAGTACAAATAAGATAAGATAACTGCAAGGCCAATAATGAAAAATGTCCTAAAGGACAGTATATAAAGGTTAGAATGTGTATAATTACTATAAATTTAATTGTTAAAATAAACGTGATATTCAAGAGGTATTCAGACATCAGTACATTTTATTACATAAATTGTCGGGATTCTTGACTGAATGGTCAGTTTTTCAGCTTTCAGTCCTCCGGGCCCTGCGACCGATTCTCTGTCGGGTCGAGGGATATTAATCGTAAGTAAACGGTTAAACGGTTAATTCCCTTGGTTCGGAAACCGGGTGTTTGTGCTGTATCCAGCATTCATGCAACCAGTAACGGCGATTGGGAAATAGAAGTGGGGAGGGGGAGGGCAAAAATGTACATACAATAGAAAGTACTAGGGGTTCTGGGATATAGCGCGCGCGCGTGCGTGAATATATTAAAACTGAAAAAATCTTTAAAAAATGTAATTTTATATGCTCTCTGAGCGAATTTCGACTGAAAGGTAAGATTGACAGTTTACCAATTTAAGTGCAATAATAATAGTTTTTGAGATTTTGATTCAATATTATACAATAAAACTTTCACCAAAGGGACAATATTTCACATGTATTACAATTAATAGAAGTACGGCGGGATTATACAATTAAAGTTTATTTAGTAGTTGACTACACACTTAAAACTAACGGACACTAAAGAGACTGCCAGACTGACGAATGCGCGCGGCAAGCGGGTGATTCATACCTTAGTATCCATCACCTTAGCAAAACATATACCCCTGCTGCCCTTCCTCAAAGGCTGCCTGGCCGAGGAGGTAAAGGCGTGCTCGGTTCTCCCGGAAGGACTTGAGTTCCAATCCCTGTCAGGAAGTTGTATAATTTAAGAAACGAGATTTCCACTTCCGGAGGTGCACATGGCGCTGACGTTCACTCAGCCTATACCAAAAATGAATACCAGGTTAATTTGTGGGGTTAAAGGCGGCCGGGTGTAGAGCTAACCACTCTACCCCATCAAGTGCCGAGGTTACGGATAGTGGAAGCCTTGACGTTTTTTTTTTTGCTTTTGCTTTTTTTAACCTTCCTCACAGCATATGCAAAGTTTCCACCTGTGGCGCTATACAAATCGGTTAGCCGCGCCGAACGACATTTTTGCATATTTTGTAAATAATTAAAGAAAATAAAGGAGATAATTAGCTGATAAGAAAACAGGGATTGCACAAATTGCTTGTTTTATTAATATCTAGTTTCAACCGGCTAAAATGGAATAAAAATGTACCGTAATGTTTTCTGTATGATTTTTTTTTACAATTTGCTTTACGTCGAACCGACACAGATAGGTCTTATTGCGACGGTGGGATTGGAAAGGGCTGGGAGTGGGAAGGAAGCGGCCTGGCGTGAAAGTGGGAAACCACGGAAAACATCTTCAGGGCTGCCGATAGCGGGGTTCGAACCCACTATCTCCCGATGCGATGCAAGCTCACAGGTGCGCGCCCCTAACCGCATGGCCAACTCGTCCGGTCCTCCACGAAGTGGGGTAGGGCCGCTGCTACTGCATGCAGCTCACATACTACACACGACACTATCTTCCACCGTCCGGCTCTATGGCTAAATGGTTAGCGTGCTGGCCTTTGGTCACAGGGGTGCCGGATTCGATTCCCGGCAGGGTCAGGAATTTTAACCTTAATTGGTTAATTTCGCTTACACGGGGGCTGGGTGTACGTGTCGTCTTCATCATCATTTCATCCTCATCACGACGCGCAAGTCGCCTACGGGAGCCAAATCAAAAGACCTGCGTTTGGCGAGCCGAACTTGTCCTCGGACACTCCCGGCACAAAACACCATACGCCATTTCATTTTATACTATCTTCCACCGCACTAACATACAGTTCCCATTACGGCAGACACCGCCCACTCTCACCAGAAGATCTGGCTTACAAGGGCTACATCACGGTAATCACACGACCACTTCGCTTCATTTTTTTTTTTTTTTTGGAAACTTCAAGAAAGTAGCTGGAAAACATGGTTTATCTGACATTTTTAAAATTATTTCATGAGGTGATTTTCTGAAGGTTCGCTCTGTGGTGTAGTGGTTAGCGTGATTAGCTGCCACCCCCGGAGGCACGGGTTCGATTCCCGGCTCTGCCACGAAATTTCAAAAGTGGTACGAGGGCTGGAACGGGGTCCACTCAGCCTTGGGAGCTCAACTGAGTAGAGGTGGGTTCGATTCCAATCTCAGCCATCCTGGAAGTGGTTTTCCGTGGTTCCCCACTTCTCCTCCAGTCAAATGCCGGGATGGTACCTAACTTCAGGCCACGGCCGCTTCCTTCCCTCTTCCTTGTCTATCGCTTCCAATCTTCTCATCCACCCGCAAGGCCCCTATTCAGCATAGCATGTGAGGTCGCCTGGGCGAGGTACTGGTCATCCTCCCCTGTTCATCCCCCGACCCAATGTATCACGCTCCAGGACACTGCCCTTGAGGCGGTAGAGGTGGGATCCCTCGCTGAGTCTGAGGGTGTAACCGACCCAGGAGGGTAAACAGATAAAGAAGGAAAATAAGATGTTCTGAAGAGGAATCTGTGTTTCTACGAGTATATATTAAGAAAATAATTTCTGTTAATTTCTATTATTATTTATAGAAATGGAGCAAAGCTACTTTGATGAGGGGATACTTTGTACCAGATATCTAAAGTAGAAGAATTGGATGGAGTACGGTAGTACGGAACAATGCTTGACCGTAGAAATGAAGAAAATAGTTATCTAGCATAAAATATATTTTAATGCCGAAATCTTCCCGGTTGAATGATTTAGTACAATATAATTCGTACATTACTTTTTAAATATAAAAAACATTAGATATAGTTCTCTCCACAAAATTGCCCTTGTTGCAAATAAAAAATTAAACGATTGTGAACATATAGTGAAAAACATAGATTTTTGATTCTTTTATACAGTAACATGGAGCTTAAGTCCCAAATCCGTTTGATCCAGGAACAAAGAAAAAGCCTCGTTGGCTTATCATTTCTGGTGGCTGAATGCTACCAACTGTATCTTCGAAATCATAAGTAATCTTATCTTTTGACGTAGGCCACTTCCATTACTTCAGTGATTTCTGCATAGCACTTATAGTAGCGTCCTCTCTGTTGTATCAGTAATCTTGCCAGTAGAAATTCCACTTCACACTTTTTTTTTGCTAGGGGCTTTACGTCGCACCGACACAGATAGGTCTTACGGCGACGATGGGATAGGAAAGGCCTCGGAGTTGGAAGGAAGCGGCCGTGGCCTTAATTAAGGTACAGCCCCAGCATTTGCCTGGTGTGAAAATGGGAAACCACGGAAAACCATCTTCAGGGCTGCCGATAGTGGGATTCGAACCTACTATCTCCCGGGTGCAAGCTCACAGCCGCGCGCCTCTACGGCCAAACTCGCCCGGTACTTCACACTTCATACTGCCCCAAAGTTCCAGCAGCTTTACCAAATTCCGGTCTGATTACTTCAGGCCTGTTTATGGGATGGGAATCCACCTCTTCCTCCTCAGACAATAAAATGAATTGTGATTTACGATACTGCTCGAAGATTTCATCTTCTGATAAATCTTTAAGAAAGATAGTTTCAGCATCTTCTTCTGAACTACTGTCGTGAGTTTTGTTAGTTTGCCTCCTTTTCTTTTATTTTCAAATCTCTGGCCTCCTCCCCTGTCGCACTTTTACCAGAGGTCGGTTGAAGTTTCCTTCTTCCTCTGTTACTGGTAGCACCAGGAGATCACTCCGCTCTCTCGTTTTGAAGGCCTTCGATGAAGGTATCTTGTACTACGTCTTCGTCATAAGTCCTCGAAGGAAGATGGCAAGAGAAGTTGATCAACATGTACGCCACACTTTGCGAAACTTGTTCTTAGGTTTTCTGCTGGGTTTGGTTGTAGTACGTCAATTAGGCTTTGAAAAAGGAAAGGGCAGTACTGTTTCTGCAAGACAGTATCTACTCTTCCACTCTGTAAGAATCTATCTTCAGGCTACTTTCATGGGTCGGATGAAGAATACATCCAAGCTTGTGTAATATGGATATTGTCGGCTGGTAGAGATGTTATTTTCAGAGCACAGCTGCAGAACTTTCATTGTCAAATATGACGATAAGTTATTACAGATCACCACCTGTCTTCCTTCCTGCTCTTTTAGCCTCGGTAGCATCAAGTTCGTAAAACAGCCAGAAAATGTTTTACTGTCAAACCATCCACTAGGAGTATTTGAGTAATGGCAGCCGTTTGGCCCGTTTTGAGTCCTTGTTGCCCACAAATGAGTTGATTTGTATACAACAAAAGGGGGCAACATTTTCCCCTCAGCGTTTCCAGCAAAAACGGGCGAAATGAACGTGCGGTTAGAGGGCACAGCCGTGAGCTTGCATCCGGAAGACAGTGGGTTCGAACCCCACTGTCAGCAACCTTGAAGATGGCTTTCCGTGGCTTCCCATTTTCACACGAGGCAAATGCTGGGGCTGTGCCTCAATTAAGGCCATGGCCGCTTCTTTCCCACGCCTAGGCCTCTCCTATCGCATCATCGCTATAAGACCTATCTGTGTCGATGAGACGTAAAACAAATTGTAAAAAATATTTAAAATCCAACAAACAATGATAGAAATGCTGTTTTAAGAAAACACTTTTTAGACTATGATATAGCTTACTCTGGGTAGTAGCGGGTAACATATTCCACCAAGTACGTTTATGATTTACATGGAACAAAATATTATTTAATGTGACATAAATTAAATCTGAAAACAATACTGATCTTATATCTCTCCAGTCGTTCCACTCATGACTAAGTATCGTGACCGAAGGACTTTGTTGTTTCTTTTATAAACTGATACCATTCAGTACGTACTTGCGTTTTCCGGACAGTAACTCTCCATGGTAAGTCCATGATCTCTCTTACTTGATCAACCCATCTTTTTGCGACCCGTCCTCGTGTCCTTGTGCCAGAAACTTTTCCTTGGACAATTAATTTTTCCAGGTTGTCATCCTCTCTTCTCATAATGTGACCAAAGAATTGCAGGATTCTCTGGTACACAAATAGGCATAAACTTTCTTGTATTCCAATTTCCCGGATGACAGAATCATTTTTTCGCCTGGCTGTCCACGGTATTCGCAACATCCTTCTCCAACACCACATTTCAAAGGCGTTGATTCGGTTCCTGCCTTTAGCTTTTATGGTCCAAGTTTCGCATCCGTACAGGAAGATTGCGAACACAAGCGAATGGACTAATCTTTTCTTCGTATTCATAGATATTGCTCTATCTTGCCAGATCATCTTTAATTTTGCCATAGCTGTACGTCCTAGAATGACGCGACGTTTGATTTCTTTTTCGCAGCTTCTTTTATCCTCGATTATTGAACCAAGATAAGGAAACTGACAAACTCTTTGGAGATTGTTAAGGTGTTGCGGCAGCTGAATCTCTGCACCTTTGTTGACAATCATTAGTTTTGTCTTGTTCACTGATCTTATACATAACATTTAAATAATTCATAAGCCTCTGCAGTGGGGCAGGGCGAATACTCACGAGTGAAGGGCCATGTCATATTATGATGTTCTCATGTTAAGATGTTCAACAAGTAGCCTTATCTTTAAGTGCGTTCTGCGTATTAATAATTTGAGTTGGCGTTTAAATGAAAATTTATGTGAATTTGTTAAAAATTGTTCCTTGTCATTGTGCAAGGAGTTGTGCCAAGGTTATAAATCCGAGGATACGACGTGTATATGTTCATTCACTTGCAGCTTCTTGTGGATACAGCTTAAGATTTAGATAATCGTCTATTACGTGGACGGGAAGGGAGCGGGAATAAACATATGACGGCGAAAGGGTTAAGGACTTTCCAT
Organism: Anabrus simplex; assembly: GCF_040414725.1. Classification (NCBI taxonomy): domain Eukaryota; kingdom Metazoa; phylum Arthropoda; class Insecta; order Orthoptera; family Tettigoniidae; genus Anabrus; species Anabrus simplex. Next base: position 121,731,874 of record NC_090272.1, on the reverse strand, counting down.
TCCGCTAACTGAAGAAACATGTTGAATTAGTTGGTCCTGAAAATAATGAAACAAGTGAAAACACGTTTGTGACGTGCAAAGTTTGCCTGCGAGCAATCATATTGACAGTTGTTTTAGTCTCGCTTAGTGTCTCTATGCTGAAAAAAACAGGAAATGGAGAAATGTCTTTTTCCTTGCAAACTTTGGTATCATTCCATTTCCATGTGAAAAAAAAAGGTCAGTTATTTCCTAAAGACTAGCATTTTGTAAAGTAATTGTAACTGAGTAAAACATTTCTCAGGCAAATGTAATTCAGCCCAATTACTTTTATTTTGTAGTTTTCCCATCATCGATTAATGGTGACCCTAATGCGTTAAATGATGGCTTTAACAATTGAAAAGCACTTAAGGTGACAGGGATACAACATCATTTGAGAAACATGTTTTGCGTATGATATATTATTCCATGGACATTAGTGAGTGGTGGTGGTGATTGCTGTTTTAAGAGGAGGTACAACTAGACAACCATCCTCTATATAACACTAATCAGAGAGAAGAAAATGGAAAGGATTCGATATTTCGAAAAATGAAGGTATCGGCCAAAGGAAGACAAGGGTCACGAAGGACGTGAAAATGAAAGACTCCCTAGGCCTCGAGTGCTCTGTTACCATCGGGGTCGGAAAAGAACAGGAGTTAACCAAGGGAGGTCGGATAGGATAGGTGAAAGTGAGGAGCCTGGCACAAGTAAGTGCAAGAAATGGCAGAACTCAGCTAAGGGGCCCGTGCTCACCAGTCCACGCTCCCAAGGCGAGAACTCCTGGGGCCCCTTTAAGTTGCCTCTTACGAAGGGCAAGGGATATCGTGGGTGTTATTCTACGTCCCCCACCAACAGGGTGATGGGCATTAGTGAGTTAACACCCCAATGGGCAAAAATATACTTGCCTAACATCCAAGAACATCCGACCTCAATCCCTTGGAGCACATCGGGAATGGTGTCGAGAGGAATGCCACGAAGACAAAACGCTAAAACTAATGAGGGATGACCACGTTAATAACAGTGGTTTTAGCTGAAATTTTTTCGGGAGTTTTTCTATCACATTCTAGATTGAAGTTTTACATGACTATTAATATCATGAACATTACTGGAATTTCAGTTCTGGATCGAAAATGATCCAAGTGGCGTGACTTACGTTTCCGAAAATCTCACTTAGACTAACTGAATTCGAACCTTGGTAACCTCGATGAGAAGCTAGTGGCGAAGTCACTCTCCTAAGAGGCCCTCCAGTTTCCTTGTCAGCTAAAGCCAGAGGGTTTCCAATCGGATTGCACGGTTAGAGAATTCTTGTGACCCATTTTACTCTATGTAGTTGGTATGAACCCCTGTGGTTGGGGGCGGTAGAATAAAACCCACGGTAACCCCTGACATTACCAATATATCACTACTTACAACTGGTCAATTGAACGTCAGGTGAAGGGGCAATTAATCTTTGGAGCATGAGTTGGAGACCACAGGGTCCTTGGAAGAGTCCTTGTATTGCTTCCACTTGTGCCAGGCTCCTCACTTTCATATATCCTCTCTGACCTGCCTTGGTCAATTCTTGTTCTTCTCCGACCCCGACCGTACTAGGTGTCGAGGCCTGAGGAGTCTTTCATTGTCACGCCATTCGTGGCCCTTGTCTTTCTTTGGTCGATACCGTTTTTTGAAGTATTCCCTCTGATGAATGTTTATAGAGGAGGTTTGCCTAGTTGTACTTCCTCTTAAAACAATAATCACCATCACCACCACCACCTGAGTTGGTATGTCATTCTGATATTGTGCTTGTTACTTCTGTTGGCAGTCTGTCAGCCAAAGGACCTCACTTGATGTTGAACGTCAGGTGAGGAATTGTATTCATCTAGCACTTTCTCATTGACCATTTTTGAATAGTGATATATTGGTAATGTCAGAAAGTGGTCACACTATCATGTTTATCTCATGCTTTAGCACACCCATTTAATGCGTAATTGTTTCTTTTCTGTGACTATAAAAAAATACAGTGTTTCATCTTTAGGATCTGGCTGGAAACTCAACACACACAACTCTATGTGCTGACACGAATCTGTATTATCTCTTGAATAGGCCTATTATTTATGCTCACTGTACCGGAAGGTACACCTCAACCCCGTGCATTTAAATGAAGCGCCTTGAAGAACGCTATCTAACTCGTAAAAATTGAAACAACTAGTGCAAGAAGTTGGGGATGTTTATCAACAGATGTCACTACTAAAGTGATAGAGTAATGTGTTATTTTAAGTTTTCCTAAACCGACTGAATTTCTTCTGTTTTTTTGGGGGGGGGTGTATCACAGTTGGCAACAACTATTTCAGGGAGTTTGGACTTTTCTCTATAGATGTTTCTATTTAAGAACTGATGTCATGCACTCTGGTGCAAAGCGGAATATAGAAATTAAAAAAAATTGTGTTTATAGGTTTTATGAACTGAATTGACCTTCCTTGGTTTTGATACTTCAAGGTTTGCAACACTTCTTACTCATCTCGCCAGCTTTGGAGCCTGGCCAATCAGAAATTTTGTGTATTTATTTTTCAACCAACCTATTTTATCCTCCAATAAAGTGAGAGGGTGTGTATGGTTTTAGTCCAGATACTTCTCGAACCTTCCTCTCGGGTATAAAAGCTGATGTCTTTTCGAGCTAACTTGTCTTATTGATCGTCGTGCTATTGAGTGTGTGTGTTAAGAGAGGAGGTGGGGGCCTCATTCTTCGGCAGGAAGAACATCAGCTAAGGTAATGGCCACCATTTTTCTATCTCTGTAGTTATTTCCGCAAGCTGACTCGAGGGAAAGGTTTTATATTTAAACATGTAACAGTCAATTTCCTAATATGTAAAGTTTCTTCCTTCTCATGTAACAGTTCAAGTAAGTCAAAAGTACTTAACTGAAAGCCGTAGATAGTGATGCGTTACCCTCTCGAATTCCCCTTCATTTAATCTCGAGGTGACTACGATTTTGTAACTTTCACTTGTAAATTGTATATCAACTTATCCATCTAGTCACCTCAGTAGTTCGGGATTAGCCTCTGCGTCACAGGGCCACAAGCCCAAGTAGGGTTTTAACCTTTGATTCCAAGGAGCACCTCCATACATTTTGATTTTTGGGGCCAGTATTTGAAACCTGTTATTTTCCACGAAGGCCCGGTAGAATGAGTACTTGATATCTCTGTGTAAACTTAAAAGACAATTGATATTATCTTGTAAAATGTAGGTCTCGCCTAGAGAGGGCAAAAATTGTAAAGACATTGAACAAATGTAAAAGTTAAAGGTTGCCTTAAGTAGGCTGTAAGGGTTCGGGAGCGCAGTCTCCTTGGTAGAAGTGGTAGAGCATGTAGGTTCTTTCTTGTAAAGTAAACATGGTGCCTTTGGAAGGCCGTAACTTGTAATATTTTGGAGCAAAAGTGCTCTTGATAATTGCGTAATTTTAAGTATACTGTAAAATAAAATTGGGAGATCTGTCTCCTTGAAGGTGTTAGAAATGAGCCTCAGTGCTCTAGTTAAATTATCAATTTAAAGAGTGATAAGCTCAGGTTCCTAATGTACGAAGGTTGGAACTTATTTACAACAGATACAAAAGAGTTACATGTTAGCAAACTTTACTGTCCTTCAATGTAGTTACGAGCGTTGTGTGTAACCCGTTGCCAGCGATGTGGACGTCGTGGTTACCTTTAGCAGAGCCTGTTCTGTTGATTGTGCGAATGGAGCGGTCTACTGCCTGTCGAATCTCTGCAACAGTTCTGAGCTCACGAATCGTCTGGTTTCGATCACTGTCCAGTAACGCGGCATGAGCATGCACTTTTTCTTCACTGACACTCGTAGGACGACCTGTCCGATGAATGTCCGCCACAATTTGTCGACCGACGTTGAAGGCTTTTACCCAACGTGCCACTGTTCTGTAAGGCAATGCAGATTCCTCGCAAGCCTCTTGAAGACCTTGATGACACTGTCGTGCTGTACGACATCTCGCACATTCAATCTTGATCCAACTCCGCTGTTCCTGTTTGGAAAACATAGTGACAACGTTATGTTGGACCGCTAGATCACAAGTGACTGTGTTTCTGTCGCTTGTGCGCACGCAGGTGATGTCGGAAGGGTGAGTCCATTTGCTCTGAGGTAAGGTAGGTATGTAACCAACGTGTGCTATCAGCGACAATATTAGATTCCGTTGAATAGCGTCTCCACAGCAGTGTTGCCACTGTTTAAGTTCCAACCTTCGTATATGTTGCCTACTTTGTCCCTGATCTAACTAGTTCTGTAACTGAAATCCTGTATTCGCAAAGCGAATTGATTGTTAACATTATTATTTCTGAAAGAAATCAAAAGAAATATAACCTTTATTTTCAAAATTTTAAATGAGTCTCCTGACTTTCAAAGATAGACCCATTCAAGTCCGCACCTTCTTTCACGTCTGTGATCCACGAAAACTCGGTAACACTCACCAACACCCAATGTTCTCCAAAATTTTAGAAGTATTGGGTCGGTAGGTGCAGAGCGGGTCTGGGCCCGTAAGTGGCCACGGCTGGTCCGCGGTCCAACAACTCTGCACTCTGACCGGCCAGCCGAGCAGAGGAGGGGTGGCCACGGCTCTACTGTGGCTCTACGCCTCTGCATTCAGGAGACGGGACAGGGCTGAACCTCACGGCTGGCCCCAACCGTCGGCTGTCCTGAGGATGGGTTTCCGTGGATTTCTATTCTCCTGCACTAAGGCGAATGCCGGGACAGTTCCTAGTATAGGCCACGGCCACCAACCCCCTCACCTTCTCCGTGTATCTCCTTCACCGTAACAAATCTCCCGGCCTGAGAGAAGGCGTCACGTTCTAAGAGGCCCGCCTCCCCCTTCAGGGGAGGAATTAAAACATTTTAGTAGTAGCAGTAGAAGTATTGGGAAATTTCTTAAGAATTATAGAAGGAAGTTTGGGCATCGTGGTACTGCATGTCTAGAATAAGTTAATTATAGTTGTATATAATATGTAGGCTAGAGGTTAGTAACATAAATTTTCGAGACAAGAGGAATGGAACCAAAGTACCGAGACTCTTTGAACTGCAGCACCTTGAACATTTGAGACCAGTGCTTAGTAGCGTGTGTTTCAGTCTCCAGGTTTATCAGTGATTTGAAGGTGTAAGATCGGCATTTGCGTGTGGAACTTTGAATTAAGTGATAAGTAAAACAACCGTGCTACGAATAGACAGTTCAAAGTGTGTCACGAGTAATTAACAACACAATATTTCTTGTGTGTCACAAGTAATTAACAACATAATATTTCTTGTAAACAGCCATGCCAGGGAAAGGAAAGGCAGCACCAATAGACAGCCCAGTGAAGCGCGCCGTACAGGAAGCTCTGAGAGACAAGGAAACACTCGCCACGCTAGCAAACATCATACACGACCAGGTAGCCCTGGCCGTTATAGAGCAGCTTAAAGCTACGATAGACTTTAATACCAAAGTAATTGAGTAAACAAGGGAGCGCTCGAGGCCAGAGACAAGACAATATCAGACCTCAGGGAAGAGCTCGAAACTAAGAGCAATGCTCTAGAGCAGGGATGGCGAACCTATGACACGTGTGTCACTATGTGACACGCGAATACGACTTCTGTGGCACGTCAGACATGTTTTTAACATGTAATAAATAGGTCGAAAATCTAGCAAATTTTAACATTACCGGTACGCTTTAATAAAGAGGTATGTCACAATTAATTCTATGGGCATATTTCCTACAAATTTTATTAGGTTAAAGAAAAATGTACCTCGTTCTTAAAATGTATCTGTTTTTCAAAATGTAATTTTCAGTGATGTTTGCAAAATAAAATTACGAAACATTCAGTCGAAGGGATTTATAATGCAATCTGGCTCCATGGCTAAATGGTTAGCGTGCTGGCCTTTGGTCACGGGGGTCCCGAGTTCGATTCTCGGCAGGGTCGGGAATTTTAACCATAATTGGTTTATTTCGCTGGCACAGAGGCTGGGTTTATGTGTCGTCTTCATTATCATTTCATCCTCATCCCGACGCGCAGGTCGCCTACGGGTGTCAAATCAAAACTAACATAGCATTACACAATTTACATTTTAAACTAACTTAGACACTAGACTTTAGAATATTACTATAATTACTGTTCCAACAATTACTTTTAGATTATATCTTCATTAGATTTACATATAATAACTGGGAAGGATAGCGTACAGGTTGGCGAGCCGAACTTGTCCTCGGACACTCCCGGCACTAAGAGCCATACGCCATTCTTATTGTATAATGCAATCTAATGTCTAAATGAAGTCAGATGCGGGGGTTCATGATGATTTTAAAGGAAATTAACCGCTGGCATACTAGGCAATATAAAAAGTAATAAACAAGACCTTAATTGACACGCTAGTCGGTAAAGGTTTGCCATCCCTGCTCTAGAGCAATATCAACGGCGGGAACCACTGCGTGTGTTCGGGGTGCAGGAATCGAGTGGCGAGGACACTGACAAAATTGTCATCGAGCTAGGTGACAATATTAGAGTACATTTAACGCACGAGGACATAGACAGAAGTCGCAGGGTAGGCAAGATGAGTACAGATAAGCTGCGTCCAATAATAATGAAGTTCGTGTCGTACAGCAAACGGAACGAACTGTTCAAATCTAAAAGCAAATTGAAAGGAACGGGCAAAACAATTAGGGAAGACCTCACAGTAATCAGGATGAAACTGTTGCAAGAAGCAATCACTATATTTACTGTGTCCAATTGTTGGACAAGAGACTGTACAATTATTGTGAAATACAATGGTGTGAAATATCGTGTCTCAAGCCGAGTGGAATTGGACAAGATTAAATAAACCGACAGACCCAAACTAACATAGCATTACACAATTTACATTTTAAACTAACTTAGACACTAGACTTTAGAATATTACTATAATTACTGTTCCAACAATTACTTTTAGATTATATCTTCATTAGATTTACATATAATAACTGGGAAGGATAGCGTACAGGTTGGCAACTCAAAATGAGAGTGCTGCACGCGCTTGTAATTTCGGCAAGGTTACTGATGGTCAGCTGAGCAGAATCTCCTCTCCCATACCTACCCAGCCCCCTAATACTAATCCACTTACAAGTGCTTTTAACAACTTCCCAAATTCCATAGTACATGCTAACGTTCAAAGTCTAATTCTTCACTTCCACGAACTCCGTAAAATAATTGCTAATGTCAACCCTCACATTGCGATGAACGGGGAAACTTGGAACCTTGGTTGTCAGATTCTCTCGTCCACCTCGAAAATTATACTTTGATCCGAAATGATGGCACAAGTAAAGCCGGCGGTGGAGTAGCTATATATATTAGGAACGACCTGAAATATAATCTACAAAACAATTAGCGAATACTGCGCAAGGCCTGAGTTCATGTTCATAGAAATTGAGGCTCTAGGTGAAAAGTGCTTACTGAGCGTACTGTATCGCCCACCAAAGATTGGATATTTCGCCGACCTTGAAGACATCCTACTAGACCTCTTACCCAGGTATAAGCATGTTTTATTACTAGGTGACCTCAATACTGACATTCTTGAGACTAAGCTGAGATTAAGCAACTAATCAATATATTTACATCTTGTAACAGGACGATTTTGCCACTTAACGCAACACATCACTCAGCCACGTCACATACATTAAGTTACTGGACTTGATTGTGACGATTAACCCTGACAGAGTACTGACCCACTGGCAGATGTCTGCTTGCGTACTATCCATTCACGACTTCATTTATTTAGCTTATTCACTTAAATGCCCCAAGTACATGCCTAAATTAATTACATTCCGATACCTCAAATATATAAATGACGAAGCCCTGTTAGAAGACGCTGCTGGCATACCTTGGCATAATGTCCATATTTTAGATAATATATATGATAAAGTGGAGTTCTTAAACAAACAACTCTTCTCAATAAACACGTGCCAAAACGCACTGCTCGCGTAACACGCCCTGCGACTCCATGGATGACTCAAGAAATACGAGACTTAATGAATCTAAAACTAACCAAGTACCAAACGATTTTGATCTGTACAAGTCCCTTCGTAACAGGACCACACAGGCCGTACGGAGTGCTAAAATAAAACACTCGCAGAACATTTTGCTAACCCGGAACACGACAATAATCTGGAAACCCGTTAAAAGTGGTCATAGGTTGAAAAATATACATACTGCTGACATTAAACTACCACTGGATGATTTAAACCAATACTTCACTACAAGACCCGTTAACATTGATGAGAGTACAAAAGAACAGACAATTAACAAAATTCTACACAATGATAATACTAACAATGGAGAAGACCAGTTATATCTTTCACTCATAACTCCCGCAGAAGTGAGGCAAATTGCACGATCAATAAAGACAACTGCGAGAGGATGTGACGAGATTGTTCCACAGTTACTGTTAAAAACTCTAGACGTAATCCTAGCAGCTCTAACCCACATCATTAATACCTCACTGATATCCGGCATATTCCCTTCGCTTTGGAAATGTGCATTGTTCGCCCACTGCCAAAAACCAACAATCCCGTGGAACCCAAGACTTTCGATCCGTTTGCATTTTACCATTTCTGCCCAAAATTATGGAGAAAATAGTTCACAGGCAAATAACCGCATATTTAAATAACACTATACTTCTTAACAAATACCAGTCTGGTTTTAGATGCAAACCAGAAGCACAACTACTGCACTACTTAAAGTTACAAACGACGTAGGAGTAGCTATGGATATGGGAGAAATTACTTTTCTAACCCTTCTAGACCTTAGTAAGGCTTCGACTGCGTTGACACGGACATGCTGATGGCAAAATTACGTGCTCTTAACTGCTCACAAAGCACACTGTCCTGGATGTATTCCTATCTCTCAGATCGCAGGTGAAAATTTATCTTCATTGCAATCTATAGAGACTGGAATACAACATAGGTCAGTGCTAGCGCCACTCCTATTTTCGATCTTAATTTCAGGACTAACACAAGTAATTAAACATTGTCAATATCATGTGTACACAGGTGACTTAGAAATATATTCATATGCACACCCTCGTGACTTACCGTCTGCAATAACTAATGTGAATGACGACCTAGAAAGAATATGTAAGTGGGCCGAGAACCATATACTAAAAATTAATGCCCAAAAATCGCAGTGTATTCTTTTATCTACTCCAAAAACCCACGCCGCCTCACAGACGTGCATATTCAGCCAGAAACATTAAGAGGCACTCAGTTACAATTCAAAGACACAGTTAAAAACTTATGGATGACGATGGACAAAAACCTTAGCTGGAACGATCATGTAATAGGTATATGTCAGCGAGTGTTTTATTCCTTACATTCCCTTATGAAACTCAGTGATTTACTCCGCAAAAATGTAAGAAAACTGCTTATCCAAAGTATGTTAATGCCAAAATTCGACTACTTTGACGTAGTATACAGTAACCTGAACGCCTCGCTTTCCATCAAGCTCCAAATGGCACATAACGCATGTGTTCGATTTATTTCAGATAGACCAAGGTTTAACCATATTTCTCCCGCATTTGATAGACTTCCACGGCTTCGCTTAAGAGAGCGACGAAATTTACACACTGTTTCTCTGTTACGTCGTATACTGAACCTCAACACTCCTGAATACCTTGCCACATAATTCCATTACCTATCATCACCTCCTAGTATTCCTACCAGATCATCATCCACCTCAGTACTAATCATTCCCATTCACCGCTCAACTGGTTACAGTAGATCATTTGTAGTCGCCGCCAGTCGAATTTGGAATTCCCTACCTGCTGAAATTAGGAGCGTGTCAAACCACCTCCGCTTTAAGAAACTCTGTCAAACCTGGTTAATAAATAATAATTATTCATAACATACGTAGGATTAGATCATAGCCAAGTTATTAGGTTAATTAAAACATTTACAAGTAATTGATACCTTATGATATTAAATTGTAGATAACTTATTTAGTGTATATTTAACTCTTCATGTAGATGCATGTATGGTCGGACAGAATAGCAAGCTCCATAGCCTGAGTCCCGCCATATAAAACAAGACAATAAATAATAATTGGATACTATTGACGTCATCAACATCACCACAAAATATTGAAGCACTCTAAGGTGAGCCTGAGAACCATTCGTATCACATCGACAAGAATACACTTCTTATACTGGTATTTAAGTATTTTTCATCTAGCATATTTGTTTAAGAGCGAGTCATTGAGGTTATGGATCATTTTCATCCACCACACTGCTTGAAACTGTTGATTTTCTCCTCAAAAGAATAACCACCACAACACTCCACCCAAGTATTTCTTTCAGTAGCTAGTGTGCAACGTATTAAACTGGATACTTAGCGAACGGACAAGGTGTCTTATAATTCCTTTGTATTACGAGTGCTATTAGGAGTAATTCCTGTGGCTTACCTGAAGAAACAATGAAACTGACAACGTTTTTTCTTCATTCTTGGTAAACATATGAAATAAAATATTTTCAACGTCTTTACATGTTACTATATCAATTTTGTGAATTACTTGTGCCAACGTGAGATGACATTCCTTTTGTGAGTCGTGAGGACTGCCTATTAAGGGGACGTTAGACATGATTTACTTTTTATTTCTCGTTCAGTTCTAATTTATTCTAAACGTCGTTTTATTTGCAGAAATGCTGGTGAATATTGCATTTGTCTAAGAACTTGAACAATGTTACATGCCCAGTTGAACACCCCTTGACTAAATAAATCGCAGGATCAAGGATCAAGATAATACCTAACTGTTTGTGACGTCGCGCAAGTGAAGTTAACGCATATATCAGTCTAGACCATCTGCAATAGGTAGTATTGAAAGTTCTTCTTCTTCTTCTTGAAAGGTGTGGTTGGACTCATGTGTTATCGTCCAGTCACGAAAAAGTATTGAAAGTTGTCTACGCTATACACAAGGCACCGCCTGCTCGATCTGCATCCATTGGCTGTTTATACTGCCTGCTCATTACAACATTTTAAAATGGTACTAAGCATCGCCCTCTACTATGACTGCGACAATACGCCTTCCCAATACTGCGATATCAGCAATGAGCAATATTGACCTAGTTCCCATTTTTACCACCGAGCGCTGCATCGCTGGCATTGAAACATGATTTTTCATTACAGCACACGTAAAGTATTTTTAAAAAATTACATTTCTGTTCAAATATATTGTCAGTCACTCGATAAACACATTTAAATCACACCTTACACCTTAATAAAGAAATGCAGTGAAGAGCCTGCCCCTCCGAAGCGGACAAATCCGAACAATATAATGTTAACGGTAGTAAATACTATAGGAAAGAAATCATTTCACATACCTCTCTATTTCGGGCTACTTACACAAAATCTTTCTGTTAAAAGGGTAAGCGTTCCCGCGTTCAGATATTTCTGTCTTTCAAAGATCTCTGTAGTTGATGTATCTATGCTATTTAAGAATACAAGAATAGCATACTCGCAAATAACTTCACTCAATAACTGTTAATATCCGATTTAAGGACAACTGAAGTGAAGATAATTATATAACACAGGCATTAAATAGTCACACATAGTCACACCAGGTTTTTTATGCACACTTGGTTGTGCTTTCGATACGCAATGAATACCGTAACTTTCAAAATCCCCGACAGCAAATCAGGTGGGTACTGCAGCCTGCTGTTTGCATCTCCATTATTAATTAAGTCCATTAGCCCTGATGACCATCTTCGTCTTGTTAAAAGAATCACACTTGGTTTACAGGAATGTTTTGCGAACCACAAAACCTCGTATATACGACAGATAATTCATGCAGAGGTAGCAGAGAGCAGAAAGGGAGAACTGTGGAATTTTAAATCGTGCCTCAGACCAATAATGAAGAAATAGTTATTTTACAATATATTTGAACATTAGCTATGGTACCGTGGGCAAATAAGTAACTTACTTGTGCAGATTCTCAAGGATACACGTGATATGATCTTGTAAATGTGCTGCATTTCGCTGACCTTGGGGCGTGTTTGGAAGATGCTCTCAAGTATTTCCGATCACAGAAGTACCACACTCCACCTCCACGTTACTTCCTTCAGGAATAGCCAAGATTCCCGTCTTCGAAGAGCGGCTGAGACCAAGGATGAAAGCTCTAGCGTCCAGCATATAATTGCTGACTGATATTTTATTGATAACATGTATTTGATAGTGGCACCTGCATTTACAAAATCGTGCGCCTCTTTTTTATATGAATGGTCTCTTAAATATTCTAGGGCTCTTATTACTTTAGTCGCGAAATTATCTTCATTTTCGCAAAGTTAAACGACTCGATGTGTTTGCGTGTAAGGATAGGGACCGGTTTCACAGTTTCTTTTGATTACAACTGATGCAGTTTCTTGATAAAATCATTATTTAAGTATTGGGAACCATAAAACGGAAATGTCGTACGTTTTTCGAATGTGCTATTGGTCAAAAGCAAATAAAATAGGTATTTCATTATCAGCGGGATGACAGGTCTTCCGTTTAATGTCTTTTGAAGAAGACATTCTTCTCATCATGTTGACATCAGTCTTATGATTGTCACTCACAATGCGCAACACGAAAAGACCGCGATCTTCGACTACCTTTATTGTTGTGGGTATTAAAGTATGTAGTTCTGTACCTGAAAGCCTGCTAGAGAAGAAAAATGCTGCTGGTAACCTGTATTTAGTAGTCGCACCAGAATTTAAAAATCAGATAAGGTTATTGACCTGGGTAATTGTATTTCTACTTCCGCCTGCATGGCATTCATATTGAGTAATTTTTATTCGATCAACATGGAATGAAGTGTTTTTCTGCCCAAAGAAGGTGTCGAGTTTCTTGTATAACATCTGCTGTTTTATGGACATATCATCGACTACCAATAATAACAACCTCTCCGCTTTATTTAGGCGCTGATTTCCTGCCAAGTCGCGCTCCTTTACTAACAGAGTTATTCCAGTCTCACAGTTCATATTTCCTGCGTAGTGTGAAAGTGTGGATTTACTCGGTTTGGTGAACATGTGGTTTCGATGATCTCGAATTGAAATTCGGTGAGATATTCTTTCTTGAAATAACATTTAGCCATTCTTGACGTTGGTCGTTCGAAGGAAATTCGTGAAACGAAATCCCACTTCCCGACCTGCTTTTGCTCTTAAGTAAAGGCACACAGCAGTACAGCATATTATGTAAACAAATATGAAAAACCGTTCAAGTCCAAAGAAACAAACCAAATAAGGTAAACACATGCTCAAATTACACCAGCACTCTTAGTAATGATCACGGAGATAGTCTCGTCAAGCGGACTAATGTCAACTTCTCAGCGCTCCAAACGCCTAAACTGGTAACTATGATGTGTTCGCTGGTTTACATGTGTGACCGGGCTAATGAGAAGGCGTATTAGCGCAGTCATAGTAGAGGGCGATGCACTAAGTGAAACACTGCGTTTACAAATACCCACAGGTAACCAGGAACGATGAAGTTTGGAGCAGGCAATTCACCGCTAATAAAGGAAAAACTGCAAGCAAAAGCCACTAATTTGAATGATCTGAAGAAAGTTTGTTCTCTTATTTGCGATGAAATGACGGTTAAAGAGCGGTTGCTTTATAATAAAGAAGAAGACAGATTCTACGGATTTGTCGAAGCAGAGGGAACCAATAAAGAAGAAATTGGAATAAACCCTCAACTCGCCGACAGAATACTGTGCTTTGTAATTCATGGACTGAAGAAGAAATTTACTATTCCGCCTGCCTACTTCATGGTGAAGGCATTACAAGGAAATGAATTTTCCTCCTGGTTCAACAGGTTTTGAAGGCTGGATTCTATGTTATTCGTCTCGAGACGGGCAAGCAAAAAACAAATACTCCCATATTAAAAAAGAAATTGGTGACGGAGAATGTGTGGTTCATCCAAGCAACTCCATGCGAAAATTTTAGCCAATATGTTGAAGAGATACAAGAAGCGTCCAAAGCTCCAATAAAAAGAGACTGCCAAAGAAACGCACCAATCTATTATTATTACTGTTCGACTCCTTGCCTGAATGTTCAGCCTTAAGGTGTTTGGTTCAAAGGTCGCGGGTTCGATTCCCGGCCGGGTGGGGAATATTATTTGCGTCTGATTAATTTTTCTGGCTCGGGGACTGGGTATTTGTGTTTGTCCCAACACCACACTACCAACCGCCACAGGAGCACGCAATAGTAATTACAACCCTCCACATGGGGTTGGCGTGCACCCGGCCGTAAAAAGGAGAAAATCCACATATGAATGACACAGTTGGCACCCGCGAACCGACAGGTGTGGGAAATTTTACTGGAAGATGTTCGTGAGCCCCTGAATCAGTGTGCACCACTTGAGTAACAGCTTCTCAGGCACTATATATATGTGTGTGTGTGTGTGGCTATTTGGTGTATGTAATCCATGAAGAAACTAAATGCAGTACCTGCATGAATAATGTTTACACTTCAGTTAATGCATCTAATGCATCCCTTTTGATGAACTTGATCAATCACTCGGACCATTGAGCGCAGTCATAATAGAGGGTGATGCTCGGACAAAAGAGGCCTGCGATATTCCCAGCCGCGATTTACTGGCCTAATTATTGGACTATATGAATTTGCTGTGGTTTCTCTACCGTACTGCAATAACTCTTCGAGTCATTTAAAGCGTGTTAGTAACAATTATCACCAGGAACTTGCGCCAAAAAATTTGATGGCAAAAATGATGAAACCTTCGCTTAGAAATGTAAGGAAGTAGACGAAGTTTCCAGGTTTTCTTGTCCGTCGAAATCTCCTTCTGGAGAAGTCCTAAAGCTATACGGTACATCTCTAGAACACCACTTTATTAGTAAAACTCTTTCCTTCTTCGAATTTATGTTCAGAGTTTCAACTTAGCTCATATGCTCATTTACCTGTACTCCCCTGATAACTAGGGCTGTTTGGTGCTGCCATCTAGTGGCGGATTCTTCGCAAGTCGCGTTACACGTTTGAGTATGGAATGAGCAGGCGATGATACAAGGCCGAGAAATGCAAGCAGTTCTGCGTTAAAAATTGTGCTCACCGCCGTATCGATCTTCTTTGAGACGGTGGTGGTTGTGCTACATGAAGTTCCGCCAATCACCTCAAGGATCGCGCGGTTTCAGATAAAGCCTGTGTGTAGGATATGGCACATGAATTCATCGGAAAGGACAGTATGGTAACGGTTTAGATGGCGGAAGAGGACTCCAGTCCCAACAGCAGATAAAACGGAAGAGCGATGATTGACGACGGACTTAGTATTTTTTAAAAATCGTGAATATCTCCTATATTAAAGCTTGTACGGTGAAAATATATGAGACATGATTGATCCGCATCTCAGTTTCTACAACTTTTGCAATGTACAATTTTTCGATATATCAAGTATCCCCGTTATGTCCGGCTCCATGGCTAAATGGTTAGCGTGCTGGCCTTTGGCCACAGGGGTCCCGGGTTCGATTCCCGGCAGGGTCGGGAATTTTAACCTTAATTGGTTAATTTCGCTGGCACGGGGGCTGGGTGTATGTGTCGTCTTCATCATCATTTCATCCTCATAATGACGCGCAGGTCACCTATGGGTGTCAAATCAAAAGACCTGCATCTGGCGAGCCGAACTTGTCCTCGGACACTCCCGCCACTAAAAGCCATACGCCATTTCATTTTTTTCCCCGTTATATTTTACACCATTTTTCTTATATACAGATTTTCGATAAACTAATGTTAACAAAGACATTTGACATTTCTTGATTTGGGTCCTTTGGAGTGCTACGCCAATGCATTCAATAAAAATGAGGAGTGTGTTCTGTGGCAGAGACCTGATTTTACAAAAATTAGACTTCTGAGATGTTATCTTCTCCACCTTGTTCTACGGAGTTGAGACCTGGATCATAAAGAAAAGAGAAATGGACAGATTAGGGGCATTTGAGCTATGGACGTACAGAAGGATACTACGGTTGAGTTGGACAGATGTCACAAAGGATGAGGTAATGAGGCGAATGGAAACGAGAAAGGAAATATTAAATACTGTCAAAATCAGAAAGCTACAGTATCTCGGTCATCTGATGCGAGGAGAGAAATAATATCATTAGACAAGGAAGAAGACGCAATTCTTGGACTGAAAATCTGAAAACTTGATTCAACTGTTCAATTGCTGAGCTGTTTCGCGCTGCATCATCTAAAGCAAGAATCCCTATGGTGATAGCCGACCTTCTGAGAGGAGATGGTACTTGAAGAAGAAGAACAATGCGACTCCACTGTGACTAATCAAATAGTATATAGCCTAGTGCATACGTTATTAATCCTCGAATTTAAATATCGAGTTTCCAAAAAAAATCATAAGCGTTTTTTGCTTGACGTGATAAACAGAAAGAGACAAAAATTGGGCTCAAGCTAATATCGGCTTCTGTACAAGTAATCCGAGAGGAATGAAAAATAAATTTTAAGTGTGTCGACTAAATTATAATTTTGTTTACATATCTATAGACATACAACAAAGTAAATTATTATTGAAAGAAGAAAAGGTTTCAACAATGAGGCAAGGAAAATTAAAAGACACTTCGTGTGAAAATGTAATATTACTTCTATAAATTAAAATCGCTTCGAATTCTTAGTTTTGTCATTTATAGATACCGTACGGAGTTTAGAGACCATCTTGATTAGTACCATACTGACAAAGTTCGCTCCTATGAAATGAACATATACACACGTGACTAAAGAAATGTGTTGTAAATATAGAGGCTGTCTAATATGATATTTTCACACGATTTGTCTTTTTAAGAATACAAAAATCGAAAGGCCGGTCATAGAACAACTTTCTACAACTACACATTCACATGGAACTTTATGAAATACATCGCGTGGAAAACCATGTGAAGGAAGAATCATTTCCCTTGAAACGGACTAAAATACACGAGCTACCTGAAACTTTTCTGACTACGATAACTATTGCATGATTCTGGCACCTTACCCTTTTAATTTGGATGTTCATTTCCTTTCAATGAGCCTAACATTTCACAACTTTTAGTATTTCTTTAAGTAAACAATGTTTGAAAACGTCGTCAGGACTATAAAGCACTCCACTCTTAATTCATATTCATAAGGAACATTTTCGCAATGGTTAAACAAATGTAATGCATCTGTGTAATATACTATACTGTAAATAACAGAAAAGTAAATTTGATTACAATGAAGAATTTCTTAGAAACTGCCAGATAAAATGTATGAGATAAATCTACATTGTTTTCATAGTTTGCTTCTAAATGACGATTGCTCACGAAAGTCCCACAATATTAAAAAATGAAACCCCCTGTGAGCTGTAGAATAACATCCACGGTATACCCTGCCTCTCATAAGAGGCGACTAAAAGGGGTTCCAGGTGTTCTTAACTTGGGAGTGTGGGTTGACGACCACGGGGCTCTTAGTCTTGGCATTTCTGCCACTTACATGTGCCAGGATCCTCAATTTCACCTATCCTATCCGACCTACCTTGGTCAAGTCTTGTTCTTTTCCGACCCCGACGGTATTAGGTTTAAAACGCCTAGGGTATCTTTCATTTTCACGCCCTACGTGGCCCGTTTCTTCCTTTGGCCGAACCTTCATTTCTCGAAGTGTAGGACTCCTTCTGTTTCCCTGTGATTAATGTTAGTAGAGAATGGTTGCTCAGTTGTTCTTCCTCTTAAAACACACCAGGCAAATGCTGGGGCTGTACCTTAATTAAGGCCACGGCCGCTTCCTTCCCACTCCTAGCCCTTCCCTATCCCATCGTCGCCATAAGACCTATCTGTGTCGGTGCGACGTAAAGCAATTAGCAAAAAAAAAGAAAGAACAATAATCACAACCATTAGGACATAAAAAGTAGTTTACCCTAGAATTATATCTTATAGATGTGAAATTTATTAATTTCCTTTGACTGCACATACAAAGCAAAGCAAAGCAAAGTCACATCCGTACAGACCATAAAGAAGGTAAAGGCTTCCACGATCCGTAACCTCGGCATTTTGTGGGGCCACCCGGCCACCGCTGACCCCAGGAATTAAATTAGTACTAAATTTTTGTGAAGCTCAGGGCCATGTGCACCTCCGGAAGTGGAAAACTTGTTTCTTAAATTTTTCGACTTCCTCACGGGGGATCGAACCCGAGTCCTTCCGGATAAACGAAGCACGCCTTTACCCCCTCAGCCAGGCTGCCACTTGTGCAAAAAGAACCCTATATACATATTAAAATTAACGATTTAAAGTTAAATGTTGATAATTACTTCGATGAAATGGTAAGAAATTGTTATAAAAAGAATTTGAACTCGCTCAATTAATATTTTACTTAAAGTGAAACTAAATCACACACTAACCTCTAAGAACCTTGCGAGTGATATCGTATCGACATCCTCATTGGACTTCATCATCCTGAATATATCCGTATCATGATCTATAGTAATATCCGGCACGTGCAAATAAGATAAAAGAAATTTTGATCGTTCGGCTGCAAGTACTTTCGTAAGGTCTTCATCTTCATCCTCAAGAACCATAATGCAGCTATCAAGCCACCCGTGTAACGTTGACTGAGAAACAAAACAAATATGTATCCTTGATAGTTCACGTCATCTGTTGGACAAATGAAATCTTCGATAAATCTAAAGGCAACTGGTGACTGTATCGGCATTCACCTGCGTTTAACAGGCCATGATGCGAAAGATTTGATTGCTTACTCTTCACGCAAGGTAGTTAGAGTAAGAGGTAGGGATCACGCGCAGGTCTCCCCACCACGCTTGGCCATCGATGACGTCAGCGTGCACCCTCAGCGCCTTGTCTTCTGTACGCGGTAGGCTAATACCACTGCCTGCTCGATCCGCATCCGATGGCTGCTTATACTGCCTGCTCATTCCATATTCAAACGTGTAACACGACTTACAAACAATCTGGCGCTAGATCGCAGCACCAGACGTACCCAGTTATCGCGTGAATACAGCTAGATAAGCATACAAGCATAATTTAAAATCTGAAAGGAACAGAAAAATTAAAGAATTGTATGCACAAAGTGGTGCTCTAGAGAGTGATAGCTTCAGGACTTTTCGAGAAAGAGATTTCGACGAATAAGAAAACCTGTAAAGTTTGTCTGTATGGTACTTCCCTACATTAATAAGTAGAGGTTTCACGAATTTGGCCACCACAGTTTCTGACACAAGTTCCTGGTGCTTATTGTTACTAAGACACTTTAAAATCTTACAGTGGCACAAAGAGGGTAGAGCCGGGCTGAGTGGCTCAGACAGTTAAGGCGCTGGCCTTCTAACCCCAACTTGGCAGGTTCGATCCTGGCTCAGTCCGGTGGTATTTGAAGGTGCTCAAATACGACAGCCTCGTGTCGGTAGATTTACTGGCACGTAAAAGAACTCTTGCGGGAGTAAATTCCGGCACCTCGGCGTCTCCGAAGACCGTAAAAGTAGGTAGTGGGACGTGGAACAAATAACATTATTATTATTTAAAGAGGGTAGAACATAGTTTTTTATAGTCTGGAGCAGACTTGCAGATTTCTTGCAGTACGGTAGAGCTGCCTCAACAAATTTCTGTAGCCCCATAATTATGCCAATAAATCCTTGCTGGGGATAACGCAGGCCTCCTCTATCAGACTGTCTGATTAAGTTCAGCAATGGGGATGCATTAACTGAGGTGGAAACGTTACTCAAGCACGTGCTGCATTGTTTTTTCTTCGATTACATGCACTAAATAACCACACACTAATGCATGGGAAGCAGTTTCCAAAGTGACATACACTGACTCAGGGGGCTCACGAACATCTTCCAGTAAATCAAGTACATACTCAGCGGGCATCACTGGTTCTGTTTCGTCAAGTCCGGGAGAGGATACTGAGGCAGAAAATTTTGAATTTTGTTTGTGGACAACGTTAGCACCATCGGTGGACATTAAAATACCGGATTTCAGAATTCTCATCATCATCATCATCATCATCATCTGTTTACCCTCCAGGTTCGGCTTTTCCGTCGGACTCAGCGAGGGATCCCACCTCTACCGCCTCAAAGGCCTCAAGTGTCCTGGAGCTTCAGACTCTTGGTCGGGGGATACAACTGGGGAGTATGACCAGTACGTCGCCCAGGCGGCCTCACCTGTTATGGTGAACAGGGGCCTTGTAGGGGGATGGGAAGATTGGAAGGGATAGGCAAGGATGAGGGAAGGAAGCGGCCGTGGCCTTAAGTTAGGTACCATCCCGGCATTCGCCTGGAGGTGAAGTGGGAAACCACGGAAAACCACTTCGAGGATGGCTGAGGTGGGAATCGAACCCACCTCTACTCATTTGACCTCCCGAGGCTGAGTGGACCCCGTTTCAGCCCTCGTACCACTTTTCAAATTTCGTGGCAGAGCCGGGAATCGAACCCGGACCTAACCACTACACCAGAGAGGCGGACTTTCAGAATTCTTTCTATGGAATTCTGAGTAGCCCGGGAGTCAGTCATGTCATTGCACCCTTCTCCCATTCTTATAGAACTAAACATGGCTTCAACTGGATCTCCTGAAAAAGCCCGTGTCATGGAATGAAATACCACGGCGTTCTGGTTTCCCTTCTTTGATTTGCAGAAAGGCACGCAGCAGTACACCATTTTCACTGTAAACAAATACAGTACTACTAGTACCCTATTTCCCGCTGTTTCATTCCGACAGTTCAGGAGCCGGTTGGTGCTGCCATCTGCTGTGGATATTTGTAAACGGAGTGTTTCATTTAGTGCCATGTTAAAATATGGTAATGAGCAGGCAGTATAAGCAGCCATCGGATGCAGATCGAGCAGGCAGTGGCTAATACACAGCTGTAAGCTATTCTGTTTTAGCCACAAGTTAAAGATAAGAGAACTTCATTGATATTTTAACGTCACCTAACAAAAGGCATTCCACTTCACTATTACGAGAGTAATAATAGGAGATCAAGTACAGTGTGAATCCAGCAGCGTTTCTGAAGTATTTCGATCTGTATAAAAGGTCGTAACAATGTTAAGACTGTGATCCTAGTGGAATGGCCATTCCATATATTCATGTTCTCAACACCCATGATAACAGTAACAAGGGGCTCTAATTGTTGCAGACTCGAACATTAAAGCTTGATGACTGCAAGAAGTATGTCCGTTGTTACAAGCAATATTGGGAAACTATATACACTGTCAACAACACAAACAGCAAATGTTAGGAAACTGTCCACAAAACAAACAGTACAGTAAATGTTCTTCTCCAAGTGCCAGGAACTGACAAATTCCACGTTAACATTAGATAGGCCATTATTAATGAGCCTGTATACTAACATTCTTAGCACTGGTTTCATATACAACATAATAAATTGTCTTTAAAAAAAAACAGGCGTGTTATACACAAGAGCAATGCTGATATTTTTTTTTTAAAAAAAGAATATCAAACACACTTATCCATAGCATCAGTGGAATTTCTTTGCTTTTCTTCTTTCTTTATCGGTATTGTATTAACTGAAACCCGGTCTCTTGAATGTCTTACCTTTGTTTAAAGCATCCAAAAGAACGGCTTCTCACGAAGCAACTTGCAAGCTCATAAATTTCAGGGAATTTCTTCTTCAGGATATCCGTAAGGTTCGTGATGATGTTAGAACCCTCTTTCAGTTCTTTCCCGAGCTCGATAGCTGCAGTTGCTTAAGTGCGGCCAGTATCCAGTATTCGGGAGGTAGTGGGTTCGAACCCCACTCTCGGCAGCCCTGAAGATGGTTTTCCGTGGTTTCCCATTTTCACACCAAGAAAATGCTGGGGCTGTGCCTTAATTAAGCCCACGGACGCTTCCTTCCCACTCCTAGCCCTTTCCTGTTCCATCGTCGCCATAAGACCTGTGTCGGTGCGACGTACAGCAACTTGCCAAAAAAAAAAAAAAAAATGGAACTCTTTTTGAAATCTAATTTCCACGCCTTGTAGTTTGACCTGTTTTCTCTCCGTAATTGCTTTCTATATCGAGGTTCTTCTTTACCCTAAAAGCTACAATACAGCCAGTGAAGTTTTCAAGCAGCTCATCACGATCCTTGGTTTCGCGACTGTCCTCGAGCTGTTTTACTAGTTCTTCAAGGGCTTAAACGAACCCTTGCTCATCCTCCGGTAAAGAATTGGATGTTGTGGGCTCAGCGCTGGCCTTGGACTGGCACACGATATCCGAGTTTTGATCGAGTTCATCAGTAGCATGTAACATATTTCGGCGTAGTGTTTCATAATCTTCCGGAGAACAGATGGAATTTCTTATCGCCTCGGAAGCACTGAGGCTAAGAAGCAATGATCTCACCTTTCGCGTCACAGCTGTCGGAAGAGGATGGTCATAAAGCCTTCCGAACCCTCGAAGCTGAGAAAGATAGCTTTCGATAATGACTGTCACCATTTATTTATGTCAGTGGCTTTAGGGAATGCATGAAAGTGTATGTTTCGTTCCTTCGCGCGCCTGCTATGATTTGTGCAGCCTGCAATGGCATGACAAAGCATACTGAAAAGTGTACACTATTACTGCTTTTTACGTTTTATCACATAAAATAAACACACACGGTTTCTTATACACCACAGATATGTTACTATCGTGTATTATTAGCAGATAGCTTCTGCGTGTACAGCGATTCTTATGCGAACTACCTCTACCTCATTCAGAGCAGACTCAACGCGAGGGTCCTGCGTGACGTCACAGCTCTGCTTTGCTACTGCGCACCTCTCTCGTGATCCCTACCTTGTATTCTACGTACCTTGCTCTTCACGGGAAAAAAGAGACGCGGCTAATTAACGCCCCGTTCACAATGCAAAACGTAACCGTAACCGTAAAATTAACGTAATATTGAGAGTTTTCGCACCCAAGCCGTTCGCTAACCGGTTGACGCTATA
Source organism: Anabrus simplex (assembly GCF_040414725.1). Lineage (NCBI taxonomy): Eukaryota > Metazoa > Arthropoda > Insecta > Orthoptera > Tettigoniidae > Anabrus > Anabrus simplex. The sequence goes on along the minus strand of NC_090272.1, from coordinate 121,708,977 downwards.
TTGACGTCACTGATAAAAGAGCCAATCGGAGCCATTCATCTTACGTTATTGAAATAAGCGGCCCGGTTATCACCAGTCGATTAACGTAACCTTATCTACCAGACGTCTGAGGCCTGTCAGCCTGCTGGTCAGAAGCTGCGTTGCCTCATACAGACAAACTTGTAAAACTAAGATCAAATACTACGAGCGCTCGGAGGAATGTGTAATTTTTGGGACTTCGAGTGCAAATGACACGGGTGGGGACAATTTTGTGAATATATGGAAATAAGCATTGTATTTTACTCTGAATGGTTCGCATTTTATCGTTTGTTAAATAAAATAGGAGTACCAATGTCCAGGATTATGCTCAGATTATTGCCGTCTCGAAATTTGTTCAGCAACAAAATGGAAACGAACGTAAATGAAATAACTGAAATAATTTCGCGTGGTTTTTCATTTCAACTCCAGGCAAACATTGCGAAATTTTTTTCATACTTCCACGATTATTACCTTTTATATGTTAACACTAATTAACTGGGATTTTCTACCCGTCATAAACACCCCGTCATGTAAAGAATTTCCATGATATATTACATGTTTTCTAATATAACTGTTTCTTTAAACAAAAGAGAAAACAACCATATTTTAGCATGTCCGGTATAAATTTATAAACGCCTAAGCATAATCCTGGAAATTTATTACTGCTATTTTCTTTAACAAACTCTAAAATGCGAACCACTCAGCGTAAATTTATGACTTTTGTTTCTATATATTCCCATCCGCGTCAATTGCACTCGAACTCACGAAAATGAAATATATCTCCGAGCGCTCGTGGTTAATTGTTTGTCCGTATGACTCAAAGCAGCTCCGTTCTTTAGCATACACTGGCCGTGTAACATGACAACCTCGTGCTTGCACTCGCACGTGTTTAGCGCCCCAGGAACGTCTACAGGTCCAATTCAGCGCAAAAATATGGCTTCCCGTTTGAGATTTAATATTCAGGACGATATTTACCTTCTAAGGGAGGTATTAGCTGCAAATCCCTTCGAGGATGGTGGTAGATGGGTTAGTGTTCAACTTAAACTACAAGAAGGTTCGGGAAAGAATTTCTCATTGAGGACTCTCAAGGAACATGTGCACCATTTGATGCAGCTTTGGAAGAAAGGCGATAGAGCAAATCTTCGCAAGTGAGTATAATTTCTTTTGCTAAAATTCACTTTTTGAATCAACAGTAATCGTATATAATGTTGTATACTGTCTCATTTATGCATTATATAGAAATTATTAGTGAAACAGTGACGGAATTTAGGCCTAACTCAAATTTTCTTTGCATTAAAAAATCATGCTTTTAGATCGGGCACAGAAGAGCAGTATGGAGAAAAGGAGCAGTTACTGCAAGAAATAGTGGACATGGCACGAGACTTTTTAACTGCAAAAAGCAAAAGCATCGATGGAAGTAGGAAGAAGGGACTAGAGGCCAGAGACCTTGCCTTACACAATTTGCAGGACAGCCACAATCCTGACGCAGCAGTACACACTCCTTCTCCCTCCACTTCATCCCAGGCAACTGAAATATCATGCGAAGAGCTCACGGAAACACCAGGAGAAGCCCCAGTAGAAACACCCGTCAGGTAGGCTTAACCTGTACATAATTTGTTCTTCTAGTAGGATTAAAACTTCTTGTTTGTCATTACAGTATGACTCTATTATGATAAAGATACTATTATTAGTTATACATTATTTTATTTCAGAGTATCTGCTATCCGAAAAAGAAAGGCCGGTCAAATGAGTAAGGAATGCCTCGACCTGCTTGAAAAAACAAGCAGATGAGAAAGAGTGGAGAAATGAACAAATAAATTTGAAGAAAGAAAAGCTGGAAATCCAGAGAAGACAACTAGCATTAGAGGAACATAAGTTCGAAGTGGAAAAGGAGAGATTGCACAGAATAGAGATGGAGAAGAATCAGCAGGCCCTGATGGAGAGGGTTATTAATCTCCTAGGGAATACATAGACTGTATTTTATTTTTGGGGATTAAATTATTAACATTAGATTCACATTTTATTTCAATATTAATCAACAGACACTAATGAGCATGGTAACTGATCTCTTTTGAAACTAATAAACAAAATTAAGGCCATTTAAAGATAATTATTTACTGTAACACAAAAATTCTGCTAAATACCATTCTTATTTCATTGTTCCTACTATATAACAGCCCCTAATGGGCAGGGGTAGGCCTGCTCACATCTTTAGAACTTAATTAAGCCTACTGAATGTTACAGTTATTCAAATTAAATAAACATGTAGTTAATATTCTTATTTTACTGCCTTGAATAATCAATAGACCCTAATGAACATGGTAACTGATCTCTTTTGAAACTAATAAACAATATTAAGGCCATTTAAAAATAATTATTTACTGTGAAACAAAAATTCTGCTAAATGCCATTCTTATTTCATTGTCCCTACTATATAACAGCTCCAATGGGCAGGGTTAGGCCTGCTCACATCTTTAGAACTTAATTAAGCCCTGCGAATGTTACAGTTATTCAAATTAAATAAACATGTAGTTAATATTCTTATTTTACTGCCTTGGATTATCAATAGACCCTAATGAGCATGGTAACTGATATCTTTTGAAACTAATAAACAATATTAAGGCCATTTAAAGATAATTGTTTACTGTAACACAAAAATTCTGCTAAATGCCATTCTTATTTCATTGTCCCTATTACACAACAGCCCCAATGGGCTTGGTTAGGCCTACCGGTACTCACATCTTTAGAACTTAATTAAGCCTACTGAATGCTACAGTTATTCAAATTTAAAAAACATGTAGTTAATATTCTTATTTTACTGCCTTGGATAATCAATAGACCCTAATGAACATGGTAACTGATATCTTTTGAAACTAATAAACAAAATTAAGGCCATTTAAAGATAATTATTTACTGTAACACAAAAATTCTGCTAAATACCATTCTTATTTCATTGTCCCTACTATACAACAGCCCCAATGGGCTTGGTTAGGCCTACCGGTACTCACGTCTTTAGAACTTAATTAAGCCTACTGAATGTTACAGTTATTCAAATTTAAAAAAACATGTAGATAATATTCTTATTTTACTGTCTTGGGTAATCAACAGACCCTAACGAGCATGGTAAGTGATCTCTTTAGAAACTAATAAACAAAATTAAGACCATTTAAAGATAATTATTTACTGTAACACAAAAATTCTGCTAAATACCATTCTTATTTCATTGTCCCTACTATATAACTAGCCCCAATGGGCAGGGTTAGGCCTACTCACATCTTTAGAACTTAATTAAGCCTACTGAATGTTACAGTTATTCAAACTAAATAAACATGTAATTAATATTCTTATTTTACTGCCTTGGGTTATCAACATACCCTAATCAGCATGGTAAGTGATCTATTTAGAAGTTATTAAAGCCTTTTTAAGGTTATAATTTTTCACTGCAACACAAAAATTCTGCTAAATACAAATTCTTATATCAACCATCACCTTCACTGCACTGTATATATCTCATTATTCACTGTAATTAAAAAATCATATAAAATGTTGTATCATAGTATTCACTTTAAAGAACATTTCCTATAAAATACTGTACCAGGAAAAGTTTTTGGGTAAAGGGCATGAGTAGGACCTCAGGGAGTGGAACTTGGTTTTGGAGCCGATACAGAGTAGGATAGACTCGCAGAGCGAATAATAGATGGTTAAATTTTTTTTTTCAAAACAATTTATTAATTCTTCACCCTGCAATATGATTATTGGACTCAAATCTGGCATTAAAAGTTTGAACGTAATCTTCCTGAATAAATATCACTGATTCCAAAGTCTTTCATATGTGAGAATATGAGGTATTGAATTTCCACCTAAAGTCTTTCTAAACCTAAGCACACACTTGTAATTGTAAGTTGATATGAGAAATTAAATTTCTGTTAAAAGTTTTCAGTTTTCAGTTTGTAAACCTTGATAGATATAGCACACTTGAAAAGCCTAAAGTCTTTCTGTGAGGTATAAAAATGAAATTTGAAATTAAATTAATCATTTCTGAGAAGTTATGAGAACTTTGAAATATTTGTTCACACGCGGCACTGAAGTTTCCACTGTTCAAAATTAATGAAAAAAATTTTAGTCAGTTTGTTACTACTCACTTACGGAAAGAAATGTTGCTACAAAATGTCGAAGGATGGACATCTGGAATGTTCCGTGGAGAATCAGGATCGGCGATGTTCCCTTAACACACCATGTTGACGTTCCCGATGAGGTGATGACGGCTGGAACTGGATCATGTAGAATTGCAGCTTGTTAGGGTGATTTTTCGCACACGAAAAATTCACTTAGTGCGAGTAGTTATTACTGACACTGTAATTTACTGTTGAACACTATTTATGGCGTAATTGAATTTCAAGACGTTAAATAAAGAATCACAGTCCTTCCTGTATGAAATACTATTTAAAGTCGTTACTGAAACGTTCATAATTACACAGTTCACACTTGAAAAGGCAAATCATAGTCGATAATCACAGTCTAAGAACACAGTCATTAAGTCACTAAGGATTATTTTCTGCTTATCTTGTTATTATAACGTCATATTACCTCAGAAAAAGTTCTTAGTTTTCACTCAAATTACTACTGTAAGTCGTATACTGATATGGCGTGAATAAAGAAATACAGTTCAATACTCGAAAAGGAATGAGTTCTGGTGATTCTACACATTAGTTTCTGTAGAAGTTCAATATCATTTGAAGTAACCTAAGTCTACACGTAATGACATATTCTGTGAACGTTAAATAGTTGATATTTGCACTTCAATAAGTTCACTCGTATTATATTCTTAAATGTCTTTAGGATTAGACTGTAGTCGCGACGCGATGTACGAAACACAGTGCGACGTCTTTTATAATTCTGTCGGCGATATAACTTCGTGTTCCGGAAATGCGACGGCAAGTACTTTCACCGTGACTGCGCGAACATACTGTACGCGGGTCGGTCTCTCCTCTGTCTCACTCACACACAGCTGTATACTCGTCCTTGTACTGGCCTGCTTGCTGGCTGGCCTTGACATATATAGATACCAGCGTTGGGAGGGGTAGCATCTCTTGGCCATGTGACCGTGAGTGCGTAATTTCTTTAGACTTTAAATTATTATAACTCAACAACCATGGGATGAATTAATTCGAAATTCACAGGGATTAACTTTTATGACGTCCGCTACGATTCAGCGTTTGTCCCGTTGAAATTGGTTAAGGCGTTGAAAAGCTGACAAAAGAAAATTCTTTTCGAGAAATATCTCTAGGGGAGGTGAGCTTCGAGCGACAGGTGACGTCACTTGACTCCGCCTAGTGCATTCGTGGGGTCTGGCACATACTGGAACATTCTTTACATAGATGTTCGTACGTCGGTCGGATCTTTTATGCTGGAATAACGTTTCTTTCGATTAATATGGACCAGGACCTAGGCTTTCCTGGTACAATACTAAGCAATTATTCATTACCATTATAGATTTTACCATGGATTATTTGTAGCCTATTGTTAGTAGATTATTATAAATATTACATTAAACATATGGTGTATTAATTATTGAGATATCTTGTTTCAAATACTCAAATATTCTGTCAAGGTTGGGGGAGAAATGTCAAAAAATAATCCTGGTTGACTGCCATATAAACATGTATGACAGTTTGTTAAAATAACTGTACTGTGATACATTTTTTCAAGATCCTGGAGTAACAGTTTTTGATTTTTCTTGAAATCAAGGAATGCAAATTCTCTCACTATTTTCCCAAAACCCCATTCCACACTTTGTCTCACATGACTCATGGCACTATTGAATGACATTTGATCAGGAGTTAAGTTTTGGCTGGAATACTGTTTAAGGAGCAACTCCCTAAGTGGATGTGCAGAATCTCCATACAACACAAATTTCTCACCATCGGGGAATACTGCACACTGTTCAAGTTCATTGTAGAAGTTACAATCGCGTAATATTCCAGCATCATGCATCCTTCCTGGAAATGGCCCTTTTAAACTAACAACAATACCATCAGGACACAAGACAGATTGATATTTGATACAATGTACCCGCTTGTGTCCAGAAAAGTAGTTTTCTTGATTTCTCACTGGCCTACATATTGCCCTTGCTGTTCCATCAATAAATCCCCAACAATTGTTAACTGGAACATTTTTTGATGCAACAGCAGCAGAATAATTACTTAATTTCTCCTTGTTTAACCACTTCAGATTATGCAAGTTGGTAAGTAGAGGTCCCCAATGCTGGTGAATGAAATTCATTACATAACTGCAAATCATTGAAATATATGGTGCAGACACTCTAAATATTCTTTCCAAATCAGTTAACCTATTTGGGTAGGCTAGGCGTCGTAGATACATGCAGAGGGCTTCCAGACCTGAAAAATAATAACATTCATTAGATCTAAATACAGTATATGAAGACATTTGAAATGCTAATTCAGTAGATTCAGAGCTAGTAAACGTACCTGTTACAGTTCGATTCTCTACTGTAATGCTTCTTGGTATATTTAAAGTATCCAACAGTTTAACCAAGCCATCTGTATCAAATCTAAAATTAAGTAAGCTATCCTCGGGAGAAAAGTTGTCTATATTCAAACGTGGAAATTCCATTGATCTTATCCTTCGCTTTCCTGCTCTCTCCGATAGAGAGTGTAGCATCAAAATAGGAATATCATCTTCCAGATCACCAAGTAATGCAAGCTGTATTATTTCCTCCATGTTAATACAGCTGTTCGACTGCCGTTCGTGAAGTGACCTTCGGCAAGCGGAGAGTTACGATTTCTTCCGATTCTTCCCGAAGTTTAGCGGACGGTCAGATAGTGCGCGAAAGGTGTTTACGTTACGCTACAAGTTAGGGAACATACGTCAGAAACACGTCATAACTGACGTGTTATAACGTTAAGCGCTTAACGAACGAGTACAGCGCGAAAACTCTCTCGCCGTAGTATTCACAATAGAAGAACGTAACATGAACGTAAAGAGTACACATCAGCCAATCAAAACACTGTCATGTTATTTACACGGAAGTTGGGTATTAGGTTATATCGCAGTTTTATATTTTAATACCTCGATGGAATCAAACAACGTGGCACTGGAATTCATATTAATCCAAACATTTCTTGCCTTGCTCCTGAAAACTACTGTGCAAGGGCGCCCATATCGGGGGGCAAGGTGGGGCCCGTAGGTCTGAGGGCAAGGAAAAAATCTAGTGTAGTCAGGTGTTTTCCTTTCAAGAATTAAAAGTCAGTATTACGTAGTAGCGGTAGTACCGTCCCCCACCAACAAGCAGGGGATACCGTGAGTTCTTCTACCGCAGAATTCAATTCGCCATTTATCTTCCAAAATATTAAAAATACTACGTACCACCCAGGTCTGGGCCCTCATCTACAAACTGTCATATGGGCGCCCATGCTACTGTGTGTACCTGGAGGCGAAGTAAACAACGGTGCAGAAACCGGGTTCATTCCTTGAATCAGGGCGATTTCGGTGGTCTACTGCAAGAATTGATCCTCATCAGTTCCTTTTGTACATGCGGATGAAACCTGAACTGTTTGCCACTATCTTACGATTTGTGTACCCTTTTCTAATAAAAAAGAAATGTAAGGTCTCCTTTGTCGACATCTATGCACCTAGCTATTATACTCCGTTGAGATGTTTTGGTACGGTATCATTTTCGTAAACTAGTAATATGTTATAAAGTTAAGAAGTATACAGGGACACTGTTTTATCCATGACGGGGATTGTCACTTGCCCCGTCGCCAGCGCCGTGAACTTGTCTCCCGCCATTTACCGCCAGATTTCATTGCTACAGCACATTTATTTCCACGTATTCTCCTTCGGTACAGCATCTTTGTAATTCTTTTTCCTTTTATCATACAAACGAGGATTCTTTTGAAAGAGAATTACAAGTGTTTCATCAAAAGAAGTCATTATATCGCGCACAAAACAGGTAAAATGTTTAGGTCGCTTCTGATTGGCTGGTTCTTAAAATTAACGTAAAATTAACCGCAAGAGCTTGGAGTTTAGAATCCCTTAATTTTACGGACTCACATTTAACGCACGTTGGCGCATTGTGAATGGTTCCATAAGATAACATGGCCGCAAACTTTTAATTTAACGGTACTTTTAAATTTACACTCCGTTACGTTTTCATTGATTCGTTTTGGGCTATACGTATATCTGGAATTAGCGTCAAAAATTTTCCGACTCCACTGTAATCATGGCTTCGGCAGCCGGCACAATTCCTAACCTCGCCGCTATATGGGGCTTCAATCATTCCATTCCTGACCCGGTCGAATGACTGGAAACAGGCTGTGGATTTTTTCCATTGTAATCATGACCACCAGTCCGGCTCCATTGTTGAATGGTTAGCATGCTGGCCTTTGGTCACAGGAGTCTTCATCATCATCTCATACTCATCATGACGCGCAGGTTGCCTACGGGAGTCAGATCAAAAGACCTGCATCCGGCTAGCCGGACTTTTCCTCGGAAACTCCCGGCACTAACAGCCATGCACCATTTCATTTCATGACCACCAGCGTTCGTCATCTATGCATACAATAGGCCTACTAGGTCAGTAGCGTCATCTATGCTATGCTTTAAGAACCGTTTCGTACGTTATTATACAAGGCGGGAGATGGCGCGCAGCGACTGAGTAACGCTGGAGTTCAGAACTCTGTCACCAGAATTGCACTTTATCACCTTAATGAGCGCTTTATGTGAAGTTATCCTAGAGATGTGAGAATGTATTGATTTTTCTTTTGGCTGTTTACAACTTCCAGGTTTCTCAGTCATATCTCTATCTCACCAGAAGATCATATACAAGTAGTCATACATTAAAACTTCAGTACTTCTCTGTATGTATGTTCAGTCTTCAGCCCTAAGGCTAGTTGGATCCTTAACATCTCCGCCATCAGCCATCATAGTTGGCCTAGGCATCACCGAAGAGGCGAACTAGGGAAATGAGGAGTGAGGTAGTTTCCTTTTGCTTTCCTCGCTGAACCAGAAGTTGCTATTACATATCAGTCTGCCAAGCCCACTGAAATGCATGCACCAACCGACCCTATGAGCAACATTTTCACTTCATTCATAGCAGGGACTGGCTGCAGAAGGAATGGCATTACTAGCATCGCTCATACCCCAGTCACGTTCATATTGCCAAAGCCAAGTATAAGACAGAGACAGATCAATGAAAGTAACAAAATTACTCTAGCTCATACCAGAAGACATAGCGCACTGTAAACACTAAGTCCTGCCAGCAAAGGTAGGCTTATTATGCAGCTGCGTAACTCCTTCATTCCTGCTCGTGCGATAAAACGCTAGGTTGTCTAGGAACGGTTTCATGAATGTTTGCAGAAGAAAAATCGGAAGTTTAGCGAGATTCCATTTGTCACGCTAAATTGTCTGGAAAACATGTATTTTATTAAAGTTATATCTCGACGTTTCACCGAAGACTGCGTTCGGCATTGTCAAGGATTCCGACTGACTTCGATAGCAGCAAAGCTCTCAGTGGAATGAAGTGCTGCTTTTGGGGGAGGGGGGCGAAGCCCGCGCGACCATCGACTCAATCTACATGGCCTCCGATATGCTATTATTTCTAAGAAGAAGGAGGTAGCAGGGAAGAGTGGGAAGTGATACAAGGAGTATCTGCTGGTTTCCGAGTGAACTCGCTACCACGGCAAGCCTGTTTGTACGTTAGACGCATTACCCGGCAGGGTTTGTGTTGGCAAGGTGGTATTAAGGTGTGGTATTGAAGGGTCAGGGGATAACCACATAGGCAGAAAAGACCCTGCATGTATAAACTGACATATTTTGACAGCATATGCAAGGATGTGGGCTGGATAGGTCCAGTGGTTGTGTTAGTTGGGGTCGCACAGCTGCGGCTCCGCGGGGCGGCGTGCACCACCTGGTTGGTGGCATCGTTGGTCTCCGGCTGGGTGGCTTGTACTAGGTCGGTATTAACCGCCCTTTGTCATAGCTTCCTCGGCGTCTGGGTGATGGCGTCCTTGGTCTCCGTCTCGGCCCTCCTCCTGAGGGCGCCGACGTTCGTCCCAGGCACACCGTCCCTCCCTGGTAAGCGGATGACCTTGAACAGAGTAGAGAGCTCCTTCTCTGCGACGCGCATCCACTCCTGGTCGTGATGCCTGATGATGCCTCCTGGTAGGAACCTCTCGACGGACATGTTCGTCGAGATGATCCTGCCTCCGTGGTGAGGACGCCGCATTCTGTCCAGGACCAGACCCCGTTCAGAAGAGACAGGACGCCCCGGCCTGTAGTACACGAGCAGCGCCTCGTACCCTGGGTCCGTGAATTCCTCGGAGAGGAAGAAGAAGCCGTTAGGGTGTCGCATCCGTCCCTGTACGTCTCCGTCTCCACCGCGATCTCCGGCGCCTCATGCTGCAGCTCTGGCTCAGCTACCGGCGTCTCCGACTCCGTGTTGCTCTCCTGTGCTGGTGGCACTCTGCTGAAGAGGCTTCGGACCAAGAGCTCGAACTCTCTCGCAACTTCTTCGGGCGTCCTATGCTCCATCTGGCTGCCATCTCTGTTGTCCGACGCCGTGGTCCTCCTGAAATAGAAGGTGAGCACTGAGAAGTGCTCAGCTCAGGCAAAAGCTCTTTCAGAAGTGTACCAACAAGTACAGATGCCTGACTAGTACTGGTACTGGGGAAGTACAGATCGCCTAGCGAGGAGAGATGAGTCAGCGGGAAGCACGTACTGTATGTCTTCTCGCTACGACAGTCAAGCTCGTCCTACTGAAGTGCTGTTTATTCGAGGGGGAGGGGGGAGCCGAAGCCTGCTCCCCCCGCGTGAATATCGACTCAATCTATATGGCCTCCGACATGTTATTAATTTCTAAGAAAAGGAGGGAAGAGATACAAGGAGTATCGGCCAGTTTCCGTGTTAGACTCGCTAATACGGCTAGAGTTTGTGTTGGTAAGGTGGTGTTAAAGTGTGATATTGAAGGGTCAGGGAAAAACCACATAGGTAGAAAAAAGGAAGAGCCTACATGTAAAACCTGACATCTTGTGATAGCACATGCAAGGATGTGGGCTGGAAAAGTCCAGAGGTTGTGTTAGTTAGGAGTATGTGTCATGCAATCATAACCATTTCTTTGCCATTGTCTATTATTATGGGGATCAGTCCTTCTTGTCACCGCCGGATCGGGTCGGGTCCACTAGGATTTGGGCTTTGGGCCACAAGTTCGTCCCATTGTCCAGCAGCCAGTGGTCCCTGATGCCAAGTCTCCGTTTGGAGAAGGGGATAAGAGCCAAGCCTTGCGTGGTGCAAGGGCATTGTAAGGACGAGCTAACAGTCGTAGTGAAAGGACGTACGTGCCTCTCGCTGCGCTTTTCTCTCTCCTTGTCAGGCGCTCTGTACCTTTCAAGTATCAGCCAGGCACTTGTACTTATTAGTACATTTTCGAAGGAGCATTGTCTGAGCTGTAGCACTTCTCAGTGCTCGCTCTTTCTTTTCTTCTTTTACAGGAGGACCAGGATGGAGGAACTAGTCGGCATAGAGATATCGGACAACTTCGAATACAAGGGAGCTGTAGAGGCAGCATAAGCGGCGCTCAGATCAGTGACTGCCCCCGACGTCAGACTTCCGGCGCTGGTGGTTTCAACCGGTGGGGGGAGCCCGCCTACCCGGAGACGGCTTACCTGACCCTTACCATCGAACGCATCGCTTCGTCCATCGGAGAGGCGTTCTACGAGACCATCAGCGATGTAATACCTGGCTGGGTGGTCATCCTCCTCCCCAGGGACGCAGCCTGCTTCCGGATCTACGAGGAGCAGGCGTCCCAGCAGTTCCAGGTTGCCCGGCTACCAGGACTAAGGGAGCACCTGGACGTCTCGGGCTACCAGGAGGCAGCCACGCAGACGGAGCCAAGGACCGAGGACGACGGCGGCGCTCCCGAGCGCCGCGACGGCGTGAGCCCAGTTGGAAAGCTGTACTTTACGAAGTGCACGCAGACCAACAAGGCAGCCAACCAGGATCGTCGACCACCTACCAAGGCGAAGTGGTCGCAGACGCAGGCCTACCAGGAGGGGCCTGTAACCCGGGCGCAAACCAGGAGAGCGCCCGTGATGGTGGATGGCAGCACGGCAGTGGACAAGGACGCCCCCTGGCGTGCTGGGGCCGCCGTCCAGGCCCTGCCAGCTAACATGTCGTTCGAGACGCACACCTCGATGTGCGCCACACAGGACAGGGAACGCAGTCGAGTGCTAACACTGACCGACGCCGACGCCACCGCCAGCCGGGAGGAAGAAGCAGATGGAAACGCAGAAAAGCCACCAGCCACCCCGGGGTCACCAGGCCGGGAGGAGGGCCACCAGGACGAGGCCTCCTCCCCAGCCGAGAAGCATCCCCAGGGAAGAAGAAGAAGACGACGCCGCACCGGGAAGCAGAAGGCGACGCTGGCCCATCAGGAGAGGACCGAACAGCCGCAACCCAAGACTGCTCCCAGGACAGCAGCCGACCGAGGAACCAACCAGGTGAGGACCTCAGCGGGTACCGGCAGTCAGGTGAGAGTAAGACGTCCCCCTCAGCAGCTCTAGCAGTGTTTCCGCTGTTTGAGGTGGGGCCACCGTCAGGTTAGCTGTGGACTCCAAGTGAGGTGCAACCGCTGTGGTGGTGATCACCACTACACGGCCTGCGCAACACTTAAGGAGGCGCCGGTGTGCGCTAATTGCGCGGGGGGCCACCTGGCCTCCCACCGCAGTTGCCCAGTCTACAGGGCCATGGCGCGGGCAGAGAGGAAGGTGGCCCGGCGCCATGACCGACCCTCTTCCAGGAGGCCCCCGCCTCGGCGGGCTTGGCCTCATCCTCCGGGATCGGAGAATGGGTACGAGGTACCCCAAGGAGGTGGAGCCGTGCGACAGGCGCTAGTGGTACTCGACGCATGGCTCCGCAGCCGGCAAGGACCGCGCTAGTCACAGCAGTGCCCAGACGGACTGATCCCCAGGCGATGGAATGGCGAGGAATGGGTTTTGTTATTGTGCATGTTACCTGTTCCTAACTAACACAACCTCTGGTCTTTTTCCAGCCCACATCCTTGCATGTGATATCCAAAATATGTGAGGTTTTAAATGTAGGCTCTTTCTTCTTTCTGCCTATGTGGTTTTACCCTGACCCTTTAATACCATACTTCAACACCATATACCTAACGCAATCTCGCCTGGTAGCCTGTCTGACATGGAAACAGGCAGATACTCCTTGTATCACTTCCCACTCTACCCAGCTATCTCTTTTCTTCTTAGAAATTAATAGCATGTCGGAGGCCACGTAGATTAAGTCGATGGTCACGGCGGGGGAGCGGGCTACGGGGGCCCCCCGTAAAAAAACGGTGCAAGGGGCTATCTTTTTCCGCCTGGCGACGTCCCTCCTATGCGGTGTTGTTGAAGCACACTTGTCACTGCTGATCTGTAACTAAACTAAGATTATCAATACAATATACAGTATATACAGATGTTCGTTGGAGTGCCGGCTTGCTTGCCTGCTCTCATGTCCTATGTAAAGAGTGAAATAACAAGTAACTTTCTATATTAGTACTGCTGTCTTCGTTATAGGGCGCGGGCGGGTTTTCCGCTCCCGTGTCTCGGTCGGGGGCGGGGGTGGATTGACTCGTCCTTGGCCGTCTTCTTGTGTTGTGTTTCTTATCAATCCTTCCTCGCTTAGGTCTCTGGGGATAAAGACAGCTGTAACAAAGGAACATATATACATAGTGTATATTGTGTGGTGTGTAGGTGTCAGCTTAATGGGGGGGGGGCGTCTATCGGCCTCCCACCTCCTAACCCTGTGGATGAACAGAATATGTTTCGGCGTGGGGTATTCGTGTAGAGATCAACTTCGTAGCGTCCTATCCCACTTATTAGTGGGTTGATCTTGTTACCCCATGACTTGGTGTACATTCTTAGTGTTTGCGTATGTTGTGCCTTATCGAGCTGACCTTCGCAATAGCGCGTATGTGGCGTATTGATGTGTCGAAAGGGAGTCTGATCGCAGCTCGTAGGCATTTATTTTGTATTAGTTCCATCTTATCCAAGTTCTTCATTGCAGTGTACCCCCATGTAGGTGCTGCATACACGATTATTGGCCTAATTAAGGCCTTGTACATGTTTATAGCTACGTTCGTGTTTATACTGGACTTCTTATTCGGTACTGGGTATAGCTGGCTGAGTCTTATGTGTGCTTTTCTCTGGATGTCTTTGATATGGTAGAGCATGGTAAGCTTTCTATCTAGGACTACACCTAGGCATTTGGCTTTGTCATGCCATGCTATTTCCTGGTTAAACAGCTTTAGTGGTTTAATGTGGACTGGTCTGTGCGTGCGTCTGTTCTTTCTAGTGAACAGCACGGCTTGGCACTTGTCGACATAGACCTTAATGCGCCATTTTGTTAGCCATGGCTCGAGAGCTCGTAGTGCTACTGGTAGCCTCTTCCGAGTGCACGCTAGTTGTGGGTGCTGGACTGTGATATCAGTGTCATCTGCGTAGAGGTGTGCGGTAGTAAGTTCCGGAGTTGGCATGTCATTTGTATATAGGATGAAAAGGATGAAGGCTACGCTCACTCTAATCCTTCGGGTGCTTGACAGCATGTTGTGTACGTTCAATTGGAACTCTCGGCCCCCCAGATAGGATTTTATTAGTCTTATATAGCCTAGGTGGAATTCGAGGTCTATTAGTTTTGCTAGTAGGCCTTCGTGCGAGACTTTGTCCAATGCTTTCTGGATATCAAGGAAAACCGAACCCGTGTCCCTTCGTTTATTGAAAACTATGGTAGCTTGTTCTATGAATCGCGTGAGTAGTTGTGGGGCAGAATGCCCGTTCCTGTAGCCACATTGCTCATTGCGAGTTATTCCTTTTTCCTTGATATGCCCTATTAACCTTTTCAGTAGTATTTTCTCGAGTACTTTACTGAGGGCGTCCAGAAGGCTGATAAGTATGTAGTGGTTTGGATCTGACTTGTCTTTGCCTGGTTTTCTAAATACGAGTATCCTAGCCCGTTTGCGTTGTTCAGAGTAGTACTGGAGCCTGAACATTGCATTTAAGATGTTGGTGAGTAGTGTAAGGACTTTGTGGGTTAGTTTCTTTATTATAATATTTTGGATCTCGTCTGGGCCAGGCGCCTTCTTGGGGTTAAGGTGACCTATAATCCACTTAATTTCGTGTATATTTGTCCTCTTGACCTCCGGCTTAGGTCCGTTCGAGACGACCTACCAGAGAACTTCAAGGAAGCAGTAGGGGAGATTGTTCTCTGGGTCGACCACAGGACCTTCCCGCCCCTGCGCTGCTGGTGCAGTACCGACCTGAGGAGGACACATACAGGGAGGTCTACCTCATCATCGAGCTCCTCACGAGGCTCGAGGGGTCACAGGGAAGGAGCTCTCCTTCGACGCCGTCGAGAACATCGCGAACTGGGCGATAATTATACGCCCCACGGACCCAGGCCAGATCAGCCGCTATGAGAGGAGCTTCTCTGCTTACTTTCAGGTCACCCGAATACCAGGCAAGAGGAACTACACTACCGGCATCGGCAGCCAGGAGACAGCCCACAGACGGAGCTGAGGAACGAGGACAGTTGGAAAGCTGTACTTTACGAAGTATACGCAGACCAACAAGGCCGCCAACCAGGTTCCTCGACCCCCAACCAAGATGAAGTGGACGCAGACGCAGGCCTACCAGGAAGGGCCTGTTACCCGGGCGCAAACCAGGAAAGCGCCCGTGATGGTGGAAAGCAGCACAGCAGTGGAGAAGGACAACCCTTGGCGTTCTGATGCTGCTGCCCAGACCCAGCTTGCCTGCATGTCTGTCGAGCTACAGACCTCGATGTGCGCTCCACAGGACAGGGAACGCGGTCGAGTGCTAGCACCGACCGACGCCGCCGCCGCCAGCTAGGAGAAGGAAGACGACGGCGACGCAGCGGAGCCACCAGGTACCCCGGGGTTACTAGGCAGGAAGGAGGGCCACCAGGACGAGGCCTCTTCCCCGTGCCGAGAAGAAACCCCCGGAAGAAGAAGAAGACGACGCCGGACCAGGAAGCAGAAGGCGACGCTGGCCCATCAGGAGAGGACCGCCCAGCTGCAACGCAGGACTGCTCTCAGGACAGCAGTCGACCGAGGAACCAATCAGGAGAGGACCCCAGCAGGTAGCGGCACTCAGGTGAGAACAAAACGTCCCCCTCAACAGCTCTTGCAGTGTTTCCGCTGTTTGAGGTGGGGCCACCGTCAAGTCAGCTGTGGGCTCCAAGTAAGGTGCAACCGTTATGGTGGTGGTCACCATTACACGGCCTGCGTTACACTTAGGGAGGCGCTGGTGTGCGCCAATTGCGCGGGGGCCACCCGGCCTCCCATCGCAGTTGCCCTGTACACCGGGTCATGGCGCGGGCAGAGAGAAAGGAGGCCCGGCGCCATGTCCCACAACCATCCAGCAGGTCCCCGCCTCGGCGGGCTTGGTTTCATTCTCCGGGATTGGAGACTGGGTACATGGGACTTCAAGGGGGTCGGGCGGTGCGGCAGGCACTAGTGGCTATTGCCGCATGGCTCGGCAACCGGCACGGCCCGCGCTAGTCACAGCAGTGCCCAGAAGGACTGATCCCCTGAATAACTGGAATGGCGAGGAATAGGCTTATGACTGTGCATGATACCTATTCCCAACTAACACAATTACCTGGACCTCTCCAGAACCACATCCTTGCATGTGCTATCTACAAAACGTCAGTTTTTACATGTACGCATCTTTCTATTTCTGCTTATGTGGTTTTGTCCTGACCCTTACTACCTGATTACACCACTATTGATACCCACCAACACATCTGGCCTGGTAGCATGCTGAGCAAGCGGACAGGCAGACACTCCTGTAGTATCACACTTCCACTCCTCCCTGCTATCTTTCTCTTCTTAGAACTAATAGCATGTCGGAGGCCATGTAGATTGAGTCGATGGTCACGCGGGGGAGCGGGCTTCGGGGCCCTCCCGAAAAAAAACAGCACTTCATTCCACTGAGAGCTTCGCTGCTATCGAAGTCAGTCGGAACCTTGACATTGTCGAACGCAGTCTTCGGTGAAACGTCGGGACATTCACTCGCTCCTGGAACACGGCCTACAAGCCCAGAAAATGCTGACGTGATTTGCCACAAGTGATATCATTGGCTACCTCAGCCCTCCACGATTCTTGAAAATGTATTAGACTGAGGACCGCGTCTTCACTCGCAGAAAGATAAATATGTTGTCAAATAGCTTTAATACTATTTTGATGGACTTCATTTTGAAGTACGAACAGCTTTTTGCTCATACCAGAGTTGTCTGTTTTATGTTTATACAACTCATTCTGAAGATTATGAAGATCTTTGTAACTTTTGAATATTGGCGTCTCGCTAAGCAGACTCTTTCGAAGAGTTCATATACTTTTACAATTTGCCCCGTATTCACAGGTAGGAGCAACGTTGCTTGCATTTTCTTGAGAGTCACATTTTCTTTAGGACAGAACAGTACCAATATCATAAGTTTGAGGCTGTTGGTCGTTTCAGAGGTTTCATAGCTGTAACTGTCATTTGTTTGTGCTATGTGAATATTCAACGTACATATTTAGGCAGAAGTATCCTTCTAGTTGTGCTTACACTATAATTATGTTCTTTATAACTGTTCCTGGGTTACCCGTGGAGCAGAAAGAGGTTAAAGAAGGTGCCGGGGTGAATGGGTCTAACTACGATATCAATAATTGATTTAAAATTTTAACAAAGTTTATATTTCTTTTAGAACTTCGAACTTAACAATTTTTCATAACAATTAAATATCAGGTACAATGACAATCTTGAAAAAAGACAAGGAAAATCCAAGACTAGTGAACTTTACAGATCCTGGGCTTCAAGCCCCTCGCTTTACAATTTCTGAGCTCCCAGCTGAAATTTACAAAAGAGCACAGATTTATTCAAGGGCAGAAATCCCCTAATTCACAGAACACTTGCTCCCAAAATACGATTTCTAGCCTTCTAGAAGCACTCGTTAATCTTACAAAACTTTGAAAACGAGCTAACAGGCTCTCAGTTTTCCAAGCCTACTCAAGGCAACATCAGCTTACAATCACTGGCCTCTCAAGCCACAACTTACAATTTGAAAAATGATTAAATACAGGGGTTTTAATACCCGACTTACGGGGCCTTCATGGAAAAGAACAGGTTAAATCACTGGCCCAAACACAAAAGGAATGGAGACATACACTGAGCTCCAAGATAATGAAAACTTAAGAAACCTAAAGGGCTCTAGGCCGATGAAACAGGGGCCATTCCCAAACTACTGAGGTGACTCGTGAAGAAATTACTTTACCACAGAAGGAAAAACAGTTACAAAACGTAGTCACCTCAAATTAAGATGGAGGGGAGCTCGAGAGGGTAATTCACTCTCTATCCCCGATTTACAATTAAAGGGTTTACGAAGTTTTTGCATTAGCCGAAAGATGATTTACTTTTTAGAAAAGTAGGTTACATAGTTAACTATTCGGATCTTTCCCTCGGATTAAACTGCGGAGGTAGCAAGAAAGAATAAAGTTTTGTGGTCATTACCTTATAGATGTTCTAGCTGCCGGCAAAAGAGGCCGCCTCCTGCTTAACACACACACTCAGAAAGACGACGATCAATTGGTCAAGAAACGTAAAAAGCCGCAGTTTATAAACCCTCAGGGAAGGTTCGAGATCATTCAAGATTAATCAGGGCACACCCTCTTAAATTTTATTGGCAGATACAAATTGAACAAGAAATACGGGATTGGTTGGAAATTTTCCAGGCATCAAGGCTCTCTTATCAAGGTCAAAGTCCCTTTTGAATGTTTAAATCTGGACTTCAAGGGACCGTTGCCTACTAAGGCTCGAAATCGCTACATTCTCACTGTGACAAATTTTCTTGTTTTCCCTTTGCTTCGCTTGTCGTGACATGAGTGCCTCAACTGTTATCTCCTGCCTAACTCAACTTTTAAGCGTATTTGGAGCCCCATGCTACATACACACGGATTGGGGTTCATCATTTATGTCGCAGGATATCAAGGACTTTCTCGCTTAGTTTGGAGTGGCCACCAGCCGCACTACACCCTCCAACCCACAGGGTAACGGCCAGATTGAACGATTTAATGGGATTGTACCAGGGTACACCTTCTCCGTCCTGTTAAACTGCGGCTTCTATAAGGCTATCTGTGTTATGGAAGTTGAACTAATACACTGACTGACAGAGCAAATGCTACACCAAGAAGGAGTGGTCAGAACTTTATGCCAATTGCAGGGTAGACTGACGTCACTGAGGTATGCTCATGATGTGAAATGCGCCGCTGTGCTGCGCACGTAGCGAACGATAAATGGGACACGGCGTTGGCGAATGGCCCACTTCGTACCGTGATTTCTCAGCCGACAGTCATTGTAGAACGTGTTGTCGTGTGCCACAGGACACGTGTATAGCTGAGACTGCCAGGCCGCCGTCAACGGAGGCATTTCCAGCAGACAGACGACTTTACGAGGGGTATGGTGATCGGGCTGAGAAGGGCAGGTTGGTCGCTTCGTCAAATCGCAGCCGATACCCATAGGGATGTGTCCACGGTGCAGCGCCTGTGGCGAAGATGGTTGGCGCAGGGACATGTGGCACGTGCGAGAGGTCCAGGCGCAGCCCGAGTGACGTCAGCACGCGAGGATCGGCGCATCCGCCGCCAAGCGGTGTCAGCCTCGCACGTCAGGTCAACCGCCATTCTCCAGCATGTGCAAGACACCCTGGCTGTTCCAATATCGACCAGAACAATTTCCCGTCGATTGGTTGAAGGAGGCCTGCACTCCCGGGGTCCGCTCAGAAGACTACCATTGACTCCACAGCATAGACGTGCACGCCTGGCATGGTGCCGGGCTAGAGCGACTTGGATGAGGGAATGGCGGAACGTCGTGTTCTCCGATGAGTCACGCTTCTGTTCTGTCAGTGATAGTCACCGCAGACGAGTGTGGCGTCGGCGGGGAGAAAGGTCAAATCCGGCAGTAACTGTGGAGCGCCCTACCGCTAGACAACGCGGCATCATGGCTTGGGGCGCTATTGCGTATGATTCCACGTCACCTCTAGTGCGTATTCAAGGCACGTTAAATGCCCACCGCTACGTGCAGCATGTGCTGCGGCCGGTGGCACTCCCGTACTTTCAGGTGCTGCCCAATGCTCTGTTTCAGCAGGATAATGCCCGCCCACACACTGCTCGCATCTCCCAACAGGCTCTACGAGGTGTACAGATGCTTCCGTGGCCAGCGTACTCTCCGGATCTCTCACCAATCGAACACGTGTGGGATCTCATTGGACGCCGTTTGCAAACTCTGCCCCAGCCTCGTACGGACGACCAACTGTGGCAAATGGTTGACAGAGAATGGAGAACCATCCCTCAGGACACCATCCGCACTCTTATTGACTCTGTACCTCGACGTGTTTCTGCGTGCATCGCCGCTCGCGGTGGTCCTACATCCTACTGAGTCGATGCCGTGCGCATTGTGTAACCTGTATATCGGTTTGAAATAAACATCAATTATTCGTCCGTGCCGTCTCTGTTTTTTCCCCAACTTTCATCCCTTTCGAACCACTCCTTCTTGGTGTTGCATTTGCTCTGTCAGTCAGTGTATAACGCAAGATACTTTTTTTTTTTGCAACTTTTAGATGTCTCTATCTACAACCTAAGTGCCCCCTCTGGCGGGATAAACGACAATTAATTTTTAAGGAAGTTTCAGTTTTTCATGTTGGTTAACCTTAGTTTTTGAAGATCTTTATATATCAAATTTGTCAACACTCTTACTGCTTCCTTAGTTATTAACCAATCAGGAATGTTTGGAATATTTTCTCTAGCCAATTAAAATTGGGATGTATGCAGGCATCTATCCTATATGTAAAGAGTTCTGGAAACTTTCCCTTGAAATGCTATAAAAGCTGGGCGTTTTAAGGCTGTATTCTCATCTCCATCGCTCCAGTTCAGTGAGTGCGGGGTGTTAATCGGAAGCAGGGGCCGTAGGTCGGCGTTCGGAAGGTCGAGCTAAACAAGGTAATGGCAGAATTTTCTTAAATATGTAATAGCTCCGGCAGATAACTTGAGTGGAAGGTTTCAAACCTCTTTCATTTTATGTACAATTCTAATTTATCGGTTTAAATGTATTTTTTCGTCAAGTCTCAGGACTGTGCTCAAATCCCGGCTGGGTAACATGTAAAAAAAGAGAACAAAGTGTGATTAATATCTGTTGATTCCCATTAAACTTGGTACGGGGTGACTGAAATTTTCTAAACTTCTAAATTCTTAACACCCATTTGGCATTTAATACTTCTCTTTTAGTCATATCTCTGTAGAATAGGCTTAGCCTCTGCATCTTCGAGCCATAAGCCCCCTTAGGGTTTTAAGAATTTTTCTGAAAGGAGTGTAAGTGTTTCGCCTCCTAGCCTTTTCTTTATGGCCGATTATGTTAAGCCCTCTCTTGCTTCCTTCCTTCCTTTCTTCCTTCCTTCCTTCCTTCCTTCCTTCCTTTCTTTTCTTTCTTTCTTTCTTTTATTAAGGCCATTTAGAATTGGACTCATTGCCCCTGTTTAAATTGTAATTGTTTATAAACCAGTGTATAACGAACTGTTGAGCAGAAGTGACTGTAAAGTTTGTCAGGCATTACCTTGTAAGAAACTTATGCCTCTGACTATATTAACCTTTGGAACTCAAACTCCTAGGCTATGTAAAGTAGCAAACATGCTCTTATAAATAGCATACCTGTTCGGGGCTACAATGTTCATCCCCTTGTATATTATTACGTTGATAATTCTCTCTAATTTCGTACCCGATTTTTGACTTTAAGTCATTCGTGTTGTGGGAGCTGGCGAGCTCATTAGTATATTGTTGTTGTTTATTCAGATTTTCTATCTATCAAATTTTAAACTTAAAAAATGAGAAAAGAAATGAAACGTCAAAATTTTATGCCTTAACTTATGCTCTAGTCATTACCTTGTCCGCCCATTCACCCGGCACCTTTTTACA
Source organism: Anabrus simplex (assembly GCF_040414725.1). Lineage (NCBI taxonomy): Eukaryota > Metazoa > Arthropoda > Insecta > Orthoptera > Tettigoniidae > Anabrus > Anabrus simplex. The sequence continues at coordinate 121,686,932 of NC_090272.1, read as the reverse complement.
CTTCTGCGTTCCACGATATTCCAGGAACAGGTATAATCTGGAGAACAATTCAACTTACCCTTAAAGATAAAAGTTTGTCAATCATCGAGTGGGAATCTGTACTTCAAGAAGCGCTTCACGCCATTCGATCTCTACTCTGCACCGCCATATGAGCTCATGTTTGGTCACCCACGACGCAGTAGCCATGGCTACTCCATTCCTACATGGCTACTGAAACCTGGAACTATACTACTCCGTCGCCTCAATCGTCAATCTAAATTTGAACCACTGGTTGAAGAAGTTAACCTCCTAAATGGTGATCATGATTATGCCCTAATCCAGTATCCTGGCGGCCGAGAGCCTACGGTATCTACTAGGCATCTGGCACCGAGGGGAGAAGACACACCCACAGCGAATGATGAACCAGCGCCACACCCTGGTAAATCCACCACGGATTCTGAGCTTTCCAATGAAGCGAGCCCTGCAACTCAGGTCAATATCTCTACGACTCCTGAGAGTCTACTTCGAACCCCGGACCGTACTCAAGACGAAAAAACCACAACGTCGCAGCAGCCGCACCCCTCATCCTCCAGCTTATTTGAAAGACCATGCTCGGTTCTGAAGTGGAGGTGAATGTGACGATGAAACTTCAATGAACTTAGGTATATGGAACGTAGAATACTAGAACTCTTTGTATATATGTGTAATGCTTAGAGATGGGAATTATACGTTTGCATTCTAACCTATTCGTGCCTATAATTCCCATCTCTGGAATGATCTTTGGCTTATTGTTAACCTAATTCATTTAATACATAATAGAGGGAGAGTCTCATACCGATATGCTGAGATCTGTTTAATGAAACCTACTTATAGGTAAATAGTCATTTCTCATTTTTTAACAACATTTTTAATAACATCCATATCACTATCAGGAATGAATAAATCCTCAAAAATTTTCACTAGGATATAAATCTATTGGAGGTGGAAAGATGTTCGTAATTGTAAACTGACTCACCAAATTGTACAGCTTATCCCAGCTGTTACACAGAAGGTCTCGGTTAGCACACACCTATTTTCTTATAAAACAGCTTCACATTCCAGGTACTCGTCACTTCGAAACAGGCATTCCTTGAGAAGATATCGTCAAATCTACAATAATCGTGTATCTTATTTTAAAAAAAAGAGCACTAACTTCAACGTTAAGTGGAACCAGGAGTTTGTTCTGTGATTATCAAAAGTAAATCAAACCTTAGCAAATTCAGCTCATCTCCCTAAAATACTACTATTTCCTGTTCGAAAGCGTAGTTTAGTACGTTAAACGGTTTGGCCTTTAACTTAATTTTCCCGGTTTATATTCCTTATTGAAACGGGAATGCCACTATGACATTTTCCGTCAAAGTTTTTCTAAAGTAACTCGATCTAACTCCCATATGAGAAGTTTGAAAAGACCGCTGTGCACGCAAGCAGCGGAAAAGTGACAGCGGGGCATGCAACCGCTCGCTGCAGAGAACCCGCCAAGGACAGGTGACGTTACTATATCTCCCTGTGAGTGGGGGCGGTAGAATAACACGAACGGCATCCCCTGCCTGTCGTAAGAGGCGAATAAAACGTGCCCCAGGGGCTCTGAACTTTGGAGCGTGGTTTGGCGACAACATGGCCCTCAGCTGAGTCCTGGCATTGCTTCCAATTACTTGTGCCTGTCTCCTCACTTTCATCTATCCTATCCCACCTCCCTTGGTCAACTCTTGTTCTTTTCCGACCCCGACTAGGCTATTAAGTTTGCGAGAGCTAGGGAGTCTTTCATTGCCAAGCCCTTCGTGGCCCTTGTCTTTCTTTAGCCGATACCTTCATTTTTCGAAGTGTCGGATCCCTTCCATTTTTTCCTCCGATTAGTGTTATATCCCCCTGTGGGTGGGGGCGGTAGAATAACACCCACGGTATCCCCTGCCTGTCGTAAGAGGCGACTAAAAGGGGCCCCAGGGGCTCTGACCTTTGGAGCGTGGGTTGGCAACCATGGGGCCCTTAGCTGAGTTCTGGCATTGCTTCCACTTACTTGTGCCAGGCTCCTCACTTTCATCTATCCTATCCGACCTCACTTGGTCAACTCTTGTTCTTTTCAGACCCCGACGGTATTACGTATGGAGGCCTAGGGAGTCTTTCATTTTCACGCCCTTCGTGACCCTTGTCTTTCTTTGACCGATACCTTCATTTTTCGAAGTGTCGGATCCCTTCCATTTTTCCCTCTTGATTCGTGTTATATAGAGGATGGTTGCCTAGTTGTACTTCCTCTTAAAACAATAATCACCACCACCACCACCACCTTAGTGTTATATAGAGGATGGCCCGCCTGGTGTGCATGATCGTTAAGGCGCTGAAGTCTAAACGGTCCGACACCGAGGCTAGCCGGTTCGAGTCCCGTTGGTAGAAAAAATTCACCATCAGAATGTTGGCCGGCAGGGTAGGGAAGGTGGTGGTATACAATTTCTAATCACTAGATTGCGTGCCAAAAGCCTGGATTAAATTCCAAACCTCTCCGCAGTGCTCATATGGAGTGAGGGATATGACGCTGTTGTTGGTGATTCGCCCGTCCAATGGGGACGTTAAGCCTTGAACAGACCCCTTGGTGCTATTCTACAGGAATAGGCCATGTGCCGGCACCGGGTTTCACCCTCTCTCTACTATCATATGATAGCGTGTACAGAGACGAAATATCTAATGAGATAAATGCCGCTCATTATTTGGCAGTTATGGCTGATGAAACGACGGATGTTTCTACATTGCAAAAATGGTATTATCGGCACACTTTATCTGGATGCATTTACACCCTAGTGCTGAATCGGTCGACCTCGGCAATCTTCGAGATTCGTACTGGCAACCTTTGAAACACAAACTATGAATCGCTGAAGCATCGTTGTGCGACATCTGGCGTACACCTTACGTACTAGTACCGTTGTTGTTTACACAGCAAAGCCAAACTATAGAATTCATGCTAGGAACAAGATTCGCATCGAGAAATGTTATATAATGTTATATAATGTTATATATATATATATATATATATAATGTTATATAATGTGTGACACAGTAGTTGGCTTAAGATAATAACGGTTTAAAAACTTCATATCGATCGATCATATTCTCGATTCAATTCAGATTTCATTTTCATTCAGTTGGCAGCACTACCGGAACCGGGACAGCTTCTTCCTTACTCCCCACCCCCGTACACAAATGCATCCAGATAAGGTGCCCCGATAATAATTGTTTATAGATATGAAGTTGAAGGGTTCGGATAAAAAGGTTCTGGGATTTTGTCAACCCGAAAGCTCAAGACGCGGAGTCTATTTTTGGAATTGTTCATGCAGAATTAGAACGGCAAGTGGGATGCCACAGGCTGAAGGTTATTGGACAATGCTACGATGAAGCGGCATTATTAAGTGGGGGTAGAAACGGGGTGCAGGCCAGAATAAGGAAGATTTACTCTCAAGCGTATTACATCCATTGTTATGCCCATCAGTTCAATTTAATTTTACGGAAAGCGGCATCCATAAATAGTTCGTGCAGGATCTTTTTTTTCAACTAACAGCCTTTCCGGCATTCTTTTCTCGATTAGCGCAGAGAACGAAAGTTTTGGATTCGCTGGTAGAGAAGAGACTTCCGAATACTATAACCACCAGATAGAATTTCTCAGCTCGTTTAGTCCAAACCGTATATGAGAACACGGACAATTTAATAGAATGTCTTGAAGAAATTCGAAATTCATCTCATATTGACGATGTTACGAGGCGGGAGACCTCCAGGCTTCTGTACAGCTTGAGGCATACGGAATTTATGTTTTGGGTACAATTCTATCACCGTTTGATGCCACATGCAGACATTCTTTTCAAATTACTGCAGCACAGAAATATCGATGGAGTTAAAGTGAAAGACATATTCCAAAATTCCGAAGGCATGTTGAGAAAGTCAGGGACTTCACCACGGACTTGGACGCTGATATATCCTCCAATTATCAACTCGCTCAAAAGAGGCGAAAAAACCCAGATCTTTCAAAAGCTGCTAAAGAAGTATGTGATATAATAACTGTTCACATGAAAGAACGATTTTCATTCCGTTCTCACTTGGCTTCTAGTCTAGTTGATAGGCGTGCGTTTGGTGCATATTCAGACTTTTTTCGAGAAAGAGAACAAAATACAGTGGTGCATATGTATCCCTGCCTAAATAAGACACAGCTGAAGGCCGAACCAGAAGTACTGTATAGAGAAATGACTTTCAGGAAGCTGATGGGGCCGTTTCCATGTTGCAGTTTCTGCTTGACAATGAACTAGGCAGGGACACATTTCCACAAGTATGCGAATTACTCCGAATTGTTGTCACAATCCCAATGATGACAGCGGATCCTGAGAGGTGTATTTCTACTTTGAAACGAATTAAAACGTTTCTGAGGAACACCATGACCGGAGAACGAATGTCAGCGCTGGCTATGCTTGCTATTGAGAAGAGATTTTTCAACAACATCAAAAATTAAAATCGTAAAGTTATTGAGAAATTTGAGCGATTGAAGGACAGAAGGATTGCTTTCCTGTATACATAATCAGCAGTTACGTGAGTTGCTAATCTAAATGCTATCATTTAAATAAGCATGATATAGTGTTGATGGTTGTATTGCACGCTAAATTGTTTAGAGTAGTGGGTATAATTTACAAAATGAGAATAATTAACATGTAATACAACATAGTCCTGACTAACCGAGATAATGTGGAGTCTATTGGGTCAATTCGGAAATAATTATTTTAAAAAATCGACCGGTGAATGCGGTACACATTCTTTCTATGCTTCTCGTCGTACTCAGGTGAACTTCGTGCTGTTTAATAACCAAGAATAGTGCTCGCATCCTTCAATGTTCACAGTGCAGTAAAGTTATTATGAATTCTGCTTTTGTTGTACACTAAGACAGCCGGACCCGCGGTGTAGGGATAGCGTGCCTGCCTATTACCCACTCAGCCTACGTGATTACAATTGAGGAACTATCTGACGGTGAGATGGCGGTCAAAAAAACCAGGAATAACGGCCGAGAGAATTCGTCGTGCTAACCACATGGCACCTCGTAATCTGCAGACCACCGAGATGAGCAGTGGTCGTTTGGTAGGCCATGGGGTTTGGTTTGTTTCTACACTAACATCCAGGTGAAATTCGTGCTGTTTAAAAACCAATAATAGCGCTCGGATCCTTCAATATTCGCAGTGTTAAAATTATGAATTTTCCCTTTGTTTTACACGAACAGATTAGTCTCATAAAAAAATTTATCCTCGGTCATAAGAGATCTACCAAATTATTTGTGAAGAAGGAACCGAACAAGGAACTGTTAGTGAAATGATGTATGCACCTATGTTACTTATTTGCTGATTTGAGACATGAAAACAATGTTCTGAATACCCTAAAATATTTGTCACGAGCCGCCACTGGTTATGCCCATCACTACGTGCACCTCGAGATGCATCGTGAATAGTGACGTCAGTCTCGAGTATCGTTGGCCTCGCGAGTATCTCAAAAGAGAGTTATGCCCATCACTAGCGTAAAGTCGTAAGTTGATCAGCGGACAAAGTAAATTCGAGAGATAGCACAATGCATGCGCATGATGTCCCGATTCAAGCTTCGAAATAGGATACGAGGCATGGGCTGCAACGGTTGCTCAAAATGCATCGAGAGCTCTCAATACGCTTCCCAGCACTAACTCGAGACAAAGACCGTATGCGCTTAACGTCACCATACGGCATCGAGATAGCATTATGAGACACTTAATGCGTCGGTTGCTCAGAATGCATCGAGAGTTTTGCATTACGCGAACCATGACTACTGTTAGAAGGGTTGTGTCGCGAACGGAGTCACGAAGATTCGTCTCTGAGGCCTCTGGAACCGACATTCTCGATTTCGGTGTCGATTACATTCATGCACTTGCATTCATGCATCTGTTGGCCATTAACGGAACTGCTAGGGAGTTGCCGCACCGCGAACCGTGACGGACGATATACGTGATATTCGCTTGAGATATCACAAGGAAATATTGCAGGAATTATGAAGGCTGCTGAGCTGCCAGAAATAGACAACGCACTACTGTAATTCTAAATGTAATTCGTACCGTTCAATTTCAAGTACTGCAGTTATAACATTATTTTATTTCATAATGCAAGTACACAATTCTTTTTATGGTAGTTTGGTGCGTGATAAGGTAATGTATCAACTGATACATTACATCTAGATGGTGTCTCGAAAACCGTTCGTTCTAGGGCTTGATATAGCAGAGTGTCCCAAAATGTTGTTCTTACATCCAAACCATTAAAATGAGCTGTCACAATGTTTCGAGCAAATTTGAACATCCTATCTCCCGTTCCGGCTATCAAGACAACAAATAGCCTACATTAACTATAATTAATTTGGACCAAAAGGAGATTAAGTACATATTTTCAAATAAATAGGATTAACCGTTTTCCCACGGTAATCGAGAGGGCGATAAGAATTATATTATTGGCTCCAATCCAGAAAACATGAAAGTACTTATTCGTGGACAAAATCACTAAACAATATACCTACCCTAGAATGTCACGTTTTCATATGTGGATTAATCTTCGAAATAAATCTACGTGAACGCGAAAACTATGTATACAACTAAAAGGTTTCTTCCTTGCGTTACTTCATATAGAATATATCTGCAAATGCATAAGTCTACTCTTCTAGAGACACAGGGAAACATAGGAATAGGGAATATCAGAAGACAAAATATAGGTATTCTGCATGGAAACTTATAGCAATTAAGTTATATTCCTACTAAAAACATAAATAATGCACATCACTACATACATCCAATGTACATTAAAATGAAAATAGACACACAACAATTCCGGACCTGAAGTACCGTATTATACCCATTTGCGGTCAGAAAAATTATATTTACTACTAGATGTAGTACCCGTCGAAATGAAATGGCGTATGGCTTTTAGTGCCAGGAGTGTCCAAGGAGAGGCTCTCCAGGTTCAGGTCTTTCTATTTGACGCCCTAAGGTTACCTGCGCGTCGTGATGAGGATGAAATGATGATTAAGACAAAGCACACACCAAGCCCCCGTGCCAGAGAAATTAACCAATGTTGGTTAAAATTCCCGATCCTGCCGGGAATCGAACTCGGTATCCCTGTGACCAAAGGCCAGCACGCTAACCATTTAGTCATGGAGTCGGACAGTAACCGTCGTTGACGGGACTCATATAACATATGCAAAGTTATATAATTCCCCAGCTACTTTCTTCCAGTATTCAGGCAGACTATTTTACTCGGGACGCAGCAGTAATCCTATCTATCGGAGATGAGTGGTAACAGAAGAGACAAAGTTTATCACAACAATCGCCAATATAATGTTATTGTTGATCAGTTTTATGAACTTTCGATATTGTAGGCCTGCACATTTAGTTTTCTTCCGATTCTGTGATATTAGAGCATCTAAAGTAAAGGAAGTCGTTCCTTCGTTCACGACTCCCTCTTGTCTAATTCTACAAGCGATCGTTCTTTATGATTTTTTCTGGTTTTTCATAATCATCTTCACAATTTTCCTCGTCGTTACTGATCGATGACTACACGGTTTTACACCTTAAGACAATCATGACAAAACCATCGCCAGTTCACACAATTAAACTATATTTCCATGGATGATATGACTAAAAACAAAAGTCTAAATTCATGAATTGTATTATCATAGTCTATATGGTAAAACTGTATAAGACATTAATAATCGGAAATTGTGTTCCCTATAACTTTTAGTAGGGCCTACGTAGTATTTTTCGATAGGACTAATAACATAGGCCTAGGTATTTAAAAATTAAATTTTAGGCACCTTTCCCTAAACTAAAATTTCATCCAGCGTGAAATAATATTTATAGCCTAGACTTTAGTACCTTATTCTCAGACTTTACATACCGATTTTAATTTAATTCTGTTCACCCGTTTTCTCATGGTTCGACATCGATATGGACTTAGCAACCAAAATAGAAATTCATGACTATGTCTGTCATCATAGCAGGTTCAGCAAAAGTTTATAAGATGTAAATGATCGGAAATTTAATTCTATATAACTTCAGTTATGTAGTATTTGTCGATAGGACCTTTAATAACATACATATTTGAGAATTAAATTTCAGGCCTTCCACTAAACTACCATTTCACTCAGCGTGAATATAAATGTTTATAGTCTAGATGGTAGAGCCTCATTCCCCGACTTTACATACCTATTTTCATTAAATTCTCTTCAGACATTTTCTCGTGATGCGCGTGCATACATACATACATACATACATACATACATACATACATACATACATACATAACATACATACATACTTACATACATACATACATACATACTTACATACATACATACATACATACATACATACATACATACATACATACATACATACATACATACAGACAGACAGACAGACAGACAGACAGACAGACAGACAGACAGACAGACAGACAGACAGACAGACAGACAGAGATGGTGGAATATTAAAAAGTGCATTTCCTTGTTACTGCGGACCGATACAAAAACACAATTCTTTTGAAATTCTGCTCAATGCACAGGCAATACTTTCATTATATATATATATAGATGTCTCTCTTGAGACGACTTCTCTGTTTCGATATCATCAGACCGGTCTTGGAGAACAATCTTTCACAAGGTACCGGTTTTGCTGGGGTACAGAAGTACCTACTTTCTGACAAGTCTCCCTAACGTCGCGTGTTTCGCGTGGTTTTCCTTCAGTATTCAAGGGGATGTGAACAACTAGGTTCATTCTGTTCTCCAAGATATTGCTGGGCTTCAATCATTGCATCACTACTCGAAATGTGTTTTCTATTTTTTGCTGCAACGCGTGCATCGAGGGATTTCCATAGTACGTTTGGATAGCATACACTGTTAGCAGATGGGCGGCAGTCTTCTTCTTGATGAACGTGCGCAGCCAGTAAATGAGAACACTGGTTGGTTAGGATTCTAACCATCTTCTCCGATTTTGTATTACACTCAAGTGCGAGGGTCTTGAACCTAGGGTCGAGGATTGTTCCCATAGCTAATGGAATAGCACTTTCAACGGTGGAAGATGTTCTTTCTATTGCTGTCATCAGACTTTTCAGTACGTTCTCTACAACAGTTGTGTTGATTTGGCCGAGGTAGACACACACTGCTGCGTGCATCTCTATGTGCAAGCATATTACTTTAGAAAGTGACATTTCTACCATCATCATCTGGAATAGCTCCAAATTTGAATTAACACCTATAACGTTGCCCATTCAGATGACGTGAGTGACTCTATGGACGTATCCAGAGCATCAAATGCTGCACAGGTACTGTTCCACATGCTGTCTGTTTCTAGGATAAGTTTGAGTTCTGGATTCACCAGAGTTTCTGCATTAGCACGAGCTTCTCCTTAGCATTACTAGACGACCTGATGTACTCCACGATTTTCCTACACTTTCCTCTTAGGTCAGATACAGACTCCAATCCCCGCTTTGCAATATTAAGAGAATGAGCAAAGCAAAGTTTTATTTGGTCAGTCACCTCCTTTATGTTAGCGCATTATCGGCTACGATCCCTAGTAAATATTATACTCTCCAACTCTTTAGCGTGATGGGTGGCCGTTTGTGTGTCATAGAATCGTACTCTCTGAGGCGCCAGGCTTTTGAGATGAAAATCCTCCGTAACGTAATGACAGATTACTGCCATGTATGATTCCGTTGAAAATGATTTCCACAGATCAACAGTCAGACTTACGTATTCAGCTTTTCGTAGTTATCTTTTTTACTTCTGCCCTCTTTTCTTCGTGCTTCTTCCTTACCATCCGCCGCAATCGCTTTCGCGACGGCAGCAAATATCTTGGATCCAGAGCACGGACAAACATACGGAAACCTTTATATTCTCCTATGGATAGCGGCTGAAATTCTTAAGTCACCATTTTGACACCTCTTCTTTAATCGCAATTACTCCTTCACTTCCCCCTAAACAAGAATAATAAGAAATCATAACTAGGACATTAATTATGCTTACTTATGCGTATTACTTTAATTACCATCATGAACAAGAAACGTAACTAACCGAGGTAATAATTATTATCTGAGTCAATTGTAGGCAACCCTCCCAGGCTTTGTCCGGCAACCGTTACATCAATATGATGAACACGTTTCATGTGCTTTAACATCCCCGATGTATTCTTATTATAGACCTATGCTAACGAAGCATCGCACTGATTGAATGTAACTTTACTAGGGTCTTCATTACCAATTCGAAATTGATCCTATACTGCCGATCTCTTTCGTTGTGAAACCATTGTATGTGAAGGTGGAGCAAATGTGTGTGCAGGAGAACTCTCACGTACGATATTCGATTATTCAGACACAGATTGTGAAGGAACGTACGTCAGGAGTCCCGAGAAATAAATAATTCATCCTGTGACTAGTTTCTTCTGCCTACGTATTTGGTCTGAATTGACACAGCGATGAAGAAAATCACGATATTTTCAACATCGCTCACGCCTATGACATTTTCTGTAACAGCTAGAATAATAATTGTATTTTCAACTGAACAGTTCAATAAATGGAAATATACGTGGAGTGGTCATCAAATTGTAGAGAAGTTCCAATAAACGTAACAACTAAATGTAATTTGACTTTAATGCTGTCCTTTTTTCAAATGTAAATCCGCAGCCTGCTTTTCCAGTCAGTTGGCCGGGTCAGGAATGGTATCTAATGAAGCCCCTTTTTTGCGCCGGGAAGGGTAATTTTACCGGTTGGCAAGGCCTGTCGAACTCCTATGGGCAATGATTAAATTAATGACATGAATGAAATGATTTTGGAATGTGCTACTGCAATAAACGAAGACAGGAGAAAACAAAGTACCCGGACAAAACCTTTCCCATCTCCGCATTGTCCAGCACAAACCTCACATGCAGTGGCCGGGGTTCGAATGGCCACAACAGCGGTGAGAGGTCGACACTCTACCGTCTGCACCATGGAGGGGCCATTTTTTTCGAAATAAATACCTACATAAATAAAAGTACCTTACCTACGTGTATTTATTTTCTTTCGCTAGTTATCGAGTCGATAGTTTTGGATCGGCATGATTTCAATCATAAACTATGATTATTAACTGTGCATTATAATAAAATACATTCTCCAGTATCATGAAATGAGTGTTTTATACCCATCGTATTTTCACATTCCCTCCACGGCCCCTAAATATGAATAACATTAGTGTGGAGTCGCGAAGTTTCTTTCGAAACGGTTGTGGTACTCGGGGTCGAAAGAGTCGGCATTCTCGAGGGGCCTGTTCCACGAACGAACTTTGCAACTTTTCACTTTGTACTTTTCATTTCAGATTTTGTTTCAGCATCACTTTTCAGATTTAGCTTGCAAAGTGAAAATTTAGGAATATTTTCACTTTTCAAGTCTCCTCCATTGGTACAGAAATGCAAAGTGCAAAGAAATGAAGTGAAAAGTTTTCAGAAATCTTGCAAAGAGATGACGCCCTTTTCATCTGTTAATTAACAAGTATGTACACGAGGTTCTCGGCGTAGAATTTGGTTTAGTGATATAAACACGTTACGAAGAGAGCTTTTGTTATCATCAAGAGAGGAAAGTGATTAAAAATCCAACAAGAGAACGTGCAAAGACAGGCTTAATTTTCATAACCTCACTTCGACGGAATTTTGCGAGTGATTTCGTATTACCCCAACACAGGCTGACTATATTCTTGAAATGATCGGCAATTTATTGAAACATGCAACAAAAGGAAATTAATCCCTTTCCGAAAAAGATCAAATTCATATATGCTTACAATGGTTAGTAAATGGTGCCTATCTGCACGGTGTAGCAGCAATGCATGGGACATGACAATCAATTATTTGCAGAACTGTTACCAAAATCGTAGATGTTATAGCAAATGTAATATTTCCTAACATAGTATGGCCTACGTTGGCCTGATAATCTACTTAATATAGCGATGGGATTTCTATTGAAGGGCGAATTTCCCTCTGTATGTGGATGTGTTGGCGGTACTCTCGTTAATATTGATGGGTGTCATCATTTGAAAGGTTATTTTTAAAGTTGCCAAAAAGGATGTCCCGTTTCTCCTTGACCACTTCCAGCACGGCCAGCTTCTTGTAATAAACTTTCTTTGCCATGATAAAAAAAACTGTGAAACTAACGGTACCACAATTATACCGTCAAGTTCGCCGCGAAAAATAAAGCATGCAAATCATAGACTATTAGGCCTATATAGTTTGCCCATGGAATAAACTTGATCGGATCACTCATTCGCAAAGACTTTTCACTTTGCAAGAATTGAAAAGTGAAAAGTGCAAAGTTCGTCTGTTGAGCAGTCCCCCGGCTTCTGTCGCGCCCACTTCTAACTGTTTAAGAGTTAGCATTCTAGTTACTTGATCTTGCCCACATAAATAACGAATTACTTCTGTTACGTGTTTTATCTACATCCTATGTCATTAGTGAATTATCATTGACTATTTCCAAGTGCATATTACTCAAGAAATCAACTTATGATATATGCAGGAGTGTATTCATTAATTAGGTTATAGTGACTGGATGATAATGAATAGAGTCCCAACCACTCCATGTAGAAGAAAAAGAATTCTAGTTACTTTGCTAGTGACTTGTTGCATCGCTGAATTGAAGTCCAAGAAGGTGCAAAGTAGAAGATTCTCCTTGAATTGCTCTCCAAGTTGTTTGGAATTGCTCAAGGAAAATGACCCATTGGCCCGGCCCGGACACACGGTGCTAGGAAATACGTCCGTCTAACTTTGTCCCAGGATGTTCATTCTCTTTCACCAATATTTTTTACTGACGGGTCCAAAACTCAAAGCCCACCAGGTGTGGGGGCAGCCATTTTCTCACCCGAGTTCCTCATTTCCAAAACAATTTTCACTTCTATCGGAGACAACTATTTTTATGGCGGAGGCTTTTGCCATCCGTCAAGCCTTTCTATACATCAAGTATTCGCATCTAGATAGTGCCGACATTGCATCAGATTCCCTGAGTGTGCACCAAGCCTTAAATAATCCCAGTTTCCGGTCCAATTGGTATATTCAAAATTTTCGCAAAATCTGTTTCGATCTACACCAACTAGGTAAAAGGATTACCTTAGTTTGGGTTCCGGGCCATTCAAATATTACAGGTAATGAACAGGCGGATGCCTTAGCTCAGGCGGCAGCTCAAGGTCAGGGTGTTGCGTACAATTTGGCGTTACCCTTTACTGATTACTGGAGCGGTTGTCGAGAGAAGATAAGACAGTTATGGCAGGATGAGTGGAGCCACCCCTTGTGTCATACAGGACGGAGTTTATTTACGATCCTTCCGAACGTCCCACGCTCTCCGTGGTTTACTAAACATTATTATATGAGACGTCACATTACTAATATTATACTTTTGCGGCTAAATCATATGTACACGCCTGATCAATTGTTTCGTATGAAGTTGGTCGATTCTAACCTCTGTAAATGTCGTACTTCGGTTGGTACAATTAATCATTCTGACTCGAGTAAGTGAGTGAGGCGAGGAATTCAAGAGAGAATATGTTATAGTGCGTGCGTCAGTGTTGTTGATATCTGTACTTGTCAGAATCGACTTCAGGGTACTCCGCTATTGAGTATTGTATATAGTGTCATTGCTGCTGTGTAAAACTGTGTGTTGTGACGTACAGTGTAAATAAAGTAACTTATAAAAGGAAGTGAACGTGTTCTCGTGTGATATTTGTTTACTTCAAATAAAATCGCATCGTAGAACGATAAATTGGCGACCGTGATTCATTTAAAAAGATGGCGGGCAATAAGGAACTAGCTGAGTGTGGTTCGTGCATAAATCAATTACTGCCGAGGACGACTACATCATCTGTGACGGTAAGTGTCATAGAAAACATCAAAGATCGTGTGTTAAGTTAAATAAACAGGAATTCAAGACACTAATTGAGGACAAATCAAAGAAGTGGTACTGCGGAAAGTGTGATAGTGTGAATGGCGATATGGCCGCAGGGCCGAGTGACCATAAGCTTGTGGATATGGAATCTGTAGTTACGGACAACCACAAAAGGCTATGTAAACTAGAAGGAATCGGAGCTGAACAAGCGGAAATTAGAAAGTCGGTAACCTTCTGTGCTGAGAGTTTCGACGGTATTAAGCGTCAGCTGCACAAAATAACTGATGACTTTAAAAACGCTTTGGCAGAAGTAGCATCATTGAAGTCTAACGTTGCTGTCCTCGGAAGGGAAAAGACAAGAACATATGAAGAAGTCTCTAAGCTTAGAGAGGACAATCAAGACCTCCAACAGTACGTCCGAAGGAACAACGTAGAAATTCATGGACTGCCTCAGCTTGGTGACGAGAATCCAGTCGTAGTTGTGAAAGCACGTGGCAATGCGCTCGGTGTCGAAGTGACTGACAGTGATATTGATGCGTGTCATCGTCTACCCAAAACGAAGCAGGAACTACCTCCTCCTCTCCTTGTAACATTTTGTAGCCGGTTAAAAAATGATCAGCTGCTCGCAGCAAGAAAGAATAAATCAACACTAAGCTCAAAAGATTTAGGTATCCAAGCAGCTAACCGAGCTGTATATATCAATGAACATCTGACATCAGGGAATAAATATCTCCACAAGATGGATATAAATATATTTGGACAAGGGACTGCAAAATCTACGTAAGAAGGACTGAAAACCATCGATCAGTGCGAATAAGGAGCATTGATGATATTAGAAAATTCAGTTCGTCAGTACCTGCGGTGCAGTGAACATCGTTCCTCAGCTGACGTGTGCTTTAGTGTAGTATAGTTAGTAGGGAGTGAGTGTGTTACATGGAGAAAGCAGTTGGAGGCGGTGGCACCAACCGTCCCCCGAATCTGGACATGGATTTGGAGGTCGACCACGAAGAAGAAATTCCCGCAAAGAATGAACAGGTAGCAGTGAACTCTAACGATGAAAGGCCTCCGGCTGACAAAAATCTCTCAAAAAGCGACAATAGCTCATCACCTACAGAATTGTATCCACGTACTCATAGGGGTCCTTATTTGATTAATGTTGAACCTGTGGGAAATAATAATACAGGCAATTTGCATCCTATGGCCTTAGGTCGACTTTTTTATGACAATAAAATCAGTGGCATAAAAACTGTTAGTCGTAAAGGTGCTCGCCGGATTCAAATTGCATTTAAGTCTGGCCAACACGCCAATAGTATTTTGCACCATCCAATCTTACCAGAAAAGAATCTAAAAGCTTACATTCCATCATCCAGTATTTATCGTATCGGAATTATTCGTGGTGTGGATAAAAATTTATCCAACGAAGACATAATGCAATTCATTGACTCTCCCGAACCCATTAAACAAGTGCAGCGAATGAACAGAAGGATTAGTGTTGGTGATAAAACAGATTACGTGCCTACTGATTCCGTGAAAGTAACCTTCCGATCTCAAAACCTACCGGATCATGTATCTATTTTTAATGTGCTCTTAGAGGTTGAAGTATTCATTTATAATCCTATTATATGTCAAAATTGTCAGCGATATGGACACATTGCTAAAAATTGTAGGGCCAGCAATTCTCGTTGTGGGAGATGTTCTCTATCCCATTCAACACGGGAATGTCAGCAAACAATGTTAAAATGTCTACACTGTAATCTTAATCATTCAGTGGGATCACATTTATGCGAAGCTCATAACAAACAAGTTACTATTAAAAAAATTATGTGCATTCAAAATATATCTTTCGAAGAGGCACAAAATCAAGTACAGCCAAAGGCATATAACCCACTTTCAGTAACGCAGTAATTTCCCCCATTACACTCTTCTGAATCAAACCAAACAGTCGAGCTTCCTAAAAAAAGAAAATTTACGGAAGTCATCTATCGTGAACCTCGGGTCACACCTCCCCCTGGTTATGATAGGGACGGTTACCTTCAAATACTTGGACCCATCAGAACAGAACATCGTTCATCTCCCATAACTAATACTACCCACGCGCCGAGTGGTTCAGGGATTCGGTCTACAGTGTCATCCTCTAATAATGAACCAGGAAGTAGTTTCCAGAAGGATAATTCATTATCCTTTAACCCAAGTAAACTACAATCGGCACTACGTGCTGAGTTTTTAATACTCATGGAATTATTAGGGGGTAACCCACAATGGAGTCACTTGGTTAAGAGTATAAATGACAAAGTCAATAGTCTCATTGAACATGGCAATTTCGATTCTCCAGTGGAATTGTAAAAGCATACTAGGTAAGAGACATGAGTTAGTTAAACTTATTAATGAATATCATCCCCATATAATATTAATTCAAGAATACTGCTTGAAACCCATGTATACTTTTCGATTTGCGCGTTATAAGGCGGAACGAATGGATGGTGGTGAATATGGCGGCGTACTAACGCTTATTGCCACTGGAATAACATATCAACGGTTGGAGGTTGCCCATCATATAACAGGCACCTTTTTTGTAGCAGTGAAAATTAATGAACTGGTCATTGTGAATCTTTATTGTCCCCCTCGTATACAGGGTACAGCTACACAGTGGTAAATTTTTTTATCTCAGTTTACTCCTTATCCCCATTTTATAATTGCCAGCGATATGAATGCCCATCACACCGCATGGGGATCTCAGCACATTTCTGCTAAGGGTAGGAAAATTCTTAATGTAACGCAGACCCTAGACCTACTAATATTAAATGATGGATCTCCTACACGACTCACAGCACCGGGGCAAGCTAAAAGCGCTGTCGATCTTTCTATTTGTAGTATCTCATTAGGTCACCGTAGTTTTTGGCAAACAGTTAAAGATACCCATCTCAGTGACCATTTCCCCATATTTCTTTCACTTAGTGGGAATATCGGCTCTATAAATTTCGATTCTTCTACAAATAACCAACACCGGCTCGACAGGTCATTCCATGATTTTGATTTTGATATGTTTCATAGCTATTTATATGCCAAGCTCAAACTCAGTTCTTCCCCTATCATGCAATATTCATCATTTCTTACTGCAATTACCGAATATCTCAATATGTATCATCCTATTCACCCCAAAACATTCACGTCCAAGCCTGAACAAATTGTAATAAGATGGTGGGATAAACAATGTGATGCAATGGTCAAACGCCGCAAAATTCTTTTCCGACAACTTCGAACTAACTTCACATATTATCACTATATCCTTTACCAGAAGTATACTGCACTTATGAAACGCACCTTTAATCATAAACGAAAGGAATCCTGGGAAAAATTCATCTCTACTATTCATAGAAATACTAAGCCACAAATTATTTGGTCTGCTATTCGATCCCTAGGTTGCATTCAACGACAACACAATATTGTTACCATTCATCCTGATAATCTACAGACATTTTATAATGAACTATCTCCAGATTTCGTGATACCCCAATTTCCGCTGTCTTCGTCCGTACATAATGTTCAATTTGACACACTTATGCAACCCATTGACCTAATAGAATTCCTCACCGCTGTTGAAGGTAAGACTTCCACTTCCCCGGGTCCGGATTACATTACTTACAAAATGATACAACATTTTCCACACAGAGCTCAAAAAATTTTAATCACGTATTTCAATTCGGTTTTAACGTCCGCCGCAACTCCACAGGATTGGAATCAATTTCTCCTTGTGCCATTAGAAAAACCACCATCTGAAGGACATGTATATCCACGGTACCGAGGCATAACCTTGGGATCCTCAATTAGGAAGTTTTTTCTACGTATACTGCTCAGTCACCTAGTATGGTGCTTGGAATATTATGATTTATTGCCAAAATACTAATTTGCTTTTATCAAGGGAAGAAGTACTTTTGACGCTATAAATATTTTCTTAACGGATCTTACTTTAGCTAGATTTCGAAAACAAGATACTCTTGCCATTTTCATAGACATCAAACAGGCATATGATAATGTTAATATTAAAGTATTACTCCAAAAATTAACGGATATGCAATTTCCTCCCAATTTTATCACTATCATAGGGCAACTTTTATACTATCGATGCCTACATGTTAAATCATCATGGCGGCCTCCTAACATTCGTTATACTTCCAAGGGCTTACCCCAAGGTGACGTACTAAGTGATATATTATTTGCATTATACCTCAAGGATCTTGAAACACTCATTACTCGTGATGCTCGCATAATTACGTACGCGGACGATGTCCTAATATACGTTACTAAAAGTACAGTATTGGAAGCCAGACAAACCATCTCGCAAGTACTAAACAACGCAAATAATTGGTTCAATGACCATGGATTAGAAGTCTCGCAGAATAAGTGTGGTGCCATGGTATTCACCAATAAACGAAGTTATGATCAATCACCAATACAAAGTAGTACTTTAATCATTCCAATTCGTACAACCTATAAATATTTAGGTATATATTTAGATAATAAGTTAACCTGGAAATATCATTTTGAATCCCTACACTATAAAACAAATAACTTTTCAAATATTCTCAAAACTATCGTAAGGAGGAACTGGGGGGCGGACCCAGTCATGGCGTTGAAAATCTATAAGAATACCATACGATCAAGGTTAGATTACGGATGCTTCTTTTTTAACATGGCATCTGCCACCCTTGTCCATAAATTAGACGTTATTCAATACAAAGCGATACGACTATGTATTGGTGCATTGAAATCAACCCCCACTAATGCGTTGCTGGTTGAAACTGGAGAAATGCCGTTGTTCTTACGGAGAAAGTTTCTAGCAAACAAGTTCTTACTAAGAAAAATCTCGCTTACCTCCTATTTGTTATTTCCTAAATTACAACTTCTCTCGGAATATTTTCAAAAATACCCTAATACTAAATTAAAACCGCCTGACCTCTTAACAGCCTTTGAAAACATTAGAGATTATAACAATCAAGTCATTAAATGTCCCTCTCTACTTCATTATTCCTTCCCATACTCTGTATCATTGTATAAACCACAACTTATTATATCCCAATTCGGATTCAATACCAAACAAAGCATACAATCTTCTCATTTTATTTCTTTTCCGTTCCCAGTATGCCTATCTCCTCATCAGGATACATTAATTATTTACACGGATGGTTCTCGAAAAGACCAAGGTGTCGGAACACCCTACTATATACCTTCATCTAAAACCTCCGGTAAATTATCACTACCCAAACATGCTTCTATCTTCACTGCTGAAGCATTCGCCATTCGGCAGGCCCTATTATATGTCCAACTTCATGCTATACCAAAAGCCATCATATTTTCTGATTCACAGAGTGTTCTAAAATGCATACAATCAACTCAAAGCCCAAGTTCGTGGTATGTCCTCAATATTAAAAAACTATTATTTAACCTAGACCAAAACCATCAGGATATAACGTTGGTCTGGATTCCAGGCTATTCTAATATTAATGGCAATCTTAAAGCTGATTTACTTGCCAAGGACGCTGCTTTAGGAGGAAATGGGTTCAACTGTAACATCGCTATTCCCGCTACCAATATTCAACCTCTCATAAAACATGCACTTTGTCAGGAATGGCAGGACGATTGGAAAGGATCTGCGACTTTAAAGGGTGGTTTTTATTTTAATGTGCAACCTTCTATCTGTTTACGGCCATGGTTTGCTAAAGGGATATACACACGTCGGCATGTTACCACCATCATTCGCCTTCGTTTTAACCATGCACTCACACCAGACCATAAATTTCGATTTAAGTTAAATGACTCACCGCTCTGTAATTGTGGTAACGTTATCGGGGATGCTAATCACATTATTCTACAATGTAAAACATTTAACTCACAACGAAACATTCTCTTTCAACGATTATTAGAACAACAGGTTGCCTTTCCCACATGTGTCTCTTGCCTAGTATCCAATCTCACACCGAAAATTGTGCTGGCCATCACGGACAACTTAAATCAATGTAACATTTGTCCTTGAATACTCTCACACAATTAAATTACTCAATGTGATGTATCTAGTTCTTCGTAATTTCAACATACATTTTTCTGATAATAATGACCAATCGTTCTATACGCATACATGTAACATTCATATAATAAAATATAGAGACTACAGTGTTCAAGCGAGTATACATTTGGTGACTGGGTAAATTGCGTGTGTGCAGCGCCCAACAACACAAAAGAAGAAGAAGAAGAAGAAGATATTAGAAAGTTGCAGAGCGAAGACACAAGTGTAACGGCACAGCCAAGATATCATATCAACACTTGTTAATGGCAGTACCTAGCTGTTACAACATATATTCCATTTTTCTATTAGGCTGTTATGAAATTTAATACGATTCCAAAAATAATTTTGTTTTGCAGAACATCAGTTCATATACAGTTGCTTCTCACCTGGACGGAAACAGCTCTACTGGTTCGTCAAAATCGTACAGTGCGGTTAGGTGCTTGTACCTAAACAGCATGAGTATCCGAAACAAACTTGAGGAAATAGAAATTCTGTTACACATTATAGGTCAGGTAGATATATTGGCTGTGACAGAAACCTGGGTAAAATGTGAGGAGGCGGAATACTATAATATACCAAATTATACAAGCATCTTTTCACACAGAGACGGCAAAGCTGGAGATGGCTTAGGTATTTACATTTCGCACTGTTGGAAAGTAAATGTGAAAATGAATTGTGAACTTCATAACTTGATATGGGTTGAAATTTATGGGGATAAATTTAGTAATAGTAAATATAAAAGTATTGATTTAATTGCAGGATATAACACAAATAGGAATAATGCCACACCATTTCTAGCACCCCTCAAACATTTTCTAAGTAAAACAACTAACAATTTATGCCTATTTTTGGGTGACACGAATATTGATATCTTAACTAGTGACCAACTAAAAAGAAAATACATGAACCTGCTTTCTTGCTATGATTTCAAGCAATGCAATAATTTATATCCAACACGAATATGTGATACCACAAGCACTTTAATAGATCATGTGTCTATAAATAATTCTGGAATATATTATTTATCAAATGTTGGTAGCTATATAAGTGACCATAATATATTAGTATTTGATATTCTTTTGCCAAATTCTAAATCTCCATCACAATCACTTGAACTGAAAAGGCTGAAAGCAACTATTGTAGACCGAAAAGATGATAGACCTGAAAGTAGTAATATCACTGAACATAACACAAAAGTCATAAACAACACTACTAGTAGGATTGACATAATGTATAATTCCTTTATTGACCAACTACCGCTTAGTACACAAAGACAGAAAGCACAAAGTCATGGAACACAAAGAACTGGTAGCTTGCCATGGATATCTTCTGAACTTCTCAGCCTTATTAAGCGACGTGACATTTTACATGCGAAACTTAAAAATCCCACCCTAAAGAATAACATCAATCTCAATCAGAAATATCGCAGGTGTAGAAACAATGTAAGAAATCTAAAAAGGAGCTTAAGAAACAAATATTACTCTTAAAAATTTAGAATTCATAACAAGAACCCAAAGGAAACGTGGAAAATGAAATCATACATAACAGAAAAACAACAAAAGGCGATAATTGTACATCTCTAGAAATAGATAACAAGATAATTACAGACAGTCAGGAAATATGTGAATCATTAAATTTATATTTTTCAAATATTGTTAAAACCCTGGCTTCAGCAATCCCTCCCCAGAGCACTGCAAACACTTGGGGTTCCTAGTTACTTGAACTCATTTTACCTATATCCAACTGATGAAACAGAAGTAAGATCTATAATATCAAATCTAAAAAAACAAGAGTAGCTGTGGGCAGGATGGTATAACTGCCAACTTTCTAAAAGAATTCCAGGATTCTTTAAGTGGGATGCTAACAGAGATCATTAACGAATCCTTGGCATCTGGTACATTACCTAGTGAGCTAAAAGTAGCTAAAGTAGTTCCTGTCTTCACGGGTGGGGATGGGAGGAATCCTAGTAACTATAGGCCTATCTGCATTATCTCCATAATCTCCAAAATATTAGAAACTATTGTTCTCACTTTCTTAAATAAAAACAATATCTTTTACAATGCACAATATGGCTTTCGTGAGAACTCTAACACTGAAATAGCAACCGTAGATCTCATAAATCTGCTGCTAGAGTCAATAGATTCTAATAATTTTGCTGGTGGGTTGTTTATAGATCTAAGGAAGGCCTTTGATACAGTGGAGTGGACCATGAAAGATTGTTAGCTAAATTAGAGAGATCAGGAGTTCGTGGTGTTGCTTTGAAGTGGTTTGATAATTATCTGTCTGATAGAAAACAGTATGTAGTGCTGAATAACTGTAGGAGCTTAGCAATTAGGGTAACCCTTGGCGTTCCACAGGGGTCGGTATTAGGGCCGATACTCTTTCTAGTCTACATCAAGGACATTGCAACTTGCCGTTTGAGTACACACTATATGCCGACGACACAAACATGTTCTATACTGGTTGCAATATAGACTCCATTGTTAAAGATATGCAGGAAGACCTCAATACTCTGTGCTTTTGGTTTCAAGCAAATAAATTAACAATTAATGTGCAAAAGACTAATTATATGATAATGACAAAACAAGGTCAGAACGAAATCCCACACAGTAAAATATATATTCAGAATACTGAAATAAAACTAGTTAGTACTGTCAAAAATCTTGGGTTGGTTATTGATAGGAACTTGAACTGGACAGACCATGTTGAATACATTACTAAAAATATCACACCTGTTGCAGGAATTTTAAAGAAACTTAGTTATCTTATCCCACAACATCTTCTAAAACAGATCTACCACTCATTAATTCATAGTCACCTACAATATTTGAATGTAATCTGGATGCGCTGTAAGAAGTCAGACTCGAATGAGCTAATGGTAGTACAAAATAGAGCTGTTAGAAATATACTTAATCTTCCCTACTTAACGCCGACACAATATCTATACCTAAGTGCTAAAATACCACCCCTAAGCATGAGTACAGAATTCAATACAGCTGTACTCATGTATAAAATATAAAATACATTTATACACCACAACACTACATATACTCTGAATTCTGACAAGCATCCATATAGTACTAGGCACGCAAATGACTTTGCCTTATACAACGTTCGCTCTTATATATATGGTATAAACAGCTTGAAGTTCTCTGCGATCCAGTTATTTAATAACATCCCTGTGGAGGTAAAAACAGCTCCAACTTTGGCAAAAATTCAAACAAAGTGTCAAGCATTATTTTTGGGAACGGTACAGTGCTGTTTAAATCAAAATATTAATTGTAATTTAAGTCATTCTCCCAAACAAACTTGCAAACTGTCCGGAACTATTCTTGTACCTCTGCAACTTTTATGTTATGTATATGTACTGTAAATACTCTGTAATCAATTCTTGTACATCTGCAACTTTTATGTTATGTAATTGTAAATAATCTGAAATCTATTCTTGTACTTCTGCAACTCTTATGTTATGTAAATGAAAATACTCTGTATTCTATTCTTGTACCTTTGCAACTTTCATGCTATGTAAATGTAAATACAGTCAGAAATAATTCTCTGCAATCCTCATAATGATGATGTACATATGTAATATATTGTATGTGTTTATATGCTCAACCATTTACTTATAATCTTGACGTACACAAACTATATTTTGATGTGTAAGTGCCCGCCAGTATGTAATGTCCTATCCAATTCCTATGTATGAGCCTGCAGGCTCGTTGGAATTAATTGAAATAAATGAATGAATGAATCATATTTTGTTTCAGTGTCCGTTGCTCGAAGTTAGTAGGCGAAGATGGTTACAGCCGTTTTTCCGGAAACAATTCGCGTTGCCCACCCAATTGTCATGTTGGATACTCAATCCCACGTCCACTACGGTCGTAGCTTTATCGAATTTCCTTTCTGACACCAACACTTTCCTCTAATTTCTGTCCCTTTGTCACCTCCTTATGTGTTGACCCGGTCTTGTGCATGTGGTAGCAAGTCGCTAAGTATTGTTCGATCTGGCGTGAAGCTTAGTGCCTTTTGTCCGTGTGTTACTCCTGTGTGTTGTAGATTAGTAGTTGAATTCTTACCTTTTTTTTTTTTAAGCCCTTGCGTTTACGCCTCCTCCATACTTTGTGTTGTATTATCAGATCTGTGACTGGGTACACCGCTATTACGCGAAGCCCATCAAATTATCAAGACAAAACAAGGCAAGGAAAATGGCTGGTGTAAACAGGTGTTCAAGGTGTTTTAAATTTTGTGGTATTACGTATCTATCGCACGTAAAACAATCGCAGCGTAATGCAGCTTGTAACATTCTTAACAGAAATATGACAAGTAGACCGGATGACACTACCAATTCTCCTGAGGACACGTTATCAAACTTGCCGGATCGTAAAATGGGTGGCTTTGCAAAAGCTTTTCAAAAATTTCAGAAATATACTGATCCTCCAGAACCAACAGGAACTTCTGAACCTCCAAAAACATTTGCCTCCTTATTGAAGAATTCTAAATTTATTGATGTAAGGGTCCGATTTGTGGAAATTTAGAGAATTAGGTTATGTCCGTAACGTGCCGTAACCTTTTCAAAATAGCATTCGCAGCTGGTAACCAATCAGTTGCAGCCGCCTTTTCCAATGTATACGTATTAATATGTTTTAGTATATAGCAATGGCTAGGCCTGTGTTTGCCATTACATGGAGTCTGTTATAGGCTTAGACATGATTTATTTCTACATGAAGAGGGAAACTATAGGAAATCTTATCGTTTCGTAAAGACTTTACTCCACAGAAGAGAAACTTGAACGACTACGACGAATAATTAGAACAGTTACAGTCGTGGCCAATCAAAGTTTTTCTTCTGATGTTGTATATCTCAGTATTTGAGCTCTTAAATTTGTTACTTTCATTGACATGTCTCAGTCTCATCCTTGGCTTTGACGACATGAAAGTGACCGAAGTATGAGCGATTCTAGTAATATCATTCCTTATGCAGCCAGTCCCTGTTATGAATGGTGTGAATGTGGTTCTTCTCCATTCTACTCCATTTTGCCACAAATTGTCATCCATTACCATTTAGAGCCTGATTAGGCTACTATGAAATGGCACAGAGGTCTGCAAAGAAAGGGAAAGTAGGGGAACTGCAGGTGGTGACTAGTGTTTTGCTTGACTAAGGAGAGCCGAGGGTAAGCCACTAATGGAGTTCAGCTGCTTGTTGCTAAGATTTAGACAGTGGTGTATCTAAGCTCAAGGAAGTACACAAGGTAAGAGTGTGATTACTATCTGCACAAAGCTCCAAGCTTGGAGGGGGCAACTACTGTTGTGCTACTAGGTAGCCAAATGAAGCATTGTCACAATAACATAGTCTCCAGGAGCCGATGTGAACACACTGGTAGCAGTTAGCGAAGTGAACTTTCCTCCCCTCCCACTCACACTTTACTACATGGACTCGTCCGCATTCAGAACTGTAAAACTGTTTCTTCTTCTTCTTCTTTTATGACCACATAGGATCACTTTAGTCAGTCCGTCGTTCAGGTCTCTTTGAAGGGATTGTTCGGGATTTGCGGTCCTCCCAGTACTTCTTCAGACGCTCCGATCTTCGTGCCCTTTCCTCAGTTGAAAATGTGCGTGTTGTTGGTTTGTTTTGTGTAAGGGTAAAGCGGAGGTTTGTATTCTTGAGTTTTGTATTCAATTTTATCTTATTTTTGGTGTCTTCTGTTGTAAGGCCTATTTCCTTCAGATCCTCTCTTACTTCTCTGATCCATTTACATCCTGTTGTGGTATTTTTTGAGACGATAAATGATAAATAATTATCGGCAGCATAATTGCATCAATGACATAGGAGTTTAAATATTTAGCTTGACTGTCGCATAGTGTCATGTGCGAGCGGTGTCTGTATTAGCATGGAATTGCATGCGAGCAATAGATTCTTTGGGACGTCACAAACCCGTATGGCACTCCACAAAAATCGAGTGGTGAGTCCTGGTGTTATGTGATTGAATGAGCAGGAGAACACTAGAAGTTCAAAATACTCTGTTATGTCTTGTTCGTGATAGCTCTAAAATAGTTCAGTTTTGCATTTAGTGTTTACCTGTCTGATATTACTGTTAAAGCTTTGAGGGGAATAAATTGAAATTATTTCATATTCATTTTTACGTAGTATTCCCTGCCTGGCTACTCATTCCTGCCGCCCGGCTGACAAAAATTTCTGGGGAGTACACCGAACAATGTAGGCTATCTGTGAAACAGATAGAAGTACATTATTTAACTGTTCATTTACTCTATTTATGAACCAATGTTCGTGATTTCTGCTTTAGAATGGCTCCATAGATATAGGTATGCTGATGCTTTGACTCAAAGGGAACATACATTTATGTTAATTAGGGAATTCTACTCCATGAATTGAAATAATACAATTTTTAACATAGCACCTGATATTATTAAGCATACTTTCATCATTTAGTACTAATTGTATGGCCTCAGCTGCCATGTGGAGACAGTTTAATTTGACACCATCTGGTTGTCTGCTCGTCAGTTTTGACGTTCCATTTTACACTATGTCTGCTAAATGGCAGAGTAAACTGAATCTCTCTTGGGCGTCTATGGCTGAGTTTTAATGAATTTTGTCGGGTAAGCACAAAGTGTGTTACTAAAAATCTTTTACGTGTAGACATTGTATAACATGGAATGTCCAGTGAACTTTTTCCTGCCCTTCAAAAATCGGATTAGGCTACATGTGCCAGTTTTGAACTCAGTATATTGAGATCCAGGGACCGTCACAACCACTGATCCACAAAGGCAGCTTTTAAATATCTAAATGTGTATCAACATTTTGATTTTATCAACATATACAATTTTAAACTTTAAACAATTTAAAATCCTAAAAAAATATTTGCTTACCTGGTTTATAGAGGGGCAAATGCAGCAGCAAACATGGCTATATGTTTGGTATCACTGTCATCACCGTCATTACCATCGCTAGCATCATTGCTATCAGTTTCACTACTCTTGCCTCCAAGGTTTATAACCAGACTGTTTATAATGTCCTCCATAATAGCATCTTTTTCCCGCTAGGAATCTTCTGTTTGAATGACCTTCCAACAGAATACAGCCCAGTCATTTGGAGTATTGCTTTCTATACCTTTCTGCATTAGCTCTTGCAGTCTTTTCAGTGACATGTCTCCAATGGTGTTATGTGATTGCACATAATCATTAACTTGGCACCAGGCAAGCTCGATTGGATTAAGTTCACACATATAAGGGGGCAATCCTTACCACTCTGTGTCCATGACTAGCCAAGAGTCTGTCAATGCATTAAACCTATTCCTTCAGACAGATTTCTTCTGCTAGGGAGAAAAGTGTGTTTCGTTTTTTTCTCATCACAAAATATCCAGGATCTTGATCTTCAGCAATCCCTTTGTTGGTGGATTGTCAGTCTGTTTCCCATGGTAATGAGTATTATTCATAACCACAACACACGATTTCTGCAGCTTGGCTAAGCTAGGAATAACTTTCTCCTTAACCATCCTCTCGAAAATTTCAGCCTTCATCTGACTCTGGTAGTCACCTATAGTAGTTCCCACTCTTAATTAATTCACATCCTTCAACAAAGCCAGTATCTCCCCCCGAGATGTACAGCAATCAACCTAGCATTTACATTGATTGTTACACCCATAAATTTGTGTTGCCAGCACCTAAGAAATGCTAAGTTTCGGTCAACCGAAGTTTCATCCAAAAAAAAGAACTTGGGCCTGCCTTCCCAAAATTTCTGCATTTTCTGGAGGCAGGCATATCTGCGATGTAGAGTATTTTCCCTCTCTATTAATAGCCTCCTTGCCAAAGTGCATCTTTTCCAACAAAATCCTTTATGCCTTAATGTCACCACGCCCCACTGAAAGTTAACTCATTCTTTCAGGACGGGCAGAAGCTTCCTACATGTAGCACTACTTTCTGTTACTGAGTGAGTTGGCTATGTGGTTAGGGTCGTGTAGTTGTGAGCATGCATGCGGGAGATAGTAGGTTCAGATCCAACTGTTGGTAGCCCTGAAAATGGTTTTCCTTGGTTTCCCATTTTCATACCAGACAAACACTAGGGGTGTACCTTAATTAAGGCCATGGCCGCTACCTTCCCAATCCTAGCCCTTTCCTTTCCTTGCATCGTTGAAAACCTTCAGTGCGGTTAGGGCCATGTTAAACCACTGGCAAAAAAAAAAAAAAAAAAAAAATACATTCCGTAAAACAGAATTCTTCAATAATATATTTTGTTATTTGGAGATCATAACCATCTACAGTTGCATTTTGAATTACAGGCTGTTGTCTCGTCTTCCCGGATGTCTATAATGAACCACTGTCTTCACACTAAGCACATTCCTTCCTAATATGCTGTATTAGAAACGTCACAATACTCCTATTCTTGCTGCCCTATTAGTAGAGTTACTTGTGGGGAAGAAAATATGTTATTTTATGACTTCCTCATCACAGCACTTACAGTCCTATTTGAACAACGTGCATATTCTGACAGCTTGCAGCTCATGGCACCGAGCAAAGGTGTGGGAGCACCGTGCTGCCATATGTTCCAGCTGATGTTACTACCATCACAATCAACTCTTCTCGCTCTGCACTAGGCTCTGTACAAGAATCATAGGAGCGTTAGGATAATATTAAATATTGTTCATATTATTCCACGTGGCTCAGCAGTAATTTATTCAGCTCAATTACTGTAAGACATACTTCTCATTCCCTTTCCTCTCAGGCCTTTATCAGTCGGATGATTGGTAGATTTCAGTGGCAGAAAGGCACATTTAAAAATATGATCACCGGGTGAGTTGGCCGTGTGGTTAGGGGCATGTAGTTATGAGCTTGCATCCGGGAGATAGTGGGTTCGAACCCCACTGTCGGCAGCCCTGAAGATGGTTTTCTGTGGTTTCCCATTTTCACACCAGCCAAATGCTGGAGACTGGCCCACTCAATATTCTGGGTTCAAACTTGGGTGAGGATGGGAGAAGTACTAAGCATGCATTTCTTTGGAAAAGAAAGTGAAATCATTCGGACCCTGTCATAGGCATCTGCACAATTTAAGATGAGAGTTGTGATTGGTAAAAGTCCGTCCTTCAACTTGTCGTTTTGCATGGCTTTTAATCTTGCAATTATATCATGGGGCCTCTTTTCACTGAAATCCGATAATGCCAAGTTTTCCTTATCTACAGGGAAGCAAGGGAAAATTCGTTGCAGGCATTACATTTGTATCAGGAAAGGTATCCGGACTGCCGATATCTGACTGCAAAGACTTTCCGCAGTGCTGAAAGACATTTACTAATTCAGATGATACCGCCTGTCTGAGAGAAGACATAATGTCTGGTAAGAATGAGGAGGTTGTTCTGAACACAGCTCACAATAATCCACACACAAGTACATAGATACTTGTAAATCAGGTGAACATCAGCCAGTCTTCCGTACAATGAATAAAGCATGCACATAAACATCACCCCTACCATCTACAGCTAAAGCAGCAGCTCCACAAGTGGGATTTCGAAGCTTGAATGAATTTCTGCCATTGGCTATTAGGAAATCTGGAAAATGATGCAGCATTCCTGTTGAAAATCCTGTTCTTGGACAAATTGTGATTCCACAATAATTTTACCATCAGTGCTGACAATCCTCACTGGGTGTGACATGCAGCCTATGAAGTGCAATGGGGAGTGGATATATGGTGTGGAATTTTTATTGATCGTCTTATTGGACTGTATTACTTTGAGGGCCATGTAACAGATGCACCCTACCTACAATTTTTACGCCATGAACTCCCACGTGTGCCGTAGGATATGCCACTTGGAGAACGTTTAATGATGTGGTTTCAGCAGGTTGGATTTCCACCATATCGGAAGTTAGCTATCCATAACCATCTATATTAGACACGACCAGGATAATGGGAAGGAAGAGGAGGACCTGTCTCTTGGCCTGCTTGGTCACCTAAGACTTCTTCCTATGCAGGCATTTGAAACTAACATTTTACACGTAAGAGCCAGAAAATCCTTAGCGCCTTCGACAACTCATTGCCGAAACCTGCAAACCAATAACACCGGCTATGCTATATCGCACTAGAGTATCCATTCAGTGACTTGCCGAGATATGCATAAAGCAGGCAGGTCGTCACTTCAAGCACTTGCTAACATAATTAACCATTGCTAGTGCAGTGTGGTTCCTCCCACCGGGTCCTGTCTTTATCGGACTCTGATGATATATTGACCCTTTTTAGGGCCACATGCACTTTCATTCACTAAAAATGTGCATAAAAGAGGCTGTTTCATGTACGTTAAGAGACATTCAAACTACCTAAATATATCGATAATGAAAGAGCATCCCTGCCGTGGACTCGAACTTGTTAGAGGTAAAACTGGCGCACCGTAGTGTTTGGCTAGCTAGTTTATAACATAATAGCTTTTACCATGTATGCTGTACTGTACTGCAGCACAGTATTTGTAGATTACAGTTCATGTGATAGTTTTACCATCGTCGTGATGTTCGCTTCATGTTTCACAGACGTTTCATTTACGTATCACGTCATTTAGAAACTGCACTTGTGGTTCCTATTGTATGTATGTCGTCTACTCCTTAGTGTCGTTTCTTGATACGGCATCGGGGATGAGATGAAAATGAAAATCCCCAGCCTGTTTCCAGTCATTCGACCGGGTCAGGAATGAATGAAGCCCCCATCTAGTGGCGAGGATAGGAATTGTGTCGACTGCCGAAGCCTGTCGCACTCCTCTGGGGCAATGTTTAATGAATGACGGATGAAATGAAATGATATTGGAGAGTGTAGCTGGAATGAACTATGACAGGAAAACTGGAGTACGTGGAGAAAACCTATCCCGCCTCCTTTTTTTTCCAGCACAAATCTCACATGGAGTGACCGGGATTTGAACCATGGAACCCAGCAGTGAGAGGGCGGTGCGCTGCTGCCTGAGCCATGGAGGCTCCGGGGATTAGATGAGATGAATTTAAATGCCAAGTTTTACGGCCAAGTGCCTTTCCTGGTGCCATCTGAGGAGGTAATGAAGACAAAATGAATGATGATAAATGGAAATTGGGGAAGGAAGTGGAAGAAAATGACTGTGACCTATGAATAGGAACTGTCCCGGCATTTGTCTTGGAAGTGAAAATGGGAAACCACAGACAACCATTCTCAGGACAACTGATGGTGGGCTCGAACCCATGCATTTCACGAATGCCATAGCACATTAACATGTGTGACTACTCCGCTCTGCACTCATGGTTTCTATTATTTAATAATATCGCGTACAACAAAAAGGGCCTGTCAATAGCAACAAAATTGAAACATTACAAAACAGTCACTCAACCAGAAATAACATACGCAAGCGAAACCATCTTCAAAACAACTAACACTGCACAAATAGACAAAATACTCAAGATAGAGAGAAGAATCATTAGAACGTGCATCGACAAATCATACCAAAAAGATAGACACTGGAGAGTAGCTTCCAATGAAACAGTCTACAAGGAAATAGAACCAGTAATGAGCACAATCAGGAAGAAATGCATTTCATTTTCTGGACATCTAATCAGGACACCAGAGAACAGGATCATCAGGCGAATAGTAGAAAAATTATGGAATAGTAAGTGCAACATTAAGTGGATTACAGAAATCAAGGAAGATAAGGATGAATTACAAATTACAGTGGAAGACCTAAGAAACTAAATTGACAAAATCAAGAAACTTACAGACAAGCAAATCCGAATCAACAGACAGACAATAGGAAGGGTGATTTCCGATGAAGAAAGAAGGATAAGATCAGAGAGAATGAAGAAGTACTGGGCTGACAGGAAACTAAAAAATTATTTGTATAAAGTTGGCTAGAGTGGTCCAATGAAGGCCATAAAATGTAAATAATAATATCGCATAACAGCTTTCTATTTTTGTGTAAGCCGTAAATGCAAAGATATCCGTTTTACTGTCTGTACCGGAAAGACAGATGTTTTCAGGACATATATAAAACTGCAGCTTGCATAAAACAATATTGGTAGGGGCAGTGGATTCACCTGGTCTATCTAATCCTTCTGTGACCATAGGCTTTAAGTATCATTCATAATGTAGGGAGCCTTAAAATACAGGCTTGCTTATAAGATTGGTCCTTCTGACCCCATCTTGGCAGGTTCGCCTGGCTCAGTCCGGTGGTATTTGAAGGTGCTCAAATACGTCAGCCTAGTGTCGGTAGATTTACTGGCACATAAAAGAACTCATGTGGGACTAAATTCCGGCACCTCGGCGTCTTCGAAGACCGAAAAAGTAGTTAGTGGGACGTAAAACAAATAGCATTATTATTATTATTTATAAGATTGGCTACTTCCATTGCTAGAATTTAAGCTTTCTATTGGTTCTCATGTAATAATAAAATTTATGTGGTATAAGATAGTCAGCTTTCTTTATATGAAAAATTAAATTAGGAAGCTAACATTTCTTTTTCACGTCGAGAATATCAGTAGGTATATTAAAAAAATAAAGGCTCTCCAATCTAAAAATGCAGTGTTTTCATGCCAGAGGGCTCATCATTGGAAATGTCACACCTACCTGAGATACTGACTGATATACCTTTGATTAAAAATGCCTAGGCAGTCATATTCAGGAAGTGAAAATACTACCTACCCTTAGTATATTGTCATTGTTATATGCTTGAAAACCAATCTTGCAGTTGTAACCAATTGGTGTACTAACTGTACTGGGGAAAACTCGTGATTTTTAGATTAAATAGCCTGTATTCAGTATTATTTTAATTTTAAACTGTAAGTTAAATTTGTCCAGAGAAATAATTTAATCAAAGTGAAATTTAAGTAGTAATTTTGAATTCCTTATTGGTTTCAGCTTGGTGATCCACAAGGTAAAATAGTATATGGAAAGATATTTCATGTTGTAAATGATGACTTGTACATAGACTTTGGATGGAAGTTCCACTGTGTGTGTCAGCGACCTGCTAGAAATGGAAGGTGAGCTAGATACTCTAATGCATAAATTCTTGACAAAATTTACTAATGTACAAAATCAAGGGAAATATATATTTAGATTACACAGTACATTTCTGTATGTGCATTTCATAACATTTAATTCTGACAAAGACAAGATTCTGTATACCTACAGTATTATGTTAGCTCAGTTTTGTTCTCTTTGGTTGAACTTGGTTTTCACACTAGGCAGAGAACTACAATATTTAAATCATTATATTGTTGTTAGCACTACTCAGCACTACTTGAAAAATTTGTTATAGTGGAAGCCATTTCTTTTCAGTTTCGACTTACAAGAAAAGGGCGCGTACAGGGGAATCACGGATTGTACATAAATGTGGCACACTTGTTAAATGAGCTAAGTCGATAGTTGCAGTCGCTTAAGTGCGGCCAGTATCCAGTATTCGGGAGATAGTGGGTTCGAACCCCACTGTCAGCAGTCCTGAAGATGGTTTTCCGTGGTTTCCCATTTCACACCAGGCAAATGCTGGGACTGTACCTTAATCAAGGCCACGGCCGCTTCCTTCTCACTCCTAGCTCTTTCCTATCTCATCGTCGCCATAAGACCTATCTGTGTTGGTGCAATGTAAAGCCAATTGTAAAAAAAAAAAAAGAGAGAGAGAGAGCTAAGAATAACACAACGGCCAAAACATTTCTTTCCGAAATGAACTTATGCGACCTATAAAGCGTTAAAGTTTGCATGTCGGAATTGGCGCGGTTGGCTACGCAAGACTGTGGTGCATGCTGGGTTCACACTTCGAGGGACCGCACCACTGATCTTTCTTATTCTGTTAGTAATTGCATAGCACATTGCGAAGATGATGTAGTGGCTTTAAGAGAAATAATGTAATTCATGCATTGATTGTGGGTCAATAAAGGCAGTAGAATATGATTGTGATGTTGAAAATAAAGGTTAGTCAGTATAACAAGGGATTACACAGGAAGGCATATCGATCAGTGACTTTTATTAGTTTCTGCAACAATGATGCTCATTGTAGAAATGTTGAAAGCATAAAGCGGTTTTACACCAACCACATGTAACGAAGTGAGGATATGGGCAAGTGGGTGATATTGAGTCACCGCTGTCAAAACAGTATTGTGCACAGGATGCTCAAAGGCTCCCGGGCTTTTGGACAAGTACTGGCTTTGGTACCAGGCGTTTTGCCACATGGAATGAAAACAAGGAGTTGTGGTATATCAGAGATTGATATCTAGATTCAATAATCAAACAGTATCAGGTAATCTGCGTACAAAGTCATTCAGTACTCTAAACCCATATACATCTAGTGGTTGACAGTAAGCTATGGCACCAGGAGGGATCATCTTCAGCTGTATGGTATCTTTACTTTGTGTAGATTTATGTATAGAGAAGGAATCCATAATGAGCGCAACTTTACCAGGAGGTGTATTTTGCTTGAATATGCCATTAAACTATTCGTTCACTTGTGTAGACCCCATTTTTCCAGATTTATTGCAACCAATATGAATATTTGCATGCAAAAACATGTTATTTTTCACTGTCTTATGAAACACAACTTTTGACTCTCTTAGAGTGATGCATAAAGACCCCATAATGGTTTGCCACTTGCAGTAACTCTCAGCATTATGGTGTAATTGTGGGTGGTAGACATCACAGATTGTACTGCGGCAGTAACTGATTTTTCTCCTTTTAAAGTCAACGTCCTTCCCGTACACAACTCCATGCCGAACCCACTCTGATCACTGTTACATACGTTTCCACAGCCGTAGGACTCTTTGACTTATGTAACTTATTTTGCGAATATTTCTGCTGCTGCCGTGGTTTCCACTTCTTTGTTGATCTGCTTTTTCGTCATTATGGATGTTATTTTCCGTGACACAATGCCATGGCGCTTCTTAAAGTTACGTGATGGGAAAAATAGATTTTTTAATTTTCTGACAGTATGTGCTATTGCCCTCAATTATTCGTGGGACATCCCACTGTTCTTTAGATGATTTTCCCACAAATATTTTTTTGCTTTTGATATGATAGAACTTTTGTTTCACCGAAAAATAAAAAAAACAAATGCGAGCCCCACTACCACTTCTCCAAAATTGAAAAGCCTTCCTATTTAAGTATATGTCAGCATGGCCTCAAATTAGCTGTTGGTCAGTGCGGGTTGCGGGTAGAATATGGAGTAGCAACCTCTTGATGAGCACGGTACAGTACTGCGTACCTGAGCATGCCAATTCAAATTTAATGCTTTCTGCAGGTTGCACAAGTTAATTTCCGAAAGAAGTAATTTGGCCATTGTGTTATTCTTGGCTCATTTAACGTGTGTGCAAAATTAACATAAGACCAGCAATTCCCTCGTACGCGCCCTTCTCTTTTTAGTTAATTTAGAAATGTGAGGTTCTTCAGTCTGTCAAAACTAATTCCGCATAAAATCAATATATAAAAAACTTGCAAGAGTATCAGTAGTATCGTTTCAGTTATAATCAGTTTTTAAATGTTTTCATTTTCAGGTATAGATAAACTATTTAAAACAGTTGTAAATGACAGTCTGCTTCACGTTCTTTACAGACAGGGAAGCTTACAGTATAACTTCTTGGATCTAGAGCCACCTAATAATTCCTTGGAACACACGCAAAACTCGAAAGAAAATTTTGGGTTGCATCGTAAGACACCGTAGTTAATGATGGTTCATTAAGATTTTATCCATCTCCTTCTTCATCTTCCACCTAGCTGCACTGGATTTCTTCCATTTTTTCCAGAAAAATAATGATCTCATCATCAGCATATAGAATAGAACTTGCAAGCTTTCAATTCTGTTGAAACATGAAATGTAACTCTTAGGACACTATACATACCGGTTAAAAAGAAAATGGACAATTACAACAAGTCATCAACTGTTCGCCATTGTTTGAAAGTGCATCACATGATCCTTCCCACGCCCTCTTTCCCATCTTAAGAATCATTGACATCAGCTTGTTCCTTGCATGAGAAATCTGTTTTCTCCAATAGTTCCCTATGGCCTCTGATTTTACTCGTTACAGCCATCAGTCGCCTACTTGCTTTACGTCAGTGCAGTGTGGGTTTAGCCAGTACCTACTAATACTACAGGCCTTACAACAGATGTGTCATGAGGTATGTGACGTCACGGGGATAGGCAGACGTGGCCAGTCGACGACCCAGCGTTTAGATAACAGCAATGAGAGAGATTCCCTGGCAGTGAAAGGAGGAACTAATCATAGTAGAGGTGCCAATGTCTATGATTTCACCCCACATATGGAATATTAATTCCACGCTCAGCATCGTAAATAAATATGATTATGATGAACTACAAAGAACAGCGAAGTTCATTGATGAATACAAACGGTTAAATGTACTTCGAACCAAATTATTTTCCCTTCCCTGCCTCTTCACCTGGAGAAAAATTGAAGTTTCCATGTTGGCACTACTGCTATGAGTATCATCAAACATGGCTGCTATGTTGAGGAACATGTGACAAAATAATGCTGTGCTGAATCTGTTTAATACTGGCGTATGGTTGAAAAATGAGTGTAGTGTATTACAGTTCGTAGAAGAATGGTGTTTAAATGTTCCGTTCGCAAGATGTGGGTTAACGCAATCCGTTGAGACAAATTCCAGGCCACGCAGAATTCAAAGGTAAGCTCAGTACTGATATTTTGAAAATTCTGTTCGTTTTAGGTTGTGAGCTCTTATTTTTCACTTAAAGGTCTAGGACGCTTGTTATACCGTATTCATTATCTCTCAAACTGAACCAGGTGATAAACGTAAACATTTAAGATTTATAATATTTGAGACTAAGACCGCCCTAATTTGAACCACACATATCAAGTTGCT
This sequence comes from Anabrus simplex, assembly GCF_040414725.1. Taxonomy (NCBI): domain Eukaryota; kingdom Metazoa; phylum Arthropoda; class Insecta; order Orthoptera; family Tettigoniidae; genus Anabrus; species Anabrus simplex. Next base: position 121,650,110 of record NC_090272.1, on the reverse strand, counting down.
GTCCTGTTGCACATTTTGAGATGATTATCCGTTGTTAATTAATTACCTCACTGTTTTCTAATGTACTAGCATAACAAATCAGACTTTTCTTTTTCTTTTTAAGGTCTGTGAACTGCATTTCAGTGAGGACCAAATCCTGAGACATAGTGACTGCTATGACAGTAAGACTGGAAATAAGTATTGTATACCTCTTCAGAAACCTCATCTGAAACAGGAGCAGTGCCAACAATTATGCCCAACTGCACCTCTTATCTCTGTGTAGATATCAGTGAAGACCAACTTTTATCCATTTAGGAATATTTGCCTGTTATCACATATTTGTCAGGATATTGTGTAAGAGCAGTTCTTCAAAGGTTGAAGTGTGAAATTTGTAAAACATCACTCATTTTGGATAGAATATTATCATTAACAGATGACCAAGGTAATTATGAGCTTATAAAAAGTGTTGACAGGGGGGAAGGGTGTCTGTATTGTCCCTGTAAACTTGGCTATTATGTTGTCTTATTCCACTCTTTAGTCAGTGATAAACTGGTTCAGACATCTTCATACATGCAGTGTAGTGTAATTCAGAAAGTGTCAAGTGTTCTTCAATTAATATAAAAGTGTTCATTGCTATCACAATGGCAACAGAACCAAAAGATGTATGTGTTCATGCAAAGGAGAAAAAAAATCCTAAAATTTTAAAGTACTGCCTTCGTGAAGAACTTACTAGTTCACTTCCGAGCTCTATGCCAAGGTTGAAATAAAAATTAAATCACATGATGTTTTTAATGAACCTAAATCTTTGCACAATTCATTAATGGGTTTCCTTAAAAAATATTAGTGCTTGCATACCCTTTTAAATGTGTCTTGTAATTTTAAGATAATATCTTGCAGAGACTATGGTTTGGATGCATGATTATTTCAACAATAAATATAGTGTGTTGGGAAGGAGATGAAGGCAAAAGAGTTGTAAGAATTTGCATAGAGTAGGTTATGAATTATGTGGAAATTTTAGAACAATACAAATTGGAGACTGGTGGTATCAATGGTGCAGCCTTCAGAAATGAAATACCTCACTTAATGATTGACTTTCTTTCCATATTACCATGTATGCTGTTAATTATTTCTTTAAAAAAATACTCCAAACAGTTTTATATTTCTATTGCCAATGAAAAAATATTTTTCAAACATTCTTAAAATATTTTCAAATAGATACATTTAATTTTTGACATTTTGAGAGTACGTAATTCAGTAACAGTACTTTCATGTAATCTGAATTTAATCAGGCATTTCTGGGCTCTAATTTTGTGATAATATTGAGGCCATGTACTCATATTCTGAGTGTACTGTAGTTGATTCACTGTTTTAAAGTTAGTCTATTGCCATAAAAGGCTTTTCATCCACCATCCTAATTGTATGCTAGTTTCTAAGTTAATTTGTCTTCAACAAAATATATTTAAAAAATTTCTTGTAATTTGAGCAAAATATGCACTTCTTTGAAATTTTAAATTTCTTATGCTAAGAATGTTTTACCATATTATGGTAGTTTCTTAGTTAGCCTAATTTGTCTTCCACAAAAAAACATATTTAACAACTTTCTTGCAATTTGAACAAAATATGCACTTACTGGAATTTTTAGATTTCTTATGCTTAGAATTTTTCTTATGTTATGCCAGTTTTAAGTTAAATTGGCTTCCATAAGAACATATTTAACACTTTTCTTGCAATTTGAACAAAATATGTTTAAACCAGTGTGTTTGAGAGAAAGAGAGCTTTTACAATAACAGAATGTGATTGACAGGGTTTTACTTGAAAAGTCAAAAATTAAATTATTGCATCTTGCCAGTAATGGAGAAAAGAAATACTGAACATCTAGGACAAACGTCAGATTATTTCATTGGAAGGCTTAAGGAAAATTTCAGTGGATTTTCAGTAATGTTTGTGGAATTATTATATTATTTATATGAAACCTTGAAAATTTTAAGGGTTTTATTTCATCTAAATAACAACAAATGAGTTTAAACAAGTTTCCATGAGAAAATTCTCTTGATTAAGAATTAACAGTTCAGAAATTTGTATTGATGTAATATTTATACAGAAGAATTAAGTTATTTAACTAAAACTATGTTATTATTGTTAAATTGTATTTGCTGTTATGAATTCCAGCATAATTTCATCATCCTCTGTGAATCATTCCCTCCTTTGTATTCTATTTTTCATTTGTAACTAATTTCCATTATGTATAATATCTGATTTGTTTCTAAGTCAACACTAAGACAGAAATATTTACCAAAATAGTACAAATAAAATGTTCTAAATAAGAAATAAAGGGAGGTTTCCGGCACGTTAAAGAGTTAAATCGGACGAAATTCCAGTTTACTTTGGCTTCTAATTAGTAGTATATACGAAGGACCTTAATTATTAATTCATATAATTATTTTATTTTCCAGTAAAATGTTAACTGATTCTTCATGAGTAAAATGTAGGTTAATTACTAATGACCAAGGGTCATAAAATTATTATTAACTAAAAAATAGTAACAATCAAATGAAAACCCCTTGTTGCTATTTACTATCAATCTGAACTTTTACCATATTTCCAGAAATCGGAGTGCGCCATCTCTCCGCCTTTCTTTTGCTTTAATTGGTCTCGGTACAACTGAAATAAATGTGTTACCAATATGCTTTAATACCCTGAAAGAGCATCTTCTCATCATCAAAGTAATTCGTTCAACTACCATTGAAGTGCCGTTGCGCGCTTCAGGAGTGACTGCCTATCCTTGTGACGTTATCAGCCGTGCTGTGAGGCCTGTAGTATTAGTAGGTACTGGTTTAGCAAAGCCTGTCCAAACTGGTGATAATACTCTGTATTAAATTGGTTTTATAGTAGTCTTCAGGGGCGTAGCCAGGGAGGAGGAGGTACTGGTGGTTTAGAACCACCCCACCCTTGACATTTTACAAAAAAAAAAAAAAAAAAAAACTGACAATAAACTAAATAAACATGCAGAGACATAATTGTAGAACCAACAGATCTGTAATTCACTTATATCACGTCATGCATGCACCTTCATTGTGTTCTACTATCATTTTATAACTATAAACCCCCCTCGGCCAATCCTGGCTATACTACTGGTAGTCTTTCAGGCATTTTATTACTCCCATGTCCAAAGGCTTCAGGATAAAGGTGCAGTTTGCTGCGAAGGTTACTTCCCAGCCAATTCCACCTTTACCCAGTTTCAGAAGCCACCACGAGAATATGCTACTCATCATTCATTTGCATTGTAGGACTGAAATTTTAAAAAGAAAATATGTACTTGGACACACATTAGCAAAATTTAAAATGTTAACAAAAATAAATTTGAAAAGCGTGCTTTTAATATGTCTTAGGTCTACCTGGCATACTTTTAACATTTTGGAAACAGGTAAGGTGTAGACTTCCTCGAATAACCAGTGGTTGAGTTTTTGCCACCCTACATTTCTATCCTTTCAAGGATAAGGTTTTCTCAGGGAGGAGTTGATAAAATATGCCACTTCCATCAGCATCTGTTATTACGCCAGAGATTCATGTCATTTGTCACTGCGGATTTCTCTTACGCCTGAATTGATTTCAAAGTTATAACGTGGTTATCTCTAAAATGAGTCAGCCTCCCAGTGTTAGCATAAAAGTCATAAACACCCAGCATGTCAGCAAACCTTTTAGTTTGAACACAGAGTAAGAGTTCTCTCTTCCTGAAACCACTTAAATGTAGCAGCATAACATCACTATATGTCACAGTTATCTAGCAGGATTATTTTAATTCACAGATTTTTCTTATTCTGCTTTCTTTAAAAACTTATGCTGATTACATAGAATATAATACTATATATACTTTTTGAAACTTCAGTTTTTTTCCATTCCCTAGTGTGTGTCCTTAATAACAGTCAATTTTTGCTACAGATAACACAGCAGATTTCTAAAATTGTTTGGAATTCTTAGAAGAGATTAAGGTTTAGAATGTACGGACAGATGTCTAGGGCTATTTTAATTTTGAAATGGCTCTAAATCCTTCTGGCATGAGGATCAGATTTTCCTGAAATTTGGTACTGTAGCAGTAACTCGTTGTTTTGGCCCCCAAACGTTGCTCAACAAGTGCGTAAGTATGACAATAGTTGGCTGCCTGTGTTCACAGTACAGTCAGTATCAAAGCAGTTGAAGGCACTCTTCAAATGGAAGCAATGTATTTTTCTAACTCTTCCATGTTTTTTTGGTAGTGTCAGATGAAATGTACATCAATGGAGTCTGAAAATGCAATCATAATAGAGAGATGTATTGTTATCGAGAGCATCATTAAATTTTAAATTGAATTAATGAAGTTTTAATCCTTTAGAACTATGTTATCTCCAGATGCATAAACACCTCTTTGCTGAATTATTTTTACACCATATAGTCTCATTCTACATCAGTTTAACACATTCTCTCTTCTCCAGTTGGTTCCATATAATACATTAGTTTTGTTCACTTTTAGCAATTCAGAAGCATGTGGTACCACTCAAGCCAATTTTCGATGCATAACCCTACATCTCATTCGTTGCACATGAACTTTGAGTCTTTCCTGATTTTCTTGTTGCTACACACCACACATCTTCGTAGGTTCTTCTTCTTATTATCCTCCTCCTCTTCGATTTGGGGAACTCTCTTGGTAAAATGCCTTGCTGTAAGGAGTGAGTTTGTCCCTTTGTAAAGGTCTTCCACCTTTGAAGTGTCCTCGGTTTGTGATGATCCTGGAACAGCTCTCTGATTACTTCTAGTCAAAAACTTCGTAAGGATTCATTTTTGCCAGTCTTCATTAGGTACAGAACATGAGTATTCAGTAGAGAAATCGAACATGTGGAAGAACCATTTCTTGTAACATTTTATGGTCTTTCTGATGCTGTCCATGGGACTTAACATCATGGCTGACCGATCTGCTAGGCCCATCTTCATGTTGTACTCCAGCACACAACTTTGTTTTTCCTTAGACTTTCTTGTAGTCCAGTCCAAGTAAATATCATCTCATTCATGTGAACTGTAGAAATAAACTTGCATATCACACCTTTTGATGGCCATCATAGAGTAATTTGTTCACCGAGCAAGTGGCTGTGTGGTTTGGGTCACGTAATGGTGAGCTTGCATTTGAGAGATAGTGGGTTGGAATCCCACTGTCAGCAGCTCTCAGGATGGTTTTCCATGGTTTCCCATTTTCACACCAGGCAAATGCTGGGGCTGTACCTTAATTAAGGCCACGATCGCTTCCTTCCCACTCCTAGCCCTTTCCCCATCGTCGCCATAAGACCTATCTGTGTTGGTGCAACGTAAAACAAATTTTAAAAAAGGTAATTTGTTCAAAGAGATGGCAATGCATAGCATATTTTGCATCACCATTAGAGATTGTAAATGTAAAGTAAAAGGTTCTATAGACTGTCACAAGACAGCTGGAATAAAAAGGTGTACGCATAGCAACGAGCCATTTCATAAATAGCACTCTGAAGGTTGATGAAGGGAGCAAAATATAATTAGGCCTACAGAGGGGATTATTGTTGTACAGAGATTTCACTGTAATTGGTATGTTTTTGTTCCACTCACTTGATGTATCAGTGACCTAATGCAAACAAATGGAAGTGGTCCACTTATGTACTAACCTAATTTGTTCCATTGTATTTTTTACAGTGAGTATGTCCGTGGTGCTAAAGTTAAGTTAAGGATTAATGACCTGGAGTTGTCGTCAAAGTTTTTGGGCTCTTCTAAAGACTTAACCTTACTGGAGGCAGATTGCACACTTCTCGGACTTGTATATTCCCCAACCAGAATTCAACAATCAAGTTGATGTGAAATGTCTCATTCAAAGTAGTGATTAAAGTTGATATATTTAACTGAAATGTATGACACACTAGAAACTTATCTAGTTAATGTCAGTTGCTATGACTTGACTGTATAGTGTTTTTGTTAAAGGATTGTACAATAATGAAATAATTGATGTTTTGAGTTTGTTTGTTATGTTAAACTACATACACCAATATTACTTTGTAAATAAATGTATTTTGCAAATTCATTTCTGGGTGTAAAATAATATAGTAGACTAAATTTAAGTATGGAAACTTACATGGGGATGCTGGCCCAAAAGGAAGTACTCTTATTGACATTGTATTTTTGCTTATTTCAGTTGTGTGTATAGTCAAATTATATTTAGAAAGTTAGGAACATGAAAAGGAACATACAGAGTTGTCCACCAGCCTCTCACAATTGTTCACAAAGATATTCAACCCAACTTATACTGTTAGTTCTTAAAATCTGTATTGCTCTGCTTTCTATGAATATGTCAGCAATATAAAATGAAGCAACCTTGTCCAGGAAAAAAAAAAAAGGCGGGGGCTGTATACAATTGTCACACCTAGATGAAAGGTCCATTCGACAGACATGCTTTTTATTGTTACCACTGATGCTTTCACGGCTTGTACTTATAGACATGATATCGGCTTTTCGGGCTAATGCCGTGTCAAGAAAAGAAGGTGAAATCCTTTACGTTTCGGAGAGAACTTTGCTCTGCGTCTTCATGCTGTTTAATGCATCTACCACTAATATTATGAAGTTAACAGGTTGTGCAAAGTAATTTGTTGTGGTAAAATGGTAATTGAATTAGGTCTGTAAAACATGAATCAGAGGTATGACATGGAAATGAAATGTTAATTTGGAAGGAACATGCATTAGTAGGGCGCTTCCTGTGAACAGGATGTATGTCGTTTTTGTGAATGATTTGGCAAGATAGGTCGTCTTTGAGGTCTGAAGATAAATCCATGGTTCAAATCCTACTGTATGGAAATATTTTTGAAGGTATTCACTGCTTTATTTTACCTATGTTGAGCAAAGTGTCTGCTTTGAAATGAAAACATAATGTTAATTCGTATTCTACCTTAACATCATAATTATGAAAAAAATTGTCATTCATCCAGTGGAAGCGAACATAATATTTGTTGTTTTTACTAATCTACACTCATGGTGTATTCCAGTGGCTAGTACTGTGTGTTAGTATGTTACCCGTTTAGGAAGAAACGTGACGAAAGTCAAGAAAATCCACAACCAGTACGTTCCAAAGCCTGGAAGTCCTTTGTGTGGAACTGGAGCATTTGTAAGGAAAACTCCTGTTAGAGATGTTCTGATAACATCTTGTCATAATGAAGATGTTTCCTTAGATGTGGTCTGCAATGGCTATCATATTGATACTCCAGCAGCAGAACTTCTCTCTCTCTCTCCCACTTTTTGGTATTCTAAAGGCACGGTGCAGCAGCAGAACCACTGTCCCTCACTTTTTTATATACTAAAGTGCACTTGTTCAACAGACCAACATTACCATTTCATGTGACCATTTCACGTGATAACCACAACAGGGGCTGGAAGACTGAATGTTCACATAACCTAATTAAGAGAAGACCTGCTTAATTGAATCAACAAGAACAAGAAACTTCACATGCTTCGTTATTGACAATAATTTTCTTAACTTCCAATGTTGTCAACAAAAATGAACACTTATAATGTGATACCTTCCAGTACCCATTAGACCGTTAATTTCTATCCACATCGATCTTTCAACAAGTGGTGTCAATCTCAAATGTTTCAACTAGTCAAGAGAGAATATTTTAAATACTTTTAAAGACACATTTATCCACACATTCTTTTATTACAACACATCAATTTTAATGACAAAATTTTGTCAATATTCATAAATAATTTTGTTTTCTAGCTGAAAATGACTCAAAATTATAGCCAAATTATGTCCTAGTTTTCTTATAATGACTATTCGAATAATAATCATCATATGGCCTCAGGTATTGTGTGCAAACATTTTAATTTGATGTCATCTTGCTGTTTGCTCATAATTTTTGACATTCCACTTTACTCTAGGCCTCTAGATGGCAGAGTAAACCAAATCTCTATCTGGCGTCTAGCTGAGTTTTATTGAATTTTGTTGGGTTAACATCAGATGTGTCACCAGAGATCTTTTACATGCTAACATCGCATGACGGGGCATCGAATGAACTTTTCTCTGCCCTTCAAAAATCCGACTACCTCTGCCAGGTTTAAACCCACTATATTGGGATCCGGAGGCTGACACACTACCACTGATCCATGAGGTATTGAAGTATTGAATAGTTGGAAGTCAAAGTTTAAATTCTATTAAGGAATAAAAGTTGTTTAGACCAACATCAGTCGATCATCATTTATGCTAGTATTCATCATCAGCATCATCATTTTGCCTTTTCCAGCTGACATCAGGTTGGGGCAAATGTGGTTCCTCTCCACTTTGTTGTGTCTCTCCACCGTTCCTCATCCAACACTGTGTTCCAGTTGAAGTTTCCGTCGTCCTATGCTATTTTTCACCCAGTCCATCTATCGTAATTTTGGTCTTCCTCATCTCTTCGCTGCCATCTGTCTTTCTTCTTTCATCTCCTTGACATGTCCAGACCATCTCAATCTGTTCTGTTCTAGTTTGTCATTCAGTTTTTGCACATTTAGCTCTTTTCGTATGTCTTAATTTCTCACACTATCCCTCCTTGTCTTCCGTACCATACTGCTCAGGAATTTTACTTCAGCTGCCTGTACTCTACTCTCATCTCTCTGAGTCAATAGGGAATAAAGACATGATGTCACCAGATAGGCTGCCAAGGTGGCGCTAATGCTTTGTGTATGAATAGGGTACGGGTTGGCTACAATTAGGATTAAAACAGAGGGTTGGCAAGTAACAAATATTGAGAATAACATATATTTCCCCCCTTAATCCCTCAGTGCAGGAGCAGTCACAACACACGTTACTTGCTAGTGCAGGAGGAGGGCATTACTCACCGGGAGTTAGGAGCAATATTGAAGCCGTTGTAACTTGAACGTTAATGCATATATGCACAGACAATTTTGGTGCAATGTAGCACACTTTCTACTACTGTGAACCATGTACCTTCCCACTGGCTTGCACAGACACCTGTGATGTAAACGTAATGCAACTTCATGCCCCTCCCCTCTCCCCCCAATTGCTTTCACTTTCTGCAATTACATCCATAATAACAATATCACTTATCAACAAACTATCATCAGAATCCAAGTTGTCATAGCCTTCTAGTAATACACTCCACTTCTGCCCACATTTAGTGCATGGTACTCCATGCTGTTGGGTTGAATCCTCTTTGGTGTATTTCCTCTCTGTGTTTGATTGGGGTCAGTGGCAACTTCCCTAGTGTTCATACACAAAAACAGTGTAGTTTTTCGAATTTTAATTTATTTTGCACTGTGAAGATAAAATAGGTAAACACTATTGTGTTGTAGTTGCGCAGTGTAATAACACCGGCAAAAAATCTTTGGGTGTTACTGATCACCAATTTTTGAAAGACAAAAATATATGCCAAATCTGGATATCATGGTGCAGAAGACGTGATTCAATAAATGCAAAAGCATCCAAATGTGTGCTACTCCTTTTCTTGTGGAAGATTGAGAAGGATGTGAGTAATGAACTGCTTAGTTAACCAATAAGGAAATTATTAAAATCGTTACCACCAGTTGCTTCTAAGATCTTATCTAAGGCATTACAAAATGGGATTGAGGAGATAATCGAAAAGAACTGGGCGAATACCAGTCAGGATTCTGGAAAGGAAGATCATGCAGTGAACAAATTTTCAATTTGAACTCCATAATACAATTGCACGCACTCACAGCCAAGAACTTAGTGATTGTGTTTGTTGACCAAGAAAGCGTACAATTCGGTCAACAGAACAACCTTGATAAGCACTTTGTAGTAATTTGGGGTAGATGAAAAAACTAAAAATTTAATCAAGGAAACCATCACTAACACTACATCACAAGTAATGTTTATGGGTACGTTGTCAAAACCGTTTAAGATTGAAACAGGTGTCTAACAAGGGGACGGGATGTCATCACTCTTGTGCAATGTTATACTTGAAAAAGTGGTCAGAGAGTGGAGGAAGAGATTGACAGAAATAGTGGTGAAAAATGGAATCATACTGAGGAGATATGGAATCAAAATTGACTGTCTGTCGTTTGCAGAGGATATGGCAATTCTGGCAGAAGACACAGGAACTGCTAAGGTACAGATTGAAATGCTTCAAGAGATTGCTGTAAAGACAGAACTTCAGATATCGTTTGAAAAAACAGAACCAATGATTCAGAGCAAAAATGACCCAACAAAGACTATTGTCTTTAAAAGTAGGAAAGATCACAATATGAAGATAAAGCTGGAGTTCAAGAGGACAAATTGGGGCAAATATTCGTATATAGGTAGGGGAGTTAAGGATTGGAATAACTTACCAAGGGAGATGTTCAATAAATTTCCAATTTCTTTGCAATCATTTAAGAAAAGGCTAGGAAAACAACAGATAGGGAATCTGCCACCTGGGCGACTGCCCTAAATGCAGATCAGTAGTGATTGATTGATTGATTGATTGATTGATTGATTGATTGATTGATTGATTGATTGATTGATTGATTGATTGATTGATTGATTGATTGATTGATTGAACATGTATAGAAGTAAATTTTAAGTCAATCACTTGCTGTATTGAACAGGATGCCTGAACAATGAAATGAAATGGCGTATGGCTTTTTCTTTTTTTTTGGCTTAACGTTGCACCGACGACGCATATGACTTTTAGTGCCGGGAGTGTCTGAAGACATGTTCGGCTCGCCAGGTGCAGGTCTTTTGATTTGATGAGGATAAAATGATGACGACAACACATACACCCAGTGCCAGCGAAATTAACCAATGAAGGTTAAAATTCCTGACCCTACCAGGAATCGAACCCGGGACCCCTCTGACCAAAGGCCAGCACGCTAACCATTTAGCCATGGAGCCGACTTGAGCAATAAACATTGTTATATTTAGTGGGATTGATGAGGCAAGAGCCAATTTATTTGAAGATGTGGAGATTATCCTTGTCCTTTTGTGTTTTCTTTCCATTTCTCCTTATTCCCACTCTGCTTGTCATTGTGTTTGTCTTATTTTATGTTCCTTTCATTGTTCCTATCTTTCTGTGTATGACTTGATATAGTAACTTACTCCAAATAGGATATTCAAATTTATTAGCTCTTTGTAAATCGCTTAACACAGCTATTAACATCTCTCTGCCTGAAGGGCATTAACTATAAGAAAATGAAACATACAACTATTTGCTGGGATGCAGCTAGAATAATTCCTCCATTTACAATTAAATTCAACAAACATATCATCAAAACTTGAAATGAAATTAGGTACCACTGTGATATGTTATTACAGAAATAAGTGCATTATTGAGTTTTGCCCAGCATGTGTACTACTCTTCTCTCAGGGTAACAAGTTGATTATTTGGGATGAAGCTTCCATGTCATATAAAAGATTTGTTGAGGCATTAGATAGAACTCTACGAGAGTTACAAAATAACACATTAATGGCTGGTTGCACTGTGTTATTTTCTGGAAATTTTTGCCAAAAACTACCAGTTAGGCCCAGCGAGCCAGTAAGGAAGTAATTGTTTGATTGCTTTCAGTGTACAGACAAGACTCTGATCGAACATACAAGATAAAGACTTCACTTCTGGCACTTCAGGAACTAATGATGACCTTAAGAAGGCTGATGCTTATCCTGGAAATGCAAGAAGATATACTGATCAAAGGCGTAACTACCGGAATATACCTTACCAAGAAACCAAACTGAGAGTAGGAGCCCTGAATATAATTACATTGACCAACAAGTGTGAAGAGATAGTTGACTTGATGGAAAGGAGGAAGATACATATATTTTACTTTTTTCTTGTTATTTGCTTTACGTCGCACCGACACAGATAGGTCTTATGGTAACGATGAGGCAGGAAGGGGATAGGAATGGAAAGGAAGTGGTCGTGGCCTTAATTAAGGTACAGCCCCAGCATTTGCCTGGTGTGAAAATGGGAAACCACGGAAAACCATCTTCAGGGCTGCCGACAGTGGGGTTCAAACCCACGATCTCCCGAATACTGGATACTGGCCGCACTTAAGCGACTGCGGCTATCGAGCTCGGTGATACATATATTGGGATTGAGACAAAATGGAAGGGGATGAAATCAAAGAAACTGAGGGAAGATTACAAGCTATACTGGCATGGAAACAAAGAATGGAGTTTGATTTGTGTTACATAAAGATATTGAAGCCATAACAGATATCACATATATAAATGAAAGAATGATTAAAGCTAGAGTAAAACTTGGCAGTAACAGTCTCACAGTCTTAAGTATATGCCCCACAGGCAGGAAGTAATGATGATAAAAAGCAAGAGTTCCTTGAAAATTTGGAGGACCATGTACAAGAGGATAATATTATGATAATAGGGGATCTAAATGCCCAAGTTGGAGTAGATAGAGTAGGCTATGAAGAGGTAATGGGGACTTTTGGATATGGGGGAAGAAATGCTGAAGGCGAGAATGTCGTAGACTTCTGTGCCAGGAATAACATGATAATAAAAAAACACCTTCAAGAAACAAGACAGCCATAAAATAACCAGATACAGCTAGGATGGAAGAACTAAAACAGTCATTGATTATGTAATAATAGATAGAAAACGTGGAGAAGATGTGAGAGATGTAAAAGTTAATTCCCAGTGAATGTTTAGACAGCAATGACAGGCTGCTAATAGCTGACTTCAACTATAAGGTTGTGCGAACACCAAGTACAGAGAAAATACCAAGAATAAAAGATCGGAAATTGAAAGATGAGGCAAATAAAAATGCTTTTCAAGAGCTAGTAATGGAAAAGGTAGCGAAGAATGAAATACAAAGTGCACAGGAGGAATGGAATCTATTCAAAACAACACTAGTGAGTTGTGCAGCAGAAGTGTGTGGTGAAACAAGAGGAGGAAGAAAGAAGAAAGAGATCAGTTGGTGGAGTGAAAAAGTAAGAGAAGCTATTAAAGACCGAAATATGGCAAAGAAACATAAAGATGTTGAGAAGCAAAAACTAAATTTAAGGTCTCTTACCACAAGATAACAAAAAAAATAGCCGACCCCAAACAAATATATAGAGATTAAAACTTATTAGTGAAGAGAATTGTGAAGGAAGAGAAGGATAAGAGTTGGGAGATGTTCACACAAAAACTAGAGGAGGACTCAAAAGGTAATCAAAAGATGTTGTATGGAATATTGAAGATTGGGAGATCAGACAAAGAGGATATTGAACCAGAGGATGGAATCCTAATCCAGAATATAGGAAACATCAGAGAAGAAATGGGAAACTATTTCGGCAAGTTGTTAAATGGCAATGAAGAAGAGGAGCACGAAAACAATGAACTTATGAAATATGGAGAAGAAGAAAGACCAATTACGTGTCAGAAACAGAAAATGCCCTGAAGCCTATGAAAGGAAAATCACCAGGAGTAGATGGACCGGGCGAGTTGGCCGTGCAGGTAGAGTCGCGCGGCTGTGAGCTTGCATCCGGGAGATAGTGGGTTGAATCCCACTGTCGGCAGCCCTGAAGATGGTTTTCCATGTTTTCACATTTTCATAACAGGCAAATGCTGGGGCTGTACCTTAATTAAGGCCATGGCCGCTTCCTTCCCACTCCTAGGCCTTCCCTATCCCATCGTCGCCGTAAGACCTATCTGTGTCGGTGCAACGTAAAGCAACTAGCAAAAAAAAAAAAAAAAAAAAAAAGGAGTAGATGGATCATCTGCAGATAAAATCAAAGCGGCCAGCATACAAGGTCTTCAGTGGCTACATCGAACACTAGGAGTAATCTGCAGAGAAAATAAGATATCAGATGAATGGAAAAAAAGATTTATCATACCAGTATTCAAGAAAGGAAGCAGAAGAAAATGTACAAACTACAGAGGAATTACCCTGCTACCACACTACTTCAAGATATTAGAAAAGATCATAGCGAAGAGATTAAGAACAAGCATAGAACATCAGTTTGAAGAAGAACAATATGGCTTCAGAGGCAACAGAGGAACAATAGACCTAATTTTTGCCGTTAGACAACTAATGGAAAAGTAGTGGGAAAAAAAGAAAGATCTGATAGTAGTGTTGCTATTTTTTTTTTTTCTATGTGCTTTACGTCGCACCGTCACAGATATGTCTCATGGCGATGATGGGATGGGAAAGGCCTAGGAATTGGGAGGAAGTGGCCGTGGCCTTAATTATGGTACAGCCCCAGCATTTACCTGGTGTGAAAATGGGAAACCATGGAAAACCATCTTCAGGGCTGCCGACAGTGGGGCTCGAACCCACTATCTCCCAATTACTGGATACTGGCCGCACTTAAGCGACTGCAGCTACTGAGCTAGGCGATACTAGTGTTCCTAGATATAGTAAAAGCCTATGACAGTGTTCTAAGGAGCAAAATGTGGGAATGTGGGAATGTCTGCATAAACTAGGGACTCCAAGTTGAATCTTAAGGGCCCCATACACGCGCAGATTTCTGGAATACTTACCTGCACAGACTTGCCTCCGGGAGGTAAGTCGGAAGTATGCAGTTGCCCATAGACAAGATTATGCGCTTGGGATGGTTGAAATATGTATACGGATTGAAATTAATTAGATAGTCGGTATAGAAGATGAGTTGTTATTTGGACACAATGTAGCGCTCTGCATGAAGAAGATGCGCAATTTTTTTTTCAGTTTTCATATTTGTAGGTTACCACAAATATAAAGGATTCTCAGGATATTCGGTTCATAGGAAATATTTGTAATCAAATGCCATTAACGGCTGTTTGTTTTAATATTTCTAATCTTGCGCTTTGTGGTTATGTTGGTTAATGTAATATTATTATCAAGAATAACAAATTTGTAATGAAATATTAGTTGGTTTTTAAGATATCTGGTTCTCCAAGAAATGAATTTAATTCAGTATTTTTTAAATCAAACTCAAAATTGGCTCCTAGGCCCGCTATAAACATAGTGAGACCAGAGGGGATTAAAAGGTTGGACACCTAAAGGGGGTCAAAGTCTTCCTAATTCAATACTCTGAGATAGCGCTTTCGTTGCAAAGTCTCCCGCTGAATTCAAGCAGCGCCAGAATGTCAGAGACTTGCCGGCAGATTTATCGGTCATACACACAGAGACATGTCTGAAGAGACTGGTTTGCACAGACTTACCTCCGATGCGCTTGTTTGGGGCCCTTTACGAATTAGAGAACTTGGAGCCTCTGAAAGTAGTGTACAGATAGGGAATGGTAGATCTGAATGGTTCCAAACAAAGAGAGGTGTACAACAAGGCAGTGCACTATCTCCATTACTTTTCCTTGCACTCGTGGATGTAATCATTAATAAAATTAAAGCTGCAGAACCTGGAGATTTGAATGCATTAGTGTTTTGCAGATGATGTTGCCATTTGGGGAGAAATGGAGCAAGAAGTCCAAAGGAAATTAGATTGCTGGGTCAACAAATTTAAAGAATATAAGTTAACTGTGAGTAAGAAGGAAATGGTAGCAATGAAATTGAGTAGAACACCCAGCGAATGTGAACTCAAACTTCATGGAGAGGGAATTGAATGTGTATAAAGCTTCAGTTATCTTGGAAGTTTTGTATCGAACCAGAGGAGTATTAAATTGGAAATCCAGGACAGGGTGACTAAAGGTTCCACATTCTTCTATCAGGTACAAAATCTAGTGTGGGTCAAAGCAGTTCCCATAAAAGCCAAACAAACAATGTTCAAATCTTACCTCCTGCCAATCATGACATATGGGTTTGAGACTGTGTGTTATAGAAAAGAGACATCAACAAACTGCAAGCATGTTAAATGAAATTTTTACGATCTGCTATGCAAAAAACAAGAAGAGAGAAAATCAAAAATGAGTGCATCAGAAATGACATGCAAGTGACCTGTACGATGGAAGAAAGACTACGCATTGCACAGTTGAAATGGTTTGGGCATGTGCAAAGGATGGAAGAGACCAGAACCCCCGGACAATACTTGGAAATGGCAGTTTGGACGCCGCAGAAGGTGGCTGGACCAAATAAATGCAGACCTTAAAATCGAGAAAGGAACAACACTGCAGGATGTGAAAGGAGAGGAACTCTATAATGACAGGATCCGATAGAGGCATACTGTCCAAAAAAATCCTACCCGGCCTGCTGGAAGGATACCCAGATGATGATGATGAATACCAGTTGTAGCAAGAGGGATGAGAGCTGATGAAGTTAACGCATCACTAAAGAGGTCTTACCTTTGGCCAGATGTAACCAAACTGGACCTAAAAGTCAACATGATGGTTTTCTCATGTGGACAAAATGGTAGGGCCTTTGCTTATGTTTTACTTCAAATAGGTAATGATGAATTGCAACCAGAAATGGAACATTTGATTTGAGTGACCTGTGTTTTTTGTCTTCAAATCTACAGGACTTGATAGAAAAAGTTTATATTACCAATATAGTTGGTCCGTTATTGGACATTATAAATTTTCCAGCTAACTCATTCCTGGTTGCCAGCGTTTCACCCCACTGTGCTAAGTTGGGCTCATCAGTTGGTAAATAGCACACCTACCAAGATGCATGGCTCTTTCAAACATTTCTATTAAGACGTAGAATTTGTTTGAGGAGAGAGCAATGATACCCACTGATGTACCATTTCAGTTTAAAAGGCTCCAATTTCCAGTAAAAGTATGTTTTAGTATGACCATTAATAAAGCACAGGGCCAAATTAAACATTACAGGTTTAGACCTGAGCATTGAATGTTTTTCTCATGTTGATCTCTACATGGCCCTGTCACGTGTTACTTCCAGAGAAAATTTGTTTATGGTGGCCCCAGATGGTGTCGCATGACGTAGTACTGTATATACGGAGATATTTAATGTGTAAGGCTGCCTGTGTGAAGCCTTGGGAGGTCAGCTAGTAAATGATATAATTTAATGGAGTTTGAATTGTTGTGCGTTGCTGATACGTGATTTGGTTTAGTAGTGTAAAGAGTGGGAAATCTTTTAGGTGTGTATTATTCTGGTTAGCTATTTTGCAGTATTTATATTGCCTCCTTTATTTTATTTTTTATAATTTTCAATATCCTAGCCGTTTAACATTACACTAACGCATATAGATTTTTGATGACTCTCGGATAGGAAAGGAGTAAGACTGAGGAAAATAGTAGCAAAAGCCTTAATCAAGGTACAGTCCCAGCCTGCTTTCACCTGGTGTGAAAGTGGAAAACCATCCTCAGCATTGTCAATGGTGGGCTTTAAACCCTCCATCTGTTGACTGCAAGTGTACACCTATATGACTTGTATTGCTTGGCCAGTTACCTTGGTGTTTTAACTTTTTTGCACCGGGCGAGTTGGCCGTGCACGTAGAGGCGCGCGGCTGTGAGCTTGCGTCCGGGAGATAGTAGGTTCGAATCCCACTATCGGCAGCCCTGAAGATGGTTTTCCGTGGTTTCCCATTTTCACACCAGGCAAATGCTGGGGCTGTACCTTAATTAAGGCCACGGCCACTTCCTTCCAACTCCTAGGCCTTTCCTATCCCATCGTCGCCATAAGACCTATCTGTGTCGGTGCGACGTAAAAGCCCCTAGCAAAAAAAAAAAAATTTAAAAACTTTTTTGCTTGATAACATTAATGAACTCCTAGATAACTATGACACTCATTTATAACAGGATTTTTCTGATCTTTTTAAGTAAAATATTTACTATAAGGGTAATTTTAATTAGACATTAAGCTTGTTTACATATTACTATGCAGATAATAAAAACAATTTTCAAAAGTGGAATGATAATCGTCTTTTGTTCAGAATATCATAGCACTGCCGGCTACAATAATTCTCCCCCATTTAATTTACAAGTTCATTCTCTCTATAGGTTTTCTAGTTCTCATAAAACATTGAAGTGCTTTTAGAGTGCTTGATACAATAGAGGGCACTATCTGCCACTGGTTTCAAACCACAGAGGGGCTATTGAGACTAGATTTTTAGTATGCTCAAGTTATGGAGTAATACTATGAGAGGAATAGAGAGTTAACGCATATATTTCATAGATCTAAAGAAGACATATGAGAGAGACAGACAAGGTAATAGACACTGGCCATCCTGAGGGATTATGGGATCAGGAGTACTGTAGATTATTACAGGTGATCAAAGACACTTATGTTGACAATCAAGGTGGAGGGTAAGAGAAGATAAAGGAGGTCTAGGAGAGGATGGTCAGACTCAGTTTTCAACGTAAATGGCGTGAAAATAGAAGAGGTCACGCTGCTAAATGTAAATATATTGTGGAGGAACTTGAGGCTTGTAGGTTGAACGTTGAAGGCATAATCTGCAGACTGGGTGAGAAGTCACAATAGCGATCGTGCAGGAACACAACTAAGCACACGACAAATAGAGAATGTTGTGTTAAGTGGTTGTCTGTTCGCTTGCTGTGTTACCATTTCAGATACGAGCAATTGCTCAGATGAAGAGCCTAGTAGCTCTTTTTTTTTTTTTTTTTTTTTTTTTTTGCTATAGGCTTTACGTTGCACCGAGACAGATATGTCTTATGGCGACAATGGAACAGGAAAGGGCTGGGACTGGGAAGGAAGTGGCCATGGCCTTAATTAAGGTACAGCTCCAGCATTTGCCTGGTGTGAAAATGGGAAACCTCGGAAAACCATCTTCAGGGCTGCCAACAGTGGGGTTCGAACCTACTATCTCCCGAATACTAGATACTGGCCGCACTTAAGCGACTGTAGCTATCGAGCTCGGTCCTAGAAGCTCTAGTACTAGCTAAGTAGGTTAGTGGCTCTTCTACTTTGCAGGCTATGTTTATAGCCTAAACTACATTGTGCTCTTCAATCCTTTCGTGCAGTTAAGTAGTTATAATTTTATGGTTAAATACGGTCAACTCTGGATATAGTTAACTCGGTTATAATGAATATTCAGCTATAGTGAATTGTAACATCTGGTCCCGAAACACATACATTATAATTCATACTAAAAATTTAGCTTATGATGAACTACCACTTTGATTATAGTGAACATGCAAATTAAAAATTTAAAGGGAAGGATGTTACATAGTACAATGCATTCTAAAATATATATATTTTTTCTGTATAAACTTGCTTTACAGAAGAAAAACTTTCTCGTCTTCCTTCTTTTGATATAATTAGGAACAGATGGAGCTCCCTACTAATCTCTGTACAGAAGACAACTTTGGGAAAAGGTAAACCTTCTCTGTCCTCCGCGTTGTAAATTATGCCCTTGTCACTGTCCTGACCATACCGGATACATCTGGGTCACCGGGTAAGGAAGAACTGTTACGTATCTTTTAGTTAGATCAGGTCACCCACGATGTCAAGCTAGGAGAAGGGGAGAACCCAGTTAATCTTAAGGTAATGAACAATATTTAGGTAACAGGCCAAGCAGAGCAGAAGGAAGCGTGCACGAGGCAATATGCAATTCATCACAAACACAGCGCGCAGAACACAAAGCAAGGCCCTTTCCTAGAAGTGTTCCGTGGTAGGAACATTAGAAATAATGTGAAAGGGACATCAAATAAATAATAAAACTCAAGGGAGCAGGTTTTAAGAAAGCAGGACATGTATTACGGTATCAAGAGAAAGGACTTACAGACATGGTACATAGTAATTGAACTCATTATCTTTGGTATTTCACAGGTACAAGAATAGTAGAAATTACAGAAGATAAAGTTAAAAATGGCTATATGTACAAGTACATTTATAGTAGCACATAGATGACTAAATCCAAATTCTCACGATACCAACATCGTAACAAGTACGTGCCACGAAGATATTTTAGAAAAAGGGGTCCTATTAATTTTTACTCAAAAGGAATTATACATTCCGTAAGCATTGGGATGCCAAGATGCAATTACACATTTATTATTGTATTTTATTATATTAATCCCCCGAACTGAATTCATTCAACCTCAAAGAACAAGATTGGCACCATTTTAAACAATTGAATGGAAAGAACACCTATCAGATTCACAGACCACGATTAACCATTTAGTACCATTACAATTTCGCATTAGAAAAAGGAGAATAGGAAGTGATAAAGGCAAAACACGAGAAGAAAGAGAGCAAGGGAAAGGATAAGAAAAAACAATAACACAGGTAAAGGTGTGATAGAACAGGCAGGAATCAGGCTGCGAATACCCAGTTCAAAATAAGGTTTATTTCAACACATGAGTTAAGTTCCAAGTCACTTGTTAGTCTGCTAACCATAACTCCCTCATCACCGTTGTTAACATTCACAGATGTGAGGGCAGTGCTCGATATCGCAGTTAAGTCCAAAAGAGACCAAGGTTCGAAGTTGATAATCGTAACAAAGTCTACCAGGAGCAAGAAAGATGTTAACATGAAAACATGATAAAATATGAGTCTGCTCACCCAGCCAGAAGAAGAAAGTTCCACACAGGTTTTAAAGCCAGCACGGACCAGCCGCGCGAACGGTATAACCTCCCATGGCTTATCACAACATGAAGCACACACCTGATCGCCGATCAAGGTGAAGCGGCGAGTTAATATAGGCCGGAGAGGGCAGGCGTGGAAAGTACTGGAAATAGGTGACGTCAGGGGGGGTGGTGCGGAGAAGGGGAGCGAGCGCAACAGTCGTAAGGCAGACAAGGCAGCAGATGGATGGAAAACATAGCAGTTCAATGTCTATAGGAGCGAAGAAATATGCACAAGGTAAGAAAAAACACATATATATCGGGAGCATGTAACAGAAGGAGAGCCATTTAATGAATGCTTCTGCCTGTATCCTCTTCCTCTTTCTTTTAAGCAAATATGGGGCAATGAGGCATAGAGGGTATAAAGAATGTTGTAACATTTTTAAAAACTGTGAATAATGCAGAATCTAGTGTAGAGAAGGTATAGGCCTTAAGAAGGATTTACCAAAATATTTTAATTAAAACAATTTGCAATAAGCAGCTGCAAAAAACAGACTTTTGCAGGGCTCAGTAACCGTGAGTAAACTGTGTGAAAATTATATTTTTTATTGAACAATGTACTGTATGTCATTAACAGAACTGTTTCTAGAGTTATAGGCCTATATTCTTGTTCCTATAGTATTTTTTTACGATAATCAAATTTTTTGTCACTTTTTTACTTACCTAATTCTGCCTGGAAGATTATTTCTGGTTAAGTGAACTTCAGCTATAATGAACCAAATATTTGAGTCTGTAGATGTTCATTATAGCCAGAGTTGATCATACATACATACATACATACCTACCTACCTACATACATACATACATACATACATAGACTATTATGCTTTTAGCATTCAGACCACAAGCCTCTGTGAATTTATTAAACGCCTCCACAAACCTCTAGCTCCGCAGCCTTTAAATCATCAGAAACTGAGTCTAACCATTGTTGCATTGACCTCCCTCTATTTCTCTTACCTTCTATGATCAAACCATTATCCTCCTAGGTAACTTATCCTCTTCTATTCGTCTCACATGACCTCACCACCGAAGCCAATATTTGTGTATCACTTCATCCATCGAGTTCATTCCTTAGCCTTTATCTCCTCATTTCAAGTTCCCTTATTTGAATATATATTTTAAATATTTAAGGGGACACGGAACGAAAAAAATGAAAAATAACTTTTTATTTTATTATTTTGAATTTTGTATCTGTGTCCATTCCCCTTTCCAATGGTGTATCAATTTTGATAATCCTCCTGCTGGAAGTATTTTTAATTAATTCTTATATAATATGATGCATAGGTTTCAGGCTCCCGCAAAGCAGGTAATTTGACATTTAGACTGATGGAAGCAGTATTTTTTATATATATATGCCAATAGAGTGGTAGATTTAAGTAGATGAGGGAAATATATTGTGGAATTTCACTGTTGGCAGCATTGTCATGGATTTGGTTGTTGACTGTCATTTGTTTGCTTTGTTTATAGTTGATATGATTACATGACATCTGTTTCTCTTTACTTCGGTGTTCTTACTGTATTTTGATGATCCAGTATTCCTCGTGTTACTACTAGAGTGTTTAAAAAGCGTGTTAATTCGAAGAAGAAGGCCAGAGTTGGAGAGAACTTGGTTGCTGACCGTTTAATAACCAGTCCTACTACTATGTTCTGTGATATGTCATCAACTGATGACAAGCTCCAGCATGGACTGTGTCCACGGGGAGAAGACAGCTGATGTAAGTTCAACAGAGGAATAGAGACAGGAGAAACTTACAGCCATCCTCACAGTCTGCCATATGATATTATGGAGGAAATACAATCTATTTTCAGGGATCTGTCATACATCAACCTTTTGAAAAAATGCTTCCATGGTCGCACACAATATACTAATGAGTGTGTAAATAGCATTATATGGAGCCGTTTGCAAAAAGCTGTGTTTGTGTCAATAAGGATACTTCATTTTGGTGTCTATGATGATGCGGCATCATTTAACCATGGAAATAATCACAAAATGTGAAGTGCTGCAAAGACTGGGGCTGGGCATTGGCTCTCATACCCTTGACGCCATGCTAAAACTTGACTTGGAAAGACTGAGATATGCTGAAATGGCTGTTAAAAACTTGCACCAGAAGGCCAGACAAGTCCGAAGAGCTAGTAAGAGAAGCCTAGAAGATGAAATGGAAGAGGATAAAGATAATCCAAGCTATGGAGCAGGCATGCACTAAAGCTGTGACTTTAAAGTCCATTTCCGGAAAGTAATTGTTTTTAATACATAAGGAACATTTTCTCAGGTTGTGTGAGATATGGAGGATTCAAACTTTCAGGGTTACTTTCTAATGTTGTTGTGCACGTGCTGAAAGAATTATTATTGTTGTAGGTCAGATATTAAGTATTTTATTAGAGTAAAAAGTGGCAAAAAATTGCCAAAATTTGTAACTTCCAAATAATAATTCAAAAATCAGAAAGTATTTCATATTACTCAAAACCAGTTATTTCAGTACCAAGCCAAGGTATGTAGGTACATGCTGTGTAATTTTCAAATTGATAGCTGTAATAGGTTTATAGAAAAATGTACCTTTGTGAAGCATGATTTAACATTGTAAGCATAGGGCGTTCCGTGTCCCCTTAAGCAGTTAAACACAAAATTTTTATTTAAGAAACTTTAGGAAGTATAAATCAATGGTAAAATAACATTACATTTTTATTTATTTGCAAATAATACTGTATTTAATTTGATTTTTAAGAATTCACTATCAACATTTTGGCTGCTGTTCTTAAAACTCTTAAGAAAGAATAATTCCCATCCCTACTGTTTAAACTACTCCTCATCTAGGTCCACACTGTTGCCAACAATCTGGGAGTCTGTGAATGCCAGTATTGAATTATTTTTTAGAGATAATGTAGCCTGAAGGCCCAGACAACAGTATAAGTTCATCTGTGGTGCACTTGTTCATTTTAATAAAGAGAGCATAGTCAGTATCAGCCAGGTCAGGCAAATGTGCTAGATAATGGGGAATAGTGGAGCTTCCCCAAAGATTTGAAATGTTCCATTGTGCAGATCAGAGGTGCTCACGCTGGGCATTCCGTCCTGCAGGCACCCAGCACTGTAAGCGGGCGGGCTGGCAGGCGAGGAGCATATGCTATTCATCCACAGTGACGTGGCTACGTCACAGGCTGTGAAGGTTGGGTGAAGTTTTCCCAGTCACTCTCAATCTGCTATATCATATGATGGCCAGGCAGGCATCAATTTTTGGAAGTGAGACATAGTCTCTCATAGTGCATTGGCACTGCTGGTGGCTTCAAGTTGCCTATGCAGTGGCCTCCATGGTATGCAGTAGCCTTGCATCTTGGTAGGTGTGCTAAGTACCAACTGATGAGCCCAACTTAGCACACGAGGGCGAAACGCAGGCAACCAAGAATGAGTTAGCTGTAAAATTTATAATGTCCAACAACGGACCATTATATTGGCAGAAATAATGAAAAAGTGAGGGCAAAAATCCACATTATTTTCAAGGTACACTGTAAGAAATAAGTTATTTATATTCATTGCAGTTTATGTATTTTGACCAGATACAATAAAGTTAGGCCTACAACCTCAAATATTTTTATAATGTACGTAATGAATTACAATTTTCACTATTACAATTTAGAAGGTGCTTTAGAAAGAGTTCTATTATAATACGGAGTTAAGGTGGATAAGTAATGGCTTGTGGTTGTTCGGGTTTAAATTATCTGATTCACCAACAATCCAGTCATGCTTACCTGGAATAGGTTTGTACCTTTAAAGGTGGTAAGGAATGGTAAAGATCCACTATATTATAACAGAGAAGTAAAGAGACTAAGAAGGAGGTGCAGGTTGGAAAGAAATAGAGTTAGAAATGGCTGTGGAAGTAAGGAGAAATTGAAAGAACTTACTAGGAAATTGAATCTAGCAAAGAAGTCAGCTAAGAATAACATGATGGCAAGCATAATTGATGGCCATACAAATTTTAGTGAAATATGGAAGAGTATGTATAGGTACTTTAAGGCAGAAACAGGTTACAAGAAAGACATTCCAGGAATCATTAATGAACAAGGGGAGTGTGTATGCGAGGATCTTCAAAGGGCAGAAGTATTCAGTCAGCCGTATGTAAAGATAGTTGGTTACAAGGATAATGTCCAGATAGAGGAGGTGACTAATACTAAAGAAGTATTAAAGTTTACCTATGACAACAATGACATTTACAGTAAGATACAAAAGGTGAAAATTAGAAAAGCAGCTGGAATTGATAAGGTTTCGAGGGATATACAAAAGACAATGGGTTGGGGTATAGTACCATATCTGAAGTACTTGTTTGATTATTGTTTGCATGAAGGAACATTACCAAATGAATGGAGAGTTGCTATAGAAGCCCTTGTATATAAAGAAAAGGGTGGTAGACATAAAGCTGAAAATTACAGGCCAGTCAGTTTGACATGCATTGTATGTAAGCTTTGGGGAAGCATTCTTTCTGATTATATAAGACATGTTTGTGAAATTAATAACTGGTTTGATAGAAGGCAGTTTGGGTTTAGGAAAGGTTATTCCACTGAAGCCCAACTTGTAGGATTCCAGCAATATATAGCAGATATCCTGGATTCAGGAGGTCAGTTGGACTGTATTGTAATTGACCTGTCTAAGGCATTTCATAGGGTAGATCATGGGAGACTACTGGAAAAAATGAGTGCAATTGGACTTGACAAGAGAGTGACTGAATGGGTGGCTCTGTTTCTAGAAAATAGAACTGCCGGGCGAGTTGGCCGTGCGGTTAGGGGTGCGCAACTGTGAGCTCGCATCTGGGAGATAGTGGGTTTGAATCCCACTGTCGGCAGCCCTGAAGATAGTTTTCCGTAGTTTCCCATTTTCACACCAGGCGAATGCTGGGGTTGTACCTTACTTAAGGCCACGGCCACTTCCTTCCTATTCCTAGGCCTTTCCTGTCCCATCGTCGCCATAAGACCTATCTTTGTCGGTGCGTTGCAAAAAAAAAAAAAAAAAAAAAAAAAAAAAAGAACTCAGAGAATTAGAGTAGCTGAAGCTTTATCTGTCCCTGTAATAATTAAGAGGGGAATTTCTCAAGGCAGTATTATTGGACCTTTATGTTTTCTTATATATATCAATGATATGTGTACAGAAGTGGAATCAGAAATAAAGCTTTTTGCAGATGATGTTATTCTGTACAGAGTAATAAATAAGTTACAAGATTGTGAGCAACTGCAAAAATGACCTTTTAATGTTGTGAGATGGACAGGCAATGGTATGATGAGTTTTACAAATAGAAAAAGTCCTCTCAGTTTTAATTACTGTGTTCATGGGGTGAAAGTTCCCTTTTGGGGATTATTGTAAATACCTAGGTATTAATATAAAGAAAGATCTTCATTGGGTAATCACATAAATATGTTTGTAAATAAAGGGTGCAGATCTCTGCACATGGTTATGAGGGTATTTATGGGTTGTAGTAAGGCTGTAATAAAGGAGAGAGCATATTTGTCTCTGGTGAGACCCCAACTAGAGTATGGTTCCAGTGTATGGGACTTTCATCAGGATTATTTGATTCAGGAACTGGAAAAAATCCAAAGAAAAGCAGCTCAATTTGTTCTGGACGATTTCCAACAAAGGAGTAGCGTTACAAAAATGTTGCAAAGTTGGGACTGGGAAGACTTGGGAGAAAGGAGACAAGCTGCTTAACTAAGTGGTATGTTCCAAGCTGTCAATGGAGAGATGGCGTGGGAGGACATCAGTAGATGAATAAGTTTGAGTGGTGTCTTTAAAAGTAGGAAAGATCACAGTATGAAGATAAAGTTGGAATTAAAGAGGACAAATTGTGGAATATTCGTTTATAGCAAGGGGAGTTAGGGATTGGACTTACCAAGGGAGATGTTCAATAAATTTCCAATTTCTTTGCAATCATTTAAGAAAAGGCTAGGAAAACAACAGATAGGGAATCTGCCACCTGGGCGGCTGCCCTAAATACAGATCAGTAGTGACTGATTGATAAAATCAGTGAGGTTATTTATTTGAAGGCGTAGATACATTTATGTAGTTGTTGTACTTTAATCTTGGATAGTAAATATCTATGTCGTTACTTGTGATGAACTGAGCGAGTTGGCCGTGCGGTTAGGGACGCGCAGCTGTGAACTTGCACGGGGAGATAGTGGGTTTGAACCCCACTGTCGGTAGCCCTGAATATGATTTTCTGTGGTTTCCTGTTTCCCATTTTCACATCAGGCAAATGCTGGGACTTTACCTTAATTAAGGCCACAACCACTTCCTTCCCACTCCTAGCACTTTCCTATCCCATCATTGGCAAGAGACCTGTGTGTGTCAGTGCTACGTTTAAAAAAAAAAAAAAAAAAAAAAAAAAAAAAAGGAGCTTGTGATGAAACTCCCTCTCGCCATTTAGAGGCTAGCTATCATTACCGGACGCCTGTTAAATTTTAAATACTATTTTCAGAAATTCAATGAACAGGAAAAGTCACACAACACTACAACACTGCCTTAATGTTGCCTTATGTAATTATATTACTTTTAACTTAATGAATAATGGGAATTTTACTTTTTTTTAAAGTGGAAATACTGTCATTCCTATCCAAGGAATTGTAAATAGTATCTCGTACACTTAAACCCTGTACCTTTGTAGACTGTAACACAAAAATTATAACGTGTCAGTTTTCTTTGAATGAATTAAGGTAATGTAAGAAAATAAAACTGACTGTATATATCGAGTGCAGTATAAATCAAACTGGAATAATATCTTGAAAAGGTCAGTTCTTGTTGTTGCAATTGCAAAGTTTTATTTTAAATAATGTACCCCAATCACTGAGTAGCGGAGGAGAGCTTCGTAATCACAATCGAACGTCAATGTTCCTCCCTTCAAAGTGTGTTCGCTCTCTCACTTCGCTGTGACGTATGCTTTTCTATGCAAGCTGCCAGCAGTTACGTCAGGCCAGCCCGGCCACACTGGACTAGCGGCAACGGGCGCCCAGCTGAGCACCTCAGGTGTAGATGTTTGTGCTTTATTACAGCCCACATGCTGAGCAACTGCCCTAGTTGACTATCTTCCTTGACATAATGTAATTATGCAAACACATTCTCATATCAACATTGCACATCGTGCCATCGTAGTGCTTAGTTTTTTGTGTGTGGAGGGACATTACTATACTACTGGTATCAGTTTTAGACTTGTTATTTGATATTTTTAGTTTTGGTACATAATGCATTTGCAAATAATATTTATGAAGGTTTTATTGATCGTTAATTCATTAACTATACTACTGGTATCAGTTTTAGACTTGTTATTTGATATTTTTAGTTTTGGTACATAATGCATTTGCAAATAATATTATGAAGGTTTTATTGATCGTTAATTCATTACTGCTCTTTTTATCTCCAGGCTTGATACTGTCATGAGCAATACTGTCACTATTGAATGTTGTTATTGTAGTATCAAAATATTTTGTGACTTGAGTATTGATATCAAAATATCGTATTGAATTTGGGGGTGTGTGTGCGAGAGAGAGAGAGAACTGGTATTGGTGTCATCGCAGTGTGAAAACACATAGACTTGGTAGCACGGACTGGCTCAGTGATGTCAGGGATTCGCTGCAACTAACAACTTGCAGCGTGCAACTTGCGTGGAGATGGGAGAATTCTAACCATGAGCTGCTTTGTGCGTAAATTTTATGCTCTAAAATCTGAGCCGGGAAAATTTTTTACACCAGAACACTTTAAATGGGAAAAATAGACATAGGCCTATATCTTAAAGCGACCGATCAAAGTGCCGAGAATATCACATGTCTTAATCTGCAGGAACTTCTTAACTGAGTTTTACTGTACCTATAATGGTTCCGGACTAGTGCTACAACTTCAGCTGAAATACTGCTTCCCATTTGAAAGTGGCATTCTGCCTGTGGGTTTGGGGTACGTTCAGTTGTATGCTTACAAACATTCTAAAGGTCATCTTTCTGGTCTGCATAGGAAGGCTGATTTAGCAACACAAGTAAATGACACAAGGGTAAAGCAAAACTTTTTTTATATATGAATATTTTGCTCTACTCATGTTATTTACAATTTTTCAATACAGCTAACATTAATGGAGAAATTTGAGATTTCCTGTTTTGGCACCCTTACTATTTCGACATCACTATATGATAATCAGGTAATATATAGACTGGCTACTCCTGAACTTAAGTACCAAGTTTCAAGAAATTCTGTTAAGCCATTTTCCAGTTATGTTGTAACAAACAAACAAACAAGCAAACAAACAAACAAACAAACAAACAAACAAACAAACAAACAAACAAACAAACAAACAGACAGTCAGACAAAACTTTAATTGAACCTGCACTTGACTTTTGTGTACTTAATCCAAGATAAAAGCATTGTATGAGACAAAAATTTGAAATGTACAAAAAATATATAGA
Organism: Anabrus simplex; assembly: GCF_040414725.1. NCBI lineage: Eukaryota > Metazoa > Arthropoda > Insecta > Orthoptera > Tettigoniidae > Anabrus > Anabrus simplex. The sequence goes on along the minus strand of NC_090272.1, from coordinate 121,621,322 downwards.
TGGAGACAGTGTTGTATAAACATCTTTAACAGTTACACATCATGTGTTGTGAGTAGGTTGTGATTGTCCTTGTAGAGAAAGATTTCTCTAGAATTTATCAAAATGCAACATAAATGGTGAATGCTCAGGAGAGAAAGCTGTAAAGGTAGGATATGGTGAACAGTGACTTACTGTGTGAGCACATGTGGATAGAGTGCATATAAAGTAAAAACATGGATCAAAATGTTCGGCTGCTGCCTTCATACAAGGTGGAAGTTAACCATAGTACAAAAAGAAAATAATAACTAGTTTAGATAGGTACTCAATACATTTATATAAGAAAAGGCATTCTGGTAAAATACTGTAATTTATTTCAATGTTTTATATGACATTTTTTTATCTGTGGTTTTGTTTGCTCATTTTCTTCTTTACATTTAAAAAAATACCAGAGAACTGAAAAATACAGAGTAAAAAAAAATGTTAAAATAACTTTCACAGCACTTGTTTGGTAAGTCTATCAATTGTCTGTCTGTTAGGTCATCAGCCCAGAGGCTGGCTGGATCCTCAAATAGCACCACCAGAGGTTATGCAATTACAGGGAAACCGTAACAACCAATGGTGGCACAAACGTACTAGGCAATTAGGAAAGCACAATAGTTAGTCTTTTTGTTTTCAGGACCAGGATGATACATATAAAAAGATGTTGGTGTTGTTTTCTTCTCCATAGTGGTGACTGGCATCTACCAAGTCCTTGTGTAATTCAAAATGCAATGCATTTTTCACTCTTTGAAATGTTAGAATGGAATGGGAGTTGCAATGACTGCAATACTCTCGATACCCACTTCATTGGTACCTCGCCGGATGCGGAAATATCCATTCTCGCCCCAAGAGTCTCCCCAGCTGTTTCTCACTATCCAGTAATTCTCTCCAGTAATTTCATCTACTCCATATCCTACTAGCAGGACTGCATGGTTCACAAGCTGCACAGAGAATATTACATTGCCAATCATTAGGTCATCATCATAGATGTATAATTAATGGAAAGGAACAAACAAGTGCAAATCAAGTCATAAATAGAAAGATAGGAACATTGAAAGAAACACATAATTTGAAGGGGTGTCAAAAAATAACCAGAATTATTTTATTACAGTAAAATACTGGCTACCTTTATTCAAATTCACTTACAGACCTTCAAAGTATTCTCACTCAGACACAATACAATGGTTCCAGCGTTCAGTCCACTATTTAAAACACTTCTCGAAGCCCTTTCTTGATGCTCTGTTGAGTATAACCGAAATTGCATTGTTTACTTCTTGATCACTTTAAAAATGACAACCCCGAATTTCCTTTTTCACTGCAGGAAATAGGTAGAAGTTACATGGTGCTAGGTCTGGTGAATAAGGTGGATGTGGCATCACTTCAATGCCCAATCCGGTTATTGTGCCTTGTGTTTTGATTGGCCAATGTGCAGGTGCATTATCCTGGTGCAGGATCCATCCCATTTGAGCAAAGTTTTGTATTTTTTCCTGCAATTTTTCTTTCCAGTGGCCCCTTTAACACTTCACAGTAGTAAACAGCAGTAACAGTACGTTGCTTTTATTTTCACTACATGATTGTACATAATACACTGCTTATCAGAAAGGTGCATGATTTTCCCTGCAACCGGGCAAGTTGGCCATGCGGTTAGGGGCACACGGCTGTGAGCTTGCCTCCGGGAGATAGTGGGTTTGAATCCCACTGTCGGCAGCCCTGAAGATGGTTTTCCGTGGTTTCCCATTTTCACACCAGGCAAATGCTGGGGCTGTACCTTAACTAAGGCCACGACTGCTTCCTTCCATCTCCTATGCCTTTCCTATTCCATCATTGCCATAAGACCTATCTGTGTCAGTGCGACGTAAAGCCACTAGCAAAAAGAAAAAACTTCCCCTGCACTCGCCTGAACTTTGGCCTTTTTGGGTCGTGGACTGGAAGAAGGATGTTTCCATTGGGCACTTTGCTGTTTTGTCACTGGGTCATAATGATGGAACCAGGACTCTTCACATGTGATAACCCTGTTCATTTCTATTCTTGACATGCCATCACACGGTGAGCCTTCTGTTCATCATTCATCACATGTGGCACCCACTTCACTGAAAGTTTTCTACGCCCTAGAACATTGCGTATGTCTTTGGCTGATCCATAGGAGATGTTTGTCATTCCAGCAATCTGTTCAATGGTTAAACGGCTGTCTTTCCACCACATGACATCAATTGTGTTCACACTGATGTTGGTTTTCGAAGTTGAGGGTCTTTTGGGGCGTGGAGCATCCTCAAGATCAGCTTTACCCTCCTTAAAGCGTTTGTGCCTCTCAAAAACTTGCATCTTTTCCATGGCTTCCTCTCTGTAAGCTTGCTGCAACATTTCCACTGTTTTTGTTGGAGTTTTGTCCAGGAGAACACAAAATCTAATTGAAGCATGCTGTTGGGTACAACGAACACGGCCTCCTTCCTCAGCTGCTCCTCTGCAACTGAGAAGCCTGAGGCGAGTGACGTGCTTTGCACTGTGTCACTGAGGGTCAGACCATTCCAATACTACCACCTGCAAACTCCAGCGCGGGATTATTGAAACACAAAAATATCGTTCCAGTTGTTTTATGACACCACTTTGTAGGATGAATGCAATGAAAGGTCAGCATGGGAAGAGGAAATAAAATAAAACACAAGGAAGGACAAGGACAATCTCCACTTCTTCATACACTGCCATCTTCAAATAGAATGGTTCTCTCCTCAACAATCCTCTATTTAAAACTAGCTTCATGGCCATGTTTAGTTCCACACCTCTTATCAATTATTAGAAACTAAGTCCAACCATCATTGTCGTGGTCTTCCTTTGCTCCCTCTTACCCTTCAGTCCATTATCTCCTTGGTAACCCATCACCTTCCATTTTCCTCACATAACCCCACCACTGAAGTCACTTCATGCATTACAGCTTCATCCATCAAGTTTATTGTTAACTTAGCCTCTACCTTCTTATTCTAAGTATCCTCCTGCCATTGTTCCCATCTGTTTGTAGCAGCAATAATTCTTGCTACTTTCATGTCTGTAACTTCCAACTAATAAATAAGATATCCTGAGCCCACCTAACTTTCCCTCCCACGCAGTAGAACCAGTCCAAAAACAGACGGATGGAAAAATACAATAGTTTCATCCAGGAGCTGATTTCTTTCTTACAGAATTCTGTTGATCATAACTATGAGCTCACTGCATTAGCCTTGCTGCACCTTTATTCAATTTTACTTGGTAAGCTACACCACCATTTAAGAAAATATACACCATATCTTAAATACTTGAAATAATCCACCTGTTCCAGTTCTGCATTCTTGATCTTATATTCAATCCTCTTAGGTTTCTTCCCTACTGACATTACTTTAGTAACTTATTGGAAATACTGATTTTCACATCAAACTTGCTGCACTACTTTTCAAGTTCCCAGATATTAGATTGCAGGCTTTCAGCACAATATGCTATTAAGATCAAGTCATTGGCATAGACCAAACTGCTTATATATTTCCACCTAACTGAATCCCTCCTTGCCATTTTATATCTTACAGTATACGATCCATGAATACTAGAACAACGAAGGTGAAAGATTACAGCATTGTCTAACCCCTGTAATTACTTTCAACCCAGGACTCATTCTATCATCAGTTCTCACTGCAACCTGCTTGTCAATATACCTTAAAAACCTTTGATTGCCTGTAATAACCTATTGCTAGTCCCATAATTTTTCAGTACAGTGAACATCTTTTCCCTTGGTTCTCAGTCATATTCCTTCTGTCTTTATATGTGGAACATTAACATCTGTTTATTCTTCTTTTTTTTTTTTTAATTACTTGATGCATGCTGAAAATATGGTACCGACAGCCCATCTGTCGTCTGAAACCACCCTGGCTTTCATCTAATTTACACTCCACCATTGATCACTCCTTCCTTTACAAAATTCCTGTAAACACCTTGCTTAATATACTGATTAATACTCAAAAGTTGTTCTTTTGCATATAGAGAAGAACAATCTTTGAAAGTAATTGTCAAATTATTTTGTAGAACTGTGGTACAATCTTTGAAAGTGACTGTAAAATTATTTTCCAGAACTGTACAAGTGGGAATTATCATCCAGACTTCTGACTGTTGACCAGAAACCTGGCATTTGCTCTGATCTTAAATTCAAAAGTTCTTTCCAACAATATCATGTGTGATGAAACCTTGGTTGTCTACAGTAAATGAGATGTAAGAGGACAACTGTCTTATTGTATTTCACCTTTAAACAATAATCACCCACTACCCAATGAGTAAACACCATTGAAAACTTGCTGTTGGACCAAGTTCAACAATTCAACAAAAGTTCAGTTTCAATACCATTTTGTCAAGATTTAAAAAAAATGCTATTATTAAATGCATTAAAGATAGATAATACTGAGATACAGCATGTCCTTAACCTATTGGAACCTTATCACCTATAGACCAAGATATCTTCTATTTATTTCTTGGAAAGTAGATTTACTTTTAAATATACTGTATATTTAATAAACCAGAATAAAAATATTTATACATTTTTATTTCTATTTTCTTTTGCATAAATCAATGTTTGAATATTCCTGAGCTGTAGATTGTATATTGGAAATATTTGACTATTTCCTGTTCACAACTCCTCTTTGTATGTACCATCCTTCCTTGCATGGTTATAATTATGTCATTTTTTCAAGTAAACTGTTCCTGTCATTGTAATTATATTCATCAGAAAATTCTCTTTCTTCTGACATGGATTCGTGATTAGTCACTTTTACGATACTTCTAAATATCCTTCTCAATATTGTATTGTTTAGAAACTGACAATAATATGATTCTTTTCAGAGCCCTTTTCATTTTTTCATTTTTTTTTTTGAAGTTTAAAGAATGTGTTCCATTTAGGAAGCTTTTAAAATTGTTTGGAAAAAACAGAAGAACTGCGTCACCCACCTCTAGCCTAACAAATTAATTAAATGCGAAGAAAAACTCATATGGGACAGTTCCAAATGTCCGCTTGTGGTCCACAATATGTGTACTCAGAACAGTTCCTTAAGTAGGCATGGATTGGTTAGTTAGAATTATGCTCTAAACATAATATTTTATTTCTTAAATTCCAATGTAGTTAAAAATATTTCCTTAAATATGAAATGAGACTGTCAAGTTGAGCATATTTATTTGATTATGTACTGATGTAACCAAGGAAATTGTACTCACCACAAAGGGATCAAAGCTGAAAGCATTTGTATGGTGGTATATTCCTCCTTCATAATGATAAAAGTCACTCTCCACTTCAAACGAAACTGACAAGGGACCTTCTCGGACCAAGGCCAGTTGCATTTGCAGTTCATTACAGCCACCATAATATCCTGGAAATAGATTAATAGAAGAGTAATAATAGGAGTGCAGCATTGTTTAATAGATTATATTAAGAATAGAGAATTTGTTAATCAATAAAAACATAAGTCTTGAAACCAGGAAGAGGTTTGTTAAGTTTTAAGTGTCAAATGTATTAAGATATTGAAGTGGAACGTGGACGCTGAGAAAATAAGAGAAGGACAGGCTTTGAAGCAGCTGCGGTGTGGTTTTGGACAAATTAAACCAAACTAGATGGACTGAAAGGAAAAAGCACCATAGTGCTAAGAGAAGTATGAAAAGAGAAATCTCATCAGTAAAATAGAGAAAAGCTGAAGAGACAGTCAGTCACTGTTATGCTATTGTTGATCAATTTTAGGGACCTTGGACATTGTAGGCCATCTCACATTGTTTTTTCCTTCCATCTCTGCAGTATAAATGCATCTGAGACCTAGGGAGTCCCTTCTGCCCCTCCCTCTTCTTTAAGATTCCCTCTCTGAGTGCTTGTTCCTTTTGATAGTCATCTTCATTCTTCTTCTTCTTCCCAACTTTTCTCCCAATTTATTAAGGTCAGGTCAGTACTAGATGTGGATTTGGCCCAGTTTTATTGCCAAATGTCCTTCCTGATGCCAACCCTATGTGGAGGGATTTATTCACTACTGTGTGTTTCTGTGGCGGAAATTTTTTTGGTCAAAAATAAAAATCAAATGCCATGACAAAAAATGTAAAGATTTCCGTTTGAATAGAAAAACATTATACCACATTCAGAGGTATATGAAACTGCCTTATAAGAAGAAAGTAGCTACTTTTATAATTATATATATATATATTCACAGCCTCCGTGGCTCAGGCGGCAGTGCGTCGGCCTCTCACCGCTGGGTTCCGTGGTTCAAATCCCGGTCACTCCATGTGAGATTTGTGCTGGACAAAGTGGAGGCGGGACAGGTTTTTCTCTGGGTACTCCGGTTTTCCTGTCATCTTTCATTCCAGCAACACACTCCATTATCATTTCATTTCATCTGTCAGGCATTAATCATTGCCCCAGAGGAGTGCGACAGGCCTTGGCAGGTGGCACAATTCCTATCCTTGCCGCAAGATGGGGGCTTCATTCATTCCATCCCTGACCCGGTCAGTGACTGCAAAACAGGTTGTAGGTTTTCATTTTCATATATATTTTCATTTATGGCCATTAGAGACCACATTAGGTAACAGTTACATGTTTCTAGAAACCTCCTTCACAGCCCAAAACTTTAGCATCCTTTCTCTGGCAGCCTGTCTTCTTTCTTCCGTCCACCCACGGTTAAGTTTTGGTTCATCATGGAATCCCTGGAATTTGTCGATCACTGACCTAAACTTTGTTTGGTTTAAGATGTCTTCTGAATTTAGTCCCACCTGTTTGAAATCCTTTCTCACCTCCCTGAACCAATTGTCCGACACTTTAGTTCTGCTGTCTAGTATTGTGAAAATCATTTTCATTAGTCTCTTCTCATCCATTCTAAATAAATGCCCATTGAATTTAAGTCTCTGTTTTTTCATGGACTCAATTAGTCTTTCATTGTCATTGTAAAGTTCTTCCCTTCCTCGCAACCTATACTGTCCATCCAAAATCTTTGGACCCATTATTTTGTGAAGGATCCCTCATTCAAATTTTTCAGCTTCTCTCAGTCCCGCTTTCCCTGTCATTTGGTGGGCATTCACTAGCGTACAGACATTCCGTTTAAATCACTGTATTGTAGTGCCTTAGTTTAGCTTGCCTGGAGATGGCTTTCTTCTTGTATATAGGATATGTCCTACAAAAAGCTGCAGCCATCTTCTCCCATCTAATGTTGTGTGCTTCTCTTTCATTAGTTTTCAGTTGCACTATTTCACCCAAGTACTTAAAGCTATCAACTCTTTCTATTTTAACCGTGTTCTGTCTTCAGGTACCGAGAGGCTATTTTGATGTTTGTTATATATTTAGTTTTTTCAAAAGAAATCTTTAGTCTTGCCTTTTCTGCTTGTAGTTTTAGTACATTCAGCTGTTCTATTGCTGTGTCAGTATTCCAACAAAGGCAAAGCAATTAATCATGACACCACTTTTTGATCCTCCAATGTATATTTGGTTAAGGAGTTCTTTTCTGTCCAGTTCTTTTTCCCATTCCCAGATTATATGAATAATCTATGATTTAAAATAAAATTTAAAAGAAAGTGAAACTCTCTTATGGACAGCAAGACTTCTTTTTTTCCTACTATAAACTTTGATGAACTTGTACTAAATTATTCGATGAACTTCAGTGTTAGGTTTGTTAATGTATGTACTCTTATTTTATGGTACAAGTTGAAAATAAATTTCTGCAATGTTGGTCAGTGTAACAATTCCTTATACTAAATACAGTATTTATATATGCTTACCTCCTACGTACTGATATTCAGATGTGTAGTAGCGTGGGCACACGTCTAATGTACAGGGACCATCCTGGCCCTGATATGGATTGCACTGCTCTTCCACAACACCATAGTCCTAAATGCAATAAATGTTCATTGATTGTACTCAAAATAAAAAGCTATGTATTTATATGTCTCATACTTGCTCCTTTCCATTACTTAACCAACATTAAATTTATTGAAACAGTATGAATAGCCGCACCATTACTAATAACCAGGCAAAGAGAGTTTCAGTTATGATTTTTTCCATTGTGCACATTCATTAGACTATTTACACTGAGTGGCCAAAAGTCATGGGAAGACAAGGTGAGTTGGCCGTGCGGTTAGGGTCTTGCAGCTGTGAACTTGTATCCGGGAGATAGTGGGTTCGAATCCCACTGTCAGCAAGCCCGAAGATGGTTTTCTGTGGTTTCCCATTTTCAGAACAGGCAAATGCTGGGGCTGTTATCTTAAGGCCATGGCCGCTTCTTTCCCACTCCTAGACCTTTCCTCTCCTATTGTCGCTATAAGACCTATCTGTGTCGGTGTGATGTAAAGCAAGTAGTAATAGTCGTGGGAAGACACTGAATGTGATGTTAATAACGAGTTACTCCTCCGCAAGCCCTCAAAACGACAGCAATATGGTGAGGCATCAACTCTACAAGGTGTTGGAATCATTCTGAAGGAATCTGGACCCACGCATCTTGCACTGCTACCCACAATTGGTCTTGTGTAGTTGGTGCGGGGCTCATGGAGCGTACGCCAGCACCGACAGCATCCCATAAGTACTCGACTGGATTAAGATGGGGGTATCTGGAGGGCCAATCCATGGTCATAACTTCACTGGAGTGCTCCTCCAACCACCTGCGTGCCACCAGGTGTGGTGACATAGTGCATTGTCCTGTTGAGACATGGCATCTCCATCAAGGTACTCTAGAGCCAGAAAGGGATGCAGATGGTCTGAAGGAATGTCCACATAATGTGCACATGTCAGTGTTCCCTACAGCTGGACAGTGGGACCTAATTGTGACCATGAGAATGCAACCCAGACCAGAACTGAGCCACCTCCCACCTGGACACAGCCTTGTTGACACTCAGGATCAATAGCTTCATGGGGCATACGCCACACTCTCGCGCGCCCATCAGCTCGATACAGCTGAAACCGGGATTCATTGGACCATACGACGCGCCATCACTGTTCCATTGCCGATGTTCGCGGGCCCGTGCATGTCGTTGAGCTCTATGTTGAGATGTCAGCAGAGGGACACGATTGGTTGTTGGTTGGTGAAGCCCATGCAGTGCCGTTGCCTCCTTACAGTCCTGGTAGAAATGGGTTCCTGACTCCCAACATTGAACTGGGCGTTGATCTGACTCACGGTAGCCCTGTTGATAAACTTAACCATAGTAGGTATTTTATTTTATCCTATATTCACTTGTCTAAATCTATTAAAGAAACTATTTAAAATAGATAGTTTATGTTGGGTCCACCTTGTCAGTACTCTTTTAATGATTGAAAATTATTTATTCTATCATGTATGTTTCAGGAACAATATGCATTCCCTTCATCAGTGAAGTCAAATCAAGGAATAAAAAACAATATAACATTATCTTTTGTTTAGCTCACAATTTAAAGGAGTATTATATCCTAATTCACCATATCAGTGAACAAACAAACTAGTGAAATATTATGAAATGAGTTAATACATTCAGCCAAAAAGCAAAAATTCATGAATGTTTTAGAAAGTTTAGAAATTTATCTTGCTCTAAAAAATGACTGAATCAATTTTAAATGAAAGAAGTACAGAAGAGAACCCATTTTATAAACTACCATTTGATCATTTGAGGAAGAAAAAGAAGAAAACTTGAAGATCTTAAATTTATTTAGGTATTCTCATTCAATTCATCAAAATATTAAAATTTTATGTAATGATAATTTTCATAATATTTCAATAGTTTGTGTTTATTCATTGATATGGTGAATTAGGAGATGGAACGATTATCATAGGGGATGAATGCTCAAGTAGGAACTGTGAGAGATGGATATGAAAGTATTCTAAGAGCACATGGATGGGGTCCACGAAACCCAGAAGGAACTAGACTACTTGATCTCTGTCTGAGGAACAACCTTGTAATAGGGAACTCATGGTATCAAAAACAAAAAAGCCATAAGGTCACAAGATATGGATGGGATGGAAAAGGTGAATCTTGTATAGATTACTTTTTAATCGAGAAACAACTACAAAATAGACTGTTAGATGTAAAAGTGATTCCTAGTGTCTCTCTGGAAAGTGATCATAGACTCCTCATTGGATACTTCAAGTTTAACAAGTTAAAAGAAGTAAGAACCACACAGGTAAAGAAACTCAAGACTTGGAAGCTGAAGAACAATGATAGAATAATAGAGTTCCAAGAAAACATCAAAACAGTAATACCAAAGACAGATGAAAGAACAGTTAAGGAGGAATGGAAGGATCTGAAAGAAAATCTAATAATGATAACTGAGAAGGTATGTGGACAAACCAATGGCACAAGGAGATGGAAGGAAACTCCATGGTGGAATGACAGAGCATGAAGTGCTGTCCTAAACAAGAACAACATGTTCAGAAAATAATTCAAGGACCGGTCTGACCATAATAAGGAACTATACCGGGTTGCTAAAAAACAAGCAAACAAAGTTGTTACAGAACAAGAGAATTGGTTGAACAAGTGGAGTGATAAATTGAAAGAGGATGTTAATGGTAATAAGAAAATGTTATATGGGATGATGAAAAATAGAAAAAGAGATAAAGAACACTCCAAATACCTAAGAGATGATAATGAAAATCTGATCACTGAAGATGAGAAGATCAAAGAGACTTGGAGGTCTTGCTTTGATGAATTGCTAAATGTGAATTCCATGCAGCCTACACAAAAAGACAGTACCAGTACTATCTCATGCAAGTCTGCCTCTGACAATGGGTTAGACTTAACATGGAGTGATGTAGAATATGCCTGGAAATACATCAAAACTGAAAAATCAGCTGGTGCTGATGAAATTAATGGAGAAATAATCAAGGCTGTGGGCATTTCAGGAAAACATTGGATCTACAGACTCTTTCATAAGATTTGGAAAGAAGGAGACATACCAGTCGATTGAAAAACAGGCATCATCATTCCAATTTATAAGAAAGGAGATAGAAAGAAATGTTTCAACTATAGAGGCATCACTTTAACATCTCAAGTTGGTAAACTTTATGAAAGAATTATAGAGCATAAAATCAGACCCCTTATTGAAGAGAACCTCTTCGAAGAACAGTATGGATTCAGGAAGGGGAGATCAACAACTGATTTAATCTTTACAGTCCGTCAGTTAATGGAAAAATACTATGAACACAACCGAGATTTGTGGTTAGCCTTTCTAGATATCAAGAAAGCATTTGATGCTGTGAACAGAGAGAAGGTGTGGGAAACACTGAAGAAAATTGGAATACAGGATGACATGATACACAGGATCAAGAATTTGTATGAAGATACCTGAAGTAAAGTCAAAACACCTGTAGGAATGACTGAAACCTTTGATATAAAATCTGGGTTAAGACAGGGTGGTGTTTTGTCTCCTCTTCTTTTCATCACTGTGATGAAAGAGATTAAGAGAAAAGTTCACCAAACCATTGGAGGTAAGAAAATGAAAGTTATCTTGTTCGTGGACGATATATGCTTGTGGTGAGACTTTAAAGAAGACCTTCAAGGACAAATAAACTCCTGGACAGAAGCTGCTAAAAAATATGGGCTCATCTTCAGCCAAAAGAAAAGTGAGGTTATGGTCATGAAGAGATACAGACAACCAATAAAGGGGAAACAGCTACAGATGAACCATCAATTCAAATATCTTGGAAGTGTTATCTCTGATACTGGTTCTATAGGCAAGGAAATTTCCCACAGAATTCAGGCAGGTAGCAACGTTTACAAAATAGTTAAATATATAATATGGAACAAGAAAATACCAACAAAATGTAAGAGAGTCATATATGAAACCTATTACGTACCAATCCTGACCTATGGTTGCGAAACATGGACCATAAGAAATAAAAGATGTTAGTAGAATCCAGGCAGCAGAAATTAGATTTGTCCATAGCATGATCGGTAAAACACGGAGGGACAGAGTCCGTAATGAGGAAATCCGCAAGCAAGCTCAAGTTGTAAGATTGCAGGACAGAATAACAGCGCAGTGACTGAGATGGTATAGATAGATAGATAGATAGATAGATAGATAAGAAATGGGTGAGCCCTGTTTTCGCAGAGCTCCACACGTAGGTCTATGAAGACCCTTTGTGCCCCTTGAACGGGTTTGCCTAGTCCAGCCCTAGTGCTCCTATAAAGGATGCCAGTGTCCGGATTTTGGCATTCCTGATGTCGTCCAGGCTCACAAAATGTGAGCCCAGGAATCGATGTCTAGTGCTTGCAAAAGCCTCACACTGACATAACACATGCGCGGAGGTCTCCTCCTCCTTACCGCATCTTCTACACATCGGATCCTGGGTGATTTTCATGATGTGTAGGTGTCTCTGTAAGGTATTGTGGCCTGTTAACAGTCCAACTACCATTCTCATTCTGGTCCTATTCAAATTCATTAGGACCTTTTTATAGCTTTGACTAGGCCCTTTGATAAGTTCACGTGCCTGTCTTGCTATGGTTAACCTCTTCCAAATATCTAGGTGAGACTGGTTTATCCATTGGGATATTGCCAGTCTCACACTTCGGAGTGACACTCCCAGGAAGGGCTCTGGTCCTATGAAGGAACCCATTGAGCCCTGTTTCGCTAGTTTGTCAGCTTCTTCATTTCCACTGATACCTGTGTGCCCAGGAACCCATAATAGGGTAACTGAGCTAAGCTCACACAGCTGATCTAACATCCTTTGGCATTCCCATACCAGTTTTGATGTTGTTTTAACTGCACATAGTGCTTTTAGCGCTGCCTGGCTATCACTACAAATAGTGATATGTCTTCTGTGTCCAGGCATATTCCATATATTTACAGCACAGGCTAGTATTGCGTATACTTCAGCCTGGAAAACAGTAGCATATTTACCCATAGGAAGGGAGAGCCTTGTCTTAGGCCCCCAGACCCCGGCGCCTGTGCCCGTCTCCGTGCGCGAGCCATCTGTGTACCACGTACAGCCCCCAGACTTAAGACGGGCCCCAGCGTCCGCGGCCCACTCCTCCCTTGTAGGTATCACCACTGTAAATTTATAATTCAAATTAAAGCTAGGCTTCATCAGATCCCCGATCATCATTGTCATAGGGCAAGTCTGGTGAAGCCTTGTAAGAATAGAGGCATGACCTCTATTCGGGTTTTTGAAGGACCATCCTCCGAGTGACCAAAGGCGATAGGCACTCATTCCCGCTATTACCTTAACATATAAATGTAATGGGGGAAAACCTAGGATGGCCTCCATTGCACATAATGGTGTAGTATCCAGTGCCCCTGTTATTCCTAGACACGCAAGTCTTTGGACACTGTTTAACTTGGTGCTCACAGTTTTACTCTCTGAGCCTGGCCACCAAACTATAGATGCATAGGTGATCGTGGGCCGTACAATGGAGATATAGAGCCACTGGACCACCTTAGGTCTTAGGCCCCAAGTCTTCCCGACGGCCCTGCGACAGGCCCACATAATCTTGCAAGCCTTATCCACCTTATGATCTATGTGTTTCTTCCAACTCAGTCTTGCCTCAAGGATTACCCCTAGGTACTTAACCGAGGTTGTCTTAACTAATTTTTTCCCAAATAGGAATGGCTCTGACAGTCCGTCTAGCCTCCTCCTCTTGGTAAATACCACAAGCTCCGTCTTATCGGGATTAACCGACAAGTCTGTCTCGTGGCACCATCTTTCCACCCTACGTAGAGAGCTCTGTACAAGTTCGGAAACCGTACTAGGGAAATTTCCTACCGTCATCAGGCTTATGTCGTCTGCATAACCTTGGGCGTATATTCCTCCAACATTTAACCTGGTAAGTAGTTCATCCACTACCAGACACCATAATGTTGGTGATAATACTCCTCCCTGTGGACACCCCCTGTCTATATTAGCTCTCAACATTACAGCGTTGAGGGTAAACAGAACTTGACGGCCCTGCAGTGAGGCCATAATCCATTTTATGAGCATGCTGCTCACTCCTCTTCTCTCTAGACTACGTTCTATGGAGCCCAAAGATATATAGTTAAAGGCCCCTTCTATATCTAGGAATACAACCATGGCAAGTTGTTGTTGATCCAAGGCACTCTCCAGCCTAGAAACCAGCTGGTGCAGTGCCGTCTCAACCGACTTCCCTGGTTGATATGCATGTTGGTGGGAATGCAGGGGAAAGTCTCTTAATACTTTCTCCCTGATATGTCTAACCACCAGTCTTTCCAAAGTCTTAAGTAGAAAAGACGTTAGACTAATGGGTCTATAATCCTTAGGTAGTATATGAAGACCTTCCGGGTTTAGGTATAAATACCACCTTCGCCTGACGCCACAAGGAGTACACGTACCCCATAGTGAGACAGGCTCTAAAAATTCTAACCAAGTATGGTATAAGGACCTCTCCCGCCTCCTGAAGAAGCGCCGGGAAGATCCTATCCACACCTGGGCTTTTGTAAGGGGCAAAGGATTCTAATGCCCACGAGATGGTATGGACATATGCGATACATGGGAGATAACAGATTACCGAAAAAAATGTATGATCTAAAACTTGAAGACAAAAGACCAAGAGGGCGACCAAGACTCAGGTGGAAGGACATGGTGAAGATTGACATTCAACAGCGAGGACATACTTTGGAAAGCATCGAAGAAGGAGAGAAGTTCAGAGGCTGCAACTGGTGGAGAAGCCTCGTTCGCTGACCCATCGCTTAAGATGGAACGACGAGGGATATAGATAGATATCAATCAATCAATAAATAAGTAGTTACTTTATATCAATGAGTAAAATAAGGAAAGTTGAAGAAATAGAATATCTTGAACCTACATGTGATCCTGTAAAACACAAAACTAGCAACAAAAACAAATGTGGTGAAGAGAATCACAAAACCAAGACCAAACATCCACAGTTAAAATGAATCAGATTCTGATAATGACTGTCCAGAATGTTGGACACTTACAAAAAAAAAAAAAAAGAAATAAGTTTATGTGAGAGAAAGGAGTGGAAGGTGCTGACAAGAGTATATTGGAGTTTATGTTAAGAAGTATGGAAATTGCTCTAATAGCACCTACATGGTGAGTACCAGCACCTCTCTCCCAGCAAAAGAGCACTGTGTATACATACTCGGTATATAAACCACATTTACAACTTTATTGATATCATGGTCATATGAGACAAAGTCTCTCATCGTGCATTGGCACTGCCGGTGGCTCCAAATAGCCTACGCAGTAGTCTCCATGGTATACACTAGCCATGCACCATGGTAGGTGTGCTATTTACCAACTGATGAGCCCAACTTAGCAAACTGGGGTGAAATGCTGGCAACCAGTAATGAGTTAGCTGGAAAATTTATAATGTCCAGTAACAGACCAACTATATTGGTATCATAGTCATAGCCATGAGAACTCCAGTTTTCCGTGGAATCCAAACCAAGCGGGTAGGACTTGTCATTCTAAAATTCCCACATGCATTTGATCAGGATTTAGACTATACGCATCTTGATGAGAAGCCAGTAATCATCATCATCATCATCGTCGTCATCATCATCATCTCTTTGCTCTAGCAAGCTGGGTGCGGTTGTGTACAAGCCTCCTCCAGTTTGTCCTGTCCATTCTCAGATGACGTTCATATTTGCGATGCCAGTTTACACTTCTGATTTCAAGGTCCTTGAAAATCTGCTTCTCCCAAACATCACGAGGTCTTCCTTTTGGTCTCCTCCCAGGAACACTGTGATCAAAGTATGCTCGAGGAGTCCTGTGATAATCCATTCTTTCCTTGCGACCATACCACTGCAATCTCTTCACTCTGAGGCTCTGCAGCAAGCTTCTTTCCAATCCAAGCTGTTGCCGGATGTCCACATTCCTTATTTTTTTATCAAATTTTAATTTTTGTAGCCAAGAATGGAGGAACATCATTTCTGTTGCCTGAAGACAACTCTTTGTTGATCCAGTAAGTGTTGCTGCTTCCAGATCATACATCAATATAGGTACCAGATATATTTTGTACAAGCTGATCTTGGAAACTAACGGAAATGTTTCATCCCAAAGTGTTGTGACGTACAGCATGATAGAATGTGGAAGCTTTCTGTATTCTGTCACTAATCTCTTGATGTATGGTATCGTCTGAGGACAGAACACTACCTAAGTACTGGAAATTGTCATCATTATCCATCTCCTCATCTCATGTATGCTGATTGTCGTGGGTGGGAATGAGTTAGCTCACCTTGCCATATCTTCCAGCAATAAGGAAAGGGAAAGATAGATAGATAGATAGATAGATAGATAGATAGATAGATAGATAGATAGACTTCTTTAAATTGTGGGCTAAACAAAAGATAGTGTTATATTGTTTTTTATTCCTTGATTTGACTTCACTGATGAAGGGAATGCATATTGTTCTTGGAACATGTATGATAGAATACATAATTTTCAATCATTAAATGTGTATTGACAAGGTGGACCCAACATAAACTATTTTAAATGGTTTCTTTAATAGATTTTCACAGTAGCCCGTCAAGCGACATGATGTCCGTTCGTTAAACACCTGTGGTCTTCCCGTATGGTGGTTTACGCCAGTGGTAATATTCTCTCTGCGATATTGAAGATCCACCTTCGACAGTGTTGACCTTGGAAACCCAAACTCGCGTGTAATCTCCGCAATGCTATGACCCATGTGCTGTGCGTGATGATCATCCCACATTCAATGGCAGTTATCTCGCAACGTGTTGCCATCTTCACGACATTGGTGTCTGTGACAGACTGCTCAGCTACGCCACAGCTAGCTGCAACCGCTCAGGGGTGATACACAGCACATTTTCTAATGGGCACCCCTTCCTGTGACTTTTGGCCACTCACTGTATTAGCCAACTGAAAAATATAAATGCAAATAAATGTACGTATGCTGATTGTCGTGGGTGGGAATGAGTTAGCTCACCTTGCCATATCTTCCAGCAATAAGGAAAGGGAATCCTCCAGCACAACCCTGAGACAGTTGACTACAGCTTACAATGTCCTGAGGAGAGAGTTCAACTTGGACTGTATTGTTAGTCTTCACTCTTAATCTTGACTCAAGCATACCTAGTGCTGAAAATGCATAGCAGCTTCCACAGCTACCTTGATTCCTGTGGAAGAAAAAAATTATTTCTCGTATAATATATCTCAGAAATGCTCTCACAGAAGAGTTACATTGGATACAGATAGCTATATTATGAAAGAACTGCAAATCTATACACATTTAATGAGTAAAGAAGATAGGTATAACGTGCTCCACTGTAAAACAGTTATGTTGACAATAAATAGTACATTTCCTAGCGATGTTATCATCCAGCATTATGATAATTGTGTATTACACTCATCATACAGGAAATAATTTACTCAGGAATTAAGGAAAATGAGCAAATGTCGTGAGCATACAGAAATTTCCCCCGTCACGAGCATCCTTGCCCCCATAACTGATATATTCTGCATAGAGTTCTATAAAGAGAAGAGTAAGTTGGTGGCTTGCACAAATCTCAGAGTAGAATTGATGTTGTATACAATATAAAATTAAATAATTATGACTTTACCACACTAATTACAGGAAGAACGAAATACCTAATGTACGGTATGTGCATTTACATTTATTTATTTATTTAGTCTATGGATTTTAGTGCCGGGAGTGTCCAGGAACATGTTCAGCTCACCCATTGCAAGTCTTTCTATTTGATGCCCATGGGCAACCTGCAGTCTAAGCAGTCTTAAATTTTTCGATTTCCTGACGGCGAACCGAACCCACTTCCTTCCGGGTGAACCAAGCACGCCTCTACTGCCTCGTCCAATCAGCCTGTTAACGTGCAGTCTAGGAGTGAGATGATTATGATAATGAACGAGAGGATGAAACCTGGTGTCGGCACATAGCCTACTTCTGTCAAATAATACCAACAGGTCTGTTCAAGACAATGTATCCAGCCTACGGACAAATAACTATCAGCAGCATTACGTGCCTTCACTTCATATGAACACTGGGATTGAAATCCAGGTTTTTGGCATGCAATGATGAGTTCTAATAAATAAATGGCCACCAGAAGGGCTGTGCATTTCTTCTTAATAGATACAGTGTTGAAGCAATGTAGAGAAAGTTAAGCTTGTTGGGGCCAGAAAACAATAATAATAGAAGAACTGGGATTGATGAGGGGAGAGTCTATTTATCTGAAGATGACACTGTACAAAGACGTGGAGATTGTCCTCATGCTTTTGTGTTATCATGTTTCTCCTTGTTCCCTATTTCTCTATCTCCCTCTTCCTAAACTTTCTTGTCATAGTGTTTATCCTGTTATTTATTCGGTCGTGATTATTATTTTCAGAGGAAGTACAACTAGGCAAACCATCCTCTATATAACACTAATCAAAGAGAGAAATATGGATTGGCTTCAACACTTTGAAAGATGAAGGTATCAGCCAAAGTCAAGAGCCATGAAGGGTGTGAAAATGAAAGGCTCCCTAGGCCTCCAGTGCTCTGATACCGTTGGGGTCAGAAAAGAACAAGAGTTGACCAAGGGAGGTCAGGTAGGATAGATGAAAGTGAGGAGTCTGGCACAAGTAAGTGAAAGCAATATCAGAACTCAGCTAAGGGTCCCACAGTTGCCAACCCGCACTCCAAAGTTCAGAGCCCCTGGGGCTCCTTTTAGTTGCCTGTTATGACAGGCAAGGAATACCGTGGGTGTTATTCTACCACCCTCACCCACAGGAGGATATTATTTGTTCCTTTTCATGTTTTCATTTTTCTTTACACCGTATCACTTGTTTGTTGTTTTCTGATTGAGTTCCTTTTCTTTGTGCTCATCCCATGTTCGTAGTCTTTTGTAACCTGTATTCATTTTTATCTTTCTGTATCTTGCTTTTTCTTGTCATTATCTGCCTTTCCTCATGAAGAGTCAAATTGCCCCTAAGTGAGTGTTGAAGCCTGCCTTTTTAATTAAGCTGGGAAGCAGAAATGAGCTCGTCGTGGAATGAGAAGAAATGGATGTAGAGAGTCCATCTATTTGAAGATGGCCGTGTATGAGGTCTAGTCATTCAGTTTCCAGACTGTACTTCCAATGCTCTTATGGAGCACTGTTATGATTAATTACCCATTAAAAGCATTAGTCTCAAGTCGTTGCTTTAGTGACGAAGTGGCAATCTCATTTAGCAATCACTCATTTTCACTGTGGCAGTGTAAAGACAGCAGTGGGAATTGATTTGAAATTTCTTATTTTCTTCTTCTTCTTTTATGACCACATAGGATCACTTTAGTCAGTCCGTCGTTCAGGTCTCTTTGAAGGGATTGTTCGGGCTTTGCGGTCCTCCCAGTACTTCTTCAGACGCTCTGATTTTCGTGCCCTTTCCTCAGTTGAAAATGTGCGTGTTGTTGGTTTGTTTTGTGTAAGGGTAAAGTGGAGGTTTGTATTCTTATTTTATTGTTTTTTTTTTTGTATAAGATTTTATTCTGTTTAGACTTTTGGACTTGGAAGAATTGTTTCGATTTCATAAACCTGGACCTATCCAGATCATTTTAAATCCTATTTTAAAAACTCTTATTTATGGGTTGTAACAAAATTATCATTCTATCTGTGAATTTTAATATTTTCATTTTTGATCAAATTATTGTGTGTCATCTTGTACTATACTACACGTGCAATTCTTGAAGCGCGTTTCCTGTTGCGTAAATGAAGACTTTTCTCAAACATTTATTATCACAGTGTCGGCAAGAAAGAAGAGACTTTTGATTGCAGAAAATAAGAGTAAATGTAATTGGTGAATGTGAAGGTCGAAGGTGAATTCGGCATTCTGATTGGTTCCCTTTGGTGGTTGCACCGTTTCCTGTTTCTTGATCTTATCCCATATTTTCTGTGGGAGCGAGGTAGGATCTGTGTCTTTGATCATCTGACCAACTTAGCGACCGGACGTGCTCGTCCTTTGGTCCCCTCGTGGGAAACCTGGTCTCAGGGTAAGCAGTGTTTCTACGTTTATTTTGATTTTTGACTTCATTCAAATGTGAGTTTTTCTTAACCTTCGTGTTATGTTGTAATTACCCTCAGGTTTGCCTCCCAGTATTTCTGTATTGCCTTGCGTAAGTACGTAAAATCTATGCACATTACTTGAAGAGTTTTAGATAATGATGCAAGTTTACTGTACTCCTGTGTTTGGTTTGATTTCTATATTTGTGGAGAATGGGACTAGCCCTCAATTTAGTCGACATGTATCGTCGGATTAGGGTTTCTCTAGGTTTGAATTAAGTGATTAAATTTCCTTTACAGCACTGTGCATGTCTGCAGGCATGCTTAATAACTCTTTAATTTCCCTTGTACTATGTGTCTTAAGGTCTTTCAATTTCGAGTTCTTGATTTTGTCTCTCTTTTTAAAATTAAAATAAATGTTGTAATCCAAGGGCAATTACCCTATCCATTTTCTATCATAGCAATGAAATGAATCTGGAAGAACTGAAGTTGCTAGATATCAGAAATGCCAAAGAGGGATATTTTTTCCATCATACCTGTACAGTGGGATGGGATAGGTCTACTGTTGCAGCTTTTATGTTGGCAACTCGCCTGCTGCATTTCATTACCTCTCAGGGTTCCATGCCGCTTTCCACATCCATTCTGTAATAGTCATGTTTCCTAACCTGTTTGCTTACATTTTGTATTATTATTGTAATCAGCCAAATCACGGTTACACTCACCCACCCACGTGTATGCCTCAGAGTTTATTGGGGTCTGAGATAAAAGGAATCTGGAAGAATTGAAATGTTTATTTTGCTTCTCTGCCATACCTTTCTTGCACAGTAAAATATTTAGTGTTTTTGTCATAGCTGTCTGAAAAATAAGCTGCTGTTTTTCCATTTTCTCTAACAATGAACGAGTTAGTTACCTCACTGGTGAGACGTAGTTTATTCCATTCACATTCCGCCAGTCAAAGTTTTTCGGAAGGGAGGCAGCCTCTCGGAGAAGCTCAGGAGTTACTGGAGCTGGTTCAGGTCGATGTCCCAACCAAGATCTAAAAGAATAAACGTATACATAAATAGCAGTATTACAACATCATTATTACCTCAAATTATTAGATAAAAGTGATTCAGTAGAAATGTCGAGAAAACAAGTAAAGTTTTGTATTTGCAGGGTAACTGATTACAGTCAGGATCTTAATATGATTATTATAAATTACAAGAGATAGAAGTTATTTTGTAGATTTATGAAAAATTCTCCTTCCTTGAATTTTCATTTTCATGAATATTTACATTTTATAATTTCCTTTCATTAAAAAATATATTTTAGCATTATTGTGTAACTTAAAGCTCTCCTTAGAATCATCAAAGAACATTGTACTGGACATGGATTTTGATACTGTCCACAGATTTTACCTTCAAGTACTGGTATTCCAAACAGAGTTAAGATAAAATCACTCAGGTATCAAAATACAAATCTTCCAAATGTTACTCATTACTTGATCAGAGTGGATTCTACATTACACATACAACCAAGTTGCCAGATTTTGGAAATGCCAAAGAGGGACACTTTTTCCATCATACCTGTACAGTGGGATGGGATAAGTCTACTGTTGCGGCATTTCATTTGTAACTTTCACAGTTGGCAACATGCTGCAGACATCCATGAATTTGTAAGTACACTTACCCCATTTGAAGATTCATTAAGTAGTCTTCGTATGGAAGTTAATATTAACCTGTAATTGATATAATCAATAAAATTATTTAAGTGTCAATAATGACATCAATAATGACTTACTTAGGAAACTTCAAGCTAACATGTGCCAAATTTAGAATGAGATATCTTGATATGGAATTTCCATAGTAGTCTTTCAGATTCTTTCAATTTTGAAAATTGAACTAATTAAATTTTTGTCCAGGCTTACCCCCATTCCAGCTTACTTTACTTGTGTGGGATAGTGTTATTGGTATTCACAAAGTTAACATTTAAAAACAAACCTTCATATGAATGAATTAATGTGAAACTGAAAATTCTGCTTCTTTGTGTGCCATATTCACTTAGCAATTCCTTTGTTGGGCAATGCTCAAACCAGTTTGAAGATGGAATTACCATGCTAGTTCTTCAGATTCTTTAGCCACAATGTTCATCTTGCACTGGGAACATACTTGCCTTGCAAATATGTGGCACAAAAGCCTTTTAGGTCCTTCACATGCCAAGATGGCTGCTGCCCAGTAGGATGGCCTACATATACAAGAATGCCACATAGTGTAACGACATCCTCAGCCATATTATATGGCTATCTAGAATAGCTGCATTATCTCTCATATCAGGCACCTTCTCACGTTGTTTCATGAGGATGACTGAATCCTATTTCAGCTATCAGTCAAGAATTAAAATCCCTAGACTGGCTTTAAATCGAACCCAGGCCCTCTAGATAGGAAACAGGCATGCTAACGTACACTACAGAGCAGGCAGTTAATGCTGTGCAAGAGACTATATTTCTCTGGGTATTGTATGATATGGGCAAAATACTTTTTCAGAAAGCATTCTTTCTAATTATATTAGACATGTCGGCAAAATTAATAACTGGTTCGATAGAAGGTAGTTCTGGTTAGGGAAAGGTTATTCCACTGAAGCTCAACTTGTAGCCAGGTCGGATTCATCAGTTGCAACATCTACACTAGTTCAATATAATTCTTTTGTGAAATTTGATAGTGCTATCAATGGTTCTGACAACTATCACACTACTTGGTTTCAATCAATCATTCATCCCATTGGTTGTGGAACTTGAATACGTTCAGAAGATGTTATATTAAGGTAGCTCCCAGTCTTGTTTTGAAGACATTGTGTTCAAATCTCTAGTACTGTTGAAAATTGTTTGGTTAATCAAGTGCTTTATATATATATAATTGAGTCAGTTTAAAATGTTCTTTAATGTTTTTGTTGTTATTATTTTGAATATTTATAATGCCTGTTAGGATTGTTTACTTTAGTGTATTCTTACCCCCAGCCATTAACTACCATCTGGAGGAAGTATGACTCATAAGTGCTAGTATAGTTTACACTTTCCCTAAATATTTTATATAACTTATTTATATTATTTTCAAATTATTTTTTACATCTGGACTTATTCAAGGCAAACAGACAAGGGGAATATGTACCGGTATTTACCTAATTTAATTGATTGTATTTCATAAATTTCATTAAAATGACTATATTTTAATAAACTAAACACTGCCTACAGCTGAAAACAATTCTCTACACTTCTGACTTGTTCCATTCACAGACTTATCCCATCAACTGTGCAGACCAAATATACACTTACCCACAAAGCCACCACAAATTATTACAAGGAGCTTTACGTTAGTACCTCAACAATGACTCTTAATCTTCCAAGGAATAAAATGAGGAGGAACTACCATCAATTCTAGTTAGTGAAGTAGAAGACGGCATAGCATCCTTCAAAAATAACAAAAGCCCTGGAGACGAAGGCATCATCAGTGAACGCTTGAAGTGGGGAAAGGAAGAATTGATCCCAACCATAACTAATTTTTAACAAAATTCTTGAAACTGTAGAGATACCTCACCGATGGCATACAAGTATTATAATTCTAATTCATAAGAAAGGAAATAGAGATGTCTCGGATTTTTACCTGGATCTGAAGGCTGGTTCGAGGTCCACTCAGCCTACGTGATTAGAAGTGAGGAGATATCTGATGGTAAGATAGTAGCGCCGATATCTTGGATTCAGGAGGTCAAATGGACTGTATCGTGATTAACTTATTGAAGGCATTTGACAGGGTGGATCATGGGAGACTACTGGCAAAAACGAGTGCAATTGGACTAGACAAAAAAGTGACTGAATAGGCTGCTATATTTCTAGAAAAGAGATCTCAGAGAATTAGAGTAGGTGAAGCTTTATCTGACCCTGTAATAATTAAGAGGGGAATTCCTCAAGGCAGTATTATTGGACCTTTATGTTTTCTTATATATATATATACATGATATGTGTAAAGAAGTGGAATCAGAGATAAGGCTTTTGGCGGATGCTGTTATTATGTATAGAGTAATAAATAAGCTACAAGATTGTGAGCAACTGCAAAATGACCTTGATAATGTTGTGAGATGGACAGCAGGCAATGGTATGATGATAAATGGGGTTAAAAGTCAAGTTGTGAGTTTCACAAATAGGAAAAGTCCTCTCACTTTTAACTACTGTATTGATGGGGTGAAAGTTCCTTATGGGGATCACTGTAAGTACCTAGGTATTAATATAGGTAAAGATCTTCATTGGGGTAATCACATAAATGAGATTGTATATAAAGGGTACAGATTTCTGCATATGGTTATGAGGATCTTTAGGGGTTGTAGTAAGGATGTAAAAAGCCAGTCCCGTGGTGTGGGGATAGTGTCCCTGCGTCTTACCCGGAGGCCCCGGGTTCGATTCCCAGCCAGGTCGGATTTTTACCTGGATCTGAAGGCTGGTTCGAGGTCCACTCAGCCTACGTGATTAGAAGTGAGGAGATATCTGATGGTAAGATAGCAGCGCCGGTCTAGAAAGCCAAGAATAACAGCTGAGAGGATTTGTCTTGCTGACCACACGACTTCCTCGTAATCCGTAGGCCTTCGGGTTGAGCAGCGGTCGCCTGGTAGGCCAAAGCCCTTCAGGGCTGTAGTGCTATATGGTTAGGTTAGATTAGTAAGGATGCAAAGGAGAGGGCATACAGGTCTCTGGTAAGACCCCAAATAGAGTAGGGTTCCAGTGTACGGGACCCTCACCAGGATTACTTGATTCAAGAATTGGAAAAAATCCAAAGAAATGTAGCTTGATTTGTTCTGGGTGATTTCCGACAAAAGAGTAGCATTACAAAAATATTGCAAAGTTTGGGCTCCGATCTAGGAAGCCAAGAATAACGGCCGAGAGGATTCGTCGTGCTGACCACACGACACCTTGTAATCTGCAGGCCTTCGGGCTGAGCAGCGGTCGCTTGGTAGGCCAAGGCCCTTCATGGGCTGTAGTGCCATGGGGTTTGGGGTTTGGTTTGGTTTGGTTTGGGCTGGGAAGACTTGGGAGAAAAAAGACAAGCAGCTTGACTAAGTGGTATGTTGATATAGATGTTGATTCCGATAGGGAACCTGAAATATTTGTCCCGAATGAGTAAATTTATAATACCAATATAAATGGTCCGTTATTGGACATTATAAATTTTCCAGCTAACTCTTTTCAGGTTGCTAGCATTACGCCCCAGTGTGCTAAGTTAGCAAAACAAAACAACCACTGTCTCCAAGGCTATGGACATCAAACGACAACAGAGTGTCATACCCAATGTCTGAACCCCACCTCCCTTGCCAATGCCAACAGTTAAGTATCTCCACCAGGATTTTCAATAACAATGCAGAATCTAAGTAAATTTTGAGATCAGTGCTAACCTTTATTTATTACATTTAGTTCATTGTTAACATTTTAATGGTTAAATAGCAACGATAGCAATGATTTCTCTATAGCAGCATTCTTGACCATTGTCAAAAGAACATAGATAGATAGATAGATAGATTGCTATATACCCCCCTCCCCTTCCGGCTATGCTCATAGCAGTCGGCGCATACAGCTGCTCATTGGGGAGTAGAAGTAGTAGACCTATATTCTCATGTACTGGTACAATATTATTATGAAATCATGAATGTGGCATTAAACTCATCATCTGACTCACAAAACAAGAATTAATTAATGAATTAATTAATTCTGTGTGGCTATTTCTAGCCTGATGTAGCCCTTGTAAGACAGACCCTCCAATGACGGTGGGCGGAATCTGCCATGTATAGGAAACTGCGTGTTATTGTGGTGGAGGATAGTGTTATTGTGGTGGAGGATAGTGTTATGTGGGGTTTGTGTGTTGCAGGGATGTTAGCAACATTACAGACACCCAGTCTCTGAGCCAAGGGAATTATCCATTAAATGTTAGAATCTTCGACCTGGCTGGGAATCGAACCCGGGGATCTCTGAACTGAACAGCACTATGCTGACCATTCAGACAAGTAACTGGACAAAACAACAATCAATAGCAAAGAAAAATATTTTTCTTGGACTTACAATTGGTAAATACTTAAGACAGACTTACCCTTGTCCTCCCCTCAATTTCAGAAGTTCCTCATGGCTTTTACCCACAAATGGTTCATGGATTTTAGCCCTCCACAAACTCTGCTTCTCATTAATAATGCGGACCAGAGCTTCATGACTCTTCCTGGTTGGAACATGAGCTCTTCTCTGAAATTTATAATCATCAAAGTATAACTAATCTCAGTTTTCATTACCATGCAGAAATAGAAATAGATGAATGTTATCTATAGGGTGTTTTCCAGAAAAAGCAACTCACTATGGATAGTAGTAAGAAAGAATTGCTCTTGACAAGCAAGGGAATCAGCTTCCTATCAAATTTGGCAGTCTACGATACTTCTAAACCAAATACTTATATTCTAAGTTCCACTACGGATCACATGCTGTTTCATGAGGCATGAGTTTGGAGTTGCAGAGAGTTGAAGTAATTTCTGAACTACAGGGATTAGGAAAGAGTCATTTGATAACTGCTTCTTGTAGAACAGTGGTACAGCACCCGCTTAATGATTTGAAGGTTGTGAGTTCAAGTCTTATCCAAGGTATCATTTTTATTGTGTTAGCCTTCTTTAGCAATATCAATAATATAGAGGTTAGGTTTGGAACAATACAGCAGCATAATATATATATATTTTTTTTTTTGATACAAAAAGAAAAGGGGGTGACAAGCATTTGAACCTGAGATGTTGACATCTAAATGCAGATGTTCATCTGACTAAGCTATAGAGTACTTACTTCATACTGATGCACATTCTATTCCTTTCTTTACAGTACTTCTACATTTAGCACTAACAACTTTGTGCTATCCTTATTTGACTTTCAGGTGCCTATACTATCATCACCACTGTCTAATCCACCCTGTTTACCTGAATATATCCCAATAATTCTTCTAAAATAAACCCCCTAACTTACGCATACCATTGTGGCTCAAGTGAAGGCCATTTGATTATAGATCCCTGTCTCCAACCTACCCACCCATTATGATCTATAAATTTCACTCCCAATTTCCCACATACACAATCCACAGTCTCATTTACATCCAAAAACACTCTCCAGTCAGTATCCCTCATACACAGTATCCCACTGATAACAATCTCCACTCAATCAATTACTCAATCAATCACTACTGATCTGCATTTTAGAGTATTCACCCAGGTGGCAGATTTCCTATCTGTTGTTTTCCTAGCCTTTTCTTAAATGATCATAAAGAAATTGGAAATTTAATGAACATCTCCCTAGGTAAATTATTCCAATCCCTAACTCTTCTCCCTATAAACGAATATTTGCCCCTATTTGTTCTCTTGAATTCCAACTTTATCTTCATATTGTGATCTTTCCTACTTTTAAAAACACCACTCAGACTTTTAAATGTTTAAAGTTATATACTTCATTATGGTTCTGTATTTAACTGAGATCACAAAAGTTGAAATTTCAGTGAGGGTTCCAAAGTGTATGTTGTACAGGATAGTGTTTACAACATGTTTTTATTCAAGGGACAGGTTTCAACACATTTTTGAAGCGCCATCATCAGCGTAAATTACAAAACTAGCAAAATACATAATAGGTTATGATAACAAAGTATAAACATAGTCGTCATCATCATCAGTGTCCCACTCCAGTCACCCAGGTGTGATTTATAAACATGCAGTAGTGACACATAAAAATTTTCTTGACAACAGTTTTTGCAAAAAAACACACCAATTATTTTATAAAATCCTCAAATTTTAAATGTGGATTGTCTACTGTCTATCTCATAATATTATTCAGGTCGTTTTGCACTTGCTCACAGTCTTGTAACTTATTTATTACTCTGTACAGAATAACATCATCTGCAAAAAGCCTTATCTCTGATTCCAATTCTTTACTCATATCATTTATATATATAAGAAAACATATGTTTCTTTCTATTCCTACAAGCTAACTGAAATTAAAGCTGCCCTTGATTGCTGAAAGATCAAAGGTTCAAAATACGAAATATGCTGAAGATTTGAACTATACAGAACTACAAATATCAGAATACAGGAATCAGCTGATTAATTATTATATTTGTTTCCTTGACTGTGTGCCAACAGTGCAATATTTGAATACGAAGAGCAGCAATAATCACGAACAATACTAGTGATGCGGTAAAGACAGAAAGTGTGTTCACCTTGGTTTTCCAGCATCCAAGGCAGCTAGACATTTCAACAGCTCAGAGATGGGTGCAAAATTATCAACATTCAAAGATATTTGGCCAAAAAGCTTGGAGTGGTAGAAGGAAAATTACAACACCACAACAGGATGCCAGATTAGTGGCAGGTGCTGAAATGAATACCTTTCCTACTGCTGCTACTTTCAAGTCAGTTATTAATTTTCCTCGCCTTGACCAAACCGTGAGATATCTTTCAAGAGCTACCAATTTGAGATTTTGATATACATTCCTAGCTTATAAGGAAGAGCAGTGGGAAATGAAGAGTAGGATTGGAAAAGAATAATCTTTTCCAATGAAGACCCAGTTTTTTACATCATCCTCCTGGCTCCCGATTCAACCTCGGATATGCTGCCATTTGTGTCCACAGTGGTAGAGTGTCTTTGTCATGTTCAGGGTGAATTTCTTATTGTGGAGTGGGCATGATCCATCACATTCCTGGGAAACTGAACCAGCAGAAATATCAATGGCTGCTGAAACACTAAATGATTAATTATGATAGGTTGTTACATCCTGCTAGAATTCTTCAATTTCAGAAGGTTAATCATTCAGTCCACACATCTCAATTGATTTAAGACTGGTTCATAAGAAGACAGAATATCAAACTGATCGACTGACCTAGTCAGTCTCCAGACTTGATGTGAATTTAAAATATGAGGGCACAAGAAAAGAAATATATGTGGAAAAATTGACCTAATCCCCCTCCAAGATGTCCTGATGACTTGTGGAAGCTTGTTTGGGACACTGTGTCCTCTCAACTGCAAGATGTAATCATGTTGGAAGGTGGACTAAACATTAAGTTGTGGCTTTTTTTTTTTTTTTTTTTTAATAAAATGGCATATGGCTTTTAGTGCTGGGAGTGTCCGAGGACCTGTTCGGCTCGCCAGGTGCAGGTCTTTCGATTTAACGCCCTTAGGCGACCTGCGTGTCATGATGAGGATGAAATGATAATGAAGATGACACATATACCCAGTCCCCATGCCAGAGAAATTAACCAATGATAGTTAAAATTCCCGACCCTGCTGGGAATCGAACCTGGGACCCCTGTGACCAAAGGCCAGCATGCTAACCATTTAGTGATGGAGATAGAACTTTTAATTGTTTGTCAAGGAGTCCATACCAGACACAGAGATTAACATTCCTGGCTTCAATTTATATAGAAATGATAGACTGAGCAAGAGAGGAGGAGGAGGAGTAGCTGTATATGTGAAGAGCAGCATAAAATGTAAAATAGTTCACACCTACCCTGCAAAATATTGTCGTAAGCCAGAGAATATTTTTCTCAAACTTGAATTAGCTGTGGGTGAAGTATTATTTTCATGCATCTACCATCCTCCCAAAATTGGTTTCATGGAGTTGTTTGTAGAGGTGATGTATAATTATGTTTTTCATTACAAATATTGATGCAAGTGTAATAGACTGATATAACTTGAAAACAATATTTTTCAACCCATTGGTAAATAATGCCTATATCAAGCTCGAATTATTTTTATTATTTTATGTTTATGATTATTATCATTGTTATTATTATTATTACTACTTGTGAGGTATGGTTATGAAGTGTTTACATCCATTTAGTATTATTATTATTTGCATAGTTATGTCATATGTACGGATGATACAAGCGTATTATTTGTGAGGTTATGTCATGAAACGTCTGCTGTATATATATATATAAGAGTTTAGTTAATGTAAGAACCTGTAACTAATAGTTTATAATTTATTATTACCTGTATATATGATGTATAATCCACAGTAACATTGTGCGACACACTGTAACATCCAGAATAACGTATCTTTGACACTAGATGATTTTAGAATGTTCTTTTACATTATAACTAGGCTTTAGGCACTCTAGAATTTATGAGAAGTTATATTGTGACATATCCTTCTAGAAGCCTGGCCAGGCCACCTATATAAAGAGACAGTCTCGATGGTGGAGTGGAGTGGAGTTATTGTTTAACAGGAGTTGTTCTTGTGAATTCGTTGTTGTGCTTATCCTGACATGCTAGAAGCAGTCAGCAGTCAACTGTTCAAGATGGCAGTCGTAGTCTTGTGATGTTTTTGTAGCAGTGTTTTGTTTGTGACGGCAGTTGTTTAGGTTATGTGTATGTTTAATGTGTGTATAATGTGAAAATAAGTTCTAAATAAATAAGGGTATACAATTGACAACATTTTGTGTGCATCATTTTGGATACATCAATATGTTATACTTGCAGGTGATATGATATGAATGTAGGTAGTAATTGATGATGCACTTGACTCATGCAGTCTGACTAGAATACCATTTGATGACATATACCATACTGCATATTGTCATTCTAGTCTCAATACCATAACTTCAAATTCTAATGATACCCTTCTGAAATTTGGGCGGACCCCAGCAAGAGGATTTTCTGGGCATGATATGCTATATGCCGTCTTCTCAATGTCAACACCCAAATATGAAAGGAAATGGATCCCATTTAGAGATTTCCACAATTTTAATCCTGAAGACTTTTAAAAAGACGTCATTTCAGTTCCCTGGTATGAAGGATTTTCTCAGTGTAATATCGGTGATAAAGTCACCAAATTAAATAATTTAATTTTTGTGTTCTATGATAAGTATGCCCCTTTAAAAATAATTTGATCCAAACACCCACCTAACCTGTGGATAATGTCTGCAATTAAGAAATTAATCTCTGCATGGGACAAGGCAAAACAGAAAGCATATCAAGGTCAGGAAACCTGAAAACTTTGAAACCTATCGCATCTTTTGTAATAAAACCAAACTTGCGATCCGAGATGCTAATGTTAAACACATGCATTCTTTGTTCAGTAACAGATCAACTCTGTCTGCTCTATGGGGAACTATAAAATCACTAAGTATTGTTAAGAAAAATTCACTACTTACATCCTCATTCATACCTGCAGAATTACAAAACAATTATTTCTTAAAAATTTTACCAATGAACATGAACACAAATGAACCTCAACATGATCTCTTTCACTTTTCATACATTTACCCAGAGGATGTAGTCAAAGTATTTAAGAGCATGAATACCAAAGCTGTTGGACCAGATGGTATCTCACACTCCCTCCTAATGAACTGTTTGGATATAATCACTCCGGTCATAGCTCACCTGTATAATTTCTGTTTACAATCAGCAGTCTTTCCAGCTGTCTGGAGGTAAAGGATTAGAAAGGATTGTTTACCAACAACTCACTTTGTATTTAAATACCCATTCTATTCTTAACACCTTTGAGGCCATAGCACTATGTCGGCACTTCTCAAAGCCACTGATGATATCAAGTTTGTAATGGACAGAAAGGAACTAACACTTCTGGTACTATTCACTTTAAGCACGGAATTTGATAGAGTTCATCATGACCTCTTTCTAACTAAATTACATGCATTGGACATATCTCTATCAGCTCTTTCTTGGTTTGAAGCATTTTTGGAAGGGTGGTCTCAGCGTGTAGTATTTGACAAACAAAATTTCTCTAAATGGTATAGTGTAAATTCTGGTGTACCTCAGGGTTCCATGTTGTGTCCTGTTTTGTTTTCACTGTATATTAATGATCTGCCTGGAGTTTTACGCCTCATGGGACATCATATGTACACGATAATTTACAGATCTATTACCATTTTCCTGTGAATTGTGTTAACGAAAGTATTAGTAAATTAAATCTGGATATAGAAAGACTACATCAATATACACTAAGTCATAATTTACTATTAAATGAAAACTAAACCTTATGTAATTTTCTTGGATATTGAAGAAATTTATCAAATATTTTCAACAGGGACATTTCCAGTAATTGTAAACATTTCTATAGTCAAGTATCAGGAATATGTTAAGAATTTAGGTATTCTTATGGATAACATTTTCTCCTGGACCTTCCATGTCAAGCATTTGGTCAAGAAAGTGTCTGGTATATTGCATCAGTTACGATGAAGCTTGCCTCATCTTCCTTTTTCAGTGAGTATTTCCTATTTTAGATTATGGCGCTGTAATTTACAGTGATATCTCAGAGAAATATAATACCAAACTCCAGTGAGTTCAGAATGCCTGTATGCAACTCATCTTCATTATTCGTAAAGACTGTCATGTAACATCTTACTACAAAGCCACAGAGTGGTTGAAACTCAGGGATAGACGATCATACTCAGCTGTTTGCTTACGTCTGAGAATTTTAAAGTCTAATGCTCCCTCATATTTGACCAAGTCCTTTGTTCAGATGAGTCAAGTGCATGATCGGGACAATAGGTTTACAGCTAACATCCTTCGGGTTACACAGCAACATACAGTAAAGTGTAGTAAGTTGTTTATTGTCACTGCCTGTCAATTATACAATAACCTTAAACTAAGTTTATATGAAATACAGCAAAGTAGTGTCAGTACTCAGAAAAAATGTCTTAAATACCACTACCTTTCCACTTATTAAACCATGTAAGTGAATTTTCACCGAATTAATTTAATAGTACAAAATATCATAATCTCGTAGATACATTTTAGATGTTCATTTTTATTCTTAATTCATTCTCACCATTAAAATTCTTAGGTTTCTCTTATGTCTTTTCTTTCTTGTTAGTATAGAGTATGTTTATGAAATGATAAAAGTAATATGTAATCTCCTAGATGTTTAGTTTTAAATCTTATTTTTTTATCCTCAGTAGGAAAATGTATCTTACACTTTTTTATGTATTCTTTTTATTAGATTTTGTATATTAATTGATATATTTAAGTTAAAATGGCAGTTAGTTACAGCCAAAGGGACCTCTGGTCCTTCTTGTAATTAACTTGAAATAAATATATTTCTATTCTATATTGGTGATTCCATTTGAAACGGAATGGGTGCTACCATAATACAGTCAAATACAACATCCACCTCTGACAGTGGTTCTTAAAATGTATGATAATTCATTTTCCATTTGTGGCTTCTAAATCTAAATATGTCAATGATACATATATAATAAATTTCAAAACCTTAAAATACCCACATTAGAAATATAGGTCAGAACTGGGTTTAGCTTAATTATTTAATTAAACTGCAGTTTTTAAAAGGAAACAAAATTAGGTATCTTGTTAACTGAATAGCGTCTTTACTACACATAAGTACCAGTACCCTTGATAACCACTGAAGTATTTTGCATAGAAGAAAGTCATATTTACCTGTGCATCATTGTAGAAAGGATCGGTGTGTACTTTGGCAGGGACTTCGGACTGCTTTCGTCCATAAAAACAGGCCCAATGACGCAGGGTGACATCATGAGACCATCCAGGGAAGGTTCGATCACACAAGCTTGTTATGTTTCCACCATCCTATGAAAATTACAAAATACATATGTCTAAGTTGGGATAAAGCACTATAATTATGATGACATTCACATAACACAGATAAAAGCACACCAAACCAAGATCGGCTCACGAGTCTGCTAATGAATACATACATTATAAATATTATTATATACATGGGCCACATACATCATTATCATCATTATAGACTGATATGCCTTTCAGCATTTAGTCCGCAAACCTCTGTGAGTGAAATACATTCTTTCACAATCCTCTCTTTGCAAATAGTGCTGCCCCACCTAGTTCCACACTTCTCACCCTTTCGGTAAGACCCCAGTTAGAGTATGTTTCCTGTGCATGAGACCTTCACCAGGATTACTTGATTCAAGAAGTGGAAGAGATCCAAGGTAAAGCAGCATGATTTGTTCTGTTCTAACAAAACAGGAGTGTTACAAAGATGTTGCAAACTTTGGGCTGGAAAGACCTGGGAGTAAGGAGCCACAGCTTGACTAAGTGGAATGTTCTGAGCTGTCTGTGGAGAGATGGCCTGGAATAACATCAGTAGATGAATAACCTTAAGTGGAGATTTTAAAAGTAGAAAAGATCGTAATATGAAGATAAAATTAGAATTCAAGAAGACAAATTGGAGCAAATATTCCTTAATAGGAAAAAGAATGAGGGATTGGAATAATTTACAAAAGAGATCTTTAATTAACTACCAACTTCTTTGAAATCATTTTAGAAAAGACTAGGTAAACAATTGATAGAGAATCTGTTACCTGAATGACAACCCTAAATCAAGATTCATGGTGAATAATGATGATGATGATGATGCTGATGATGATGAAGTCATTAAAACTGACCTCTGACTGAGTGAGGCTGCCAGACTGCTGAATGTGCATGGCAAGAGTGTGAATTTTACCTCAGTGTCATAGAACTTGACAAAAATATACCCCTGCTACCCTTCCTCACAGCACATGCTACTTGTTGTTGCGTGAATCTCCACTACTTGCTGTGGCGCTGTACAAATCAGTTAGCTGCGGCGAATGACATTTTGTGCGTATTTCCGTTTAGTACTTTTCTTAATAATGAAAGTGATTAAAGGAAAATATTAGCTGATAAGACAGCAGAGTTTGTACAAATTGCTTTTTTTTTTTTTTAATAATTCCTAGTTTCAGGTAGCTAAAATGGAATAAAAATGTAATGTTTTTTCCACAAAGTGAGGAGGCGACTGCTTCAATTTTTGATGATTTAATGATGAGAGGTTTGGAACTAAATGAGACCACTTAGCTACTTGCAAATAGAAAATTGTAAAGGGGCTTAGTTAATACACACCTTGCAGTCTGAATGCTGAAAGGCATAACAATCTATAATGAAGATGTATATAAGCTCACCGGACAAAAAATGAGTTACCCGAGTGCGCATGCACAGATGGATTGTTAAGCGTATACAGATGGCGTAGCAAACGAGTCCCATGCTTAACCGCATGCGCACTGCCTCTATGTGAGCATAAGGCAGTAGCTATCAGTGAGGCACTGATCTTTTAAGCGGACAGTGTACGCCAACATGGGTAGATGTAAGGATGTGACAGAGTGGCAAAAAGGGGCAATCATGTTTGGCTGTGCCCATGGCAATACAGTGCATGAAGTTGCTGGATTTGTTGGTGATTCACAGCGGACTGTTCAGCGTGTTTACAAGCAGTGGTGTATTACACGTAACCACGAAAGACGACGTTAGAATTGTGATCGGAAAAAGATCCTGACTGAGAGAGACCAGAGATGTGTTTCACAGCTTGTGAATCAAAATCGCTTCCATAACCAATAGAAATTGCTGCAGTCAGTGAATGAAGGTCCATCCTAACCTGTTAGTGAGAGAACATTGCAATGGGAACTACATGCAATAAACATTTGGAGTCAATCACCTCGCAAGAGGTCATTGCTCACACAGGTACATAAAGCTGAGCGTCTTTAACAGGCTAGAAATCATTGAATGTGGACAATAGCTGACTGGCGGAATGTAATGTGGTCTGACAAATCGTGTTTTTGCCTGTATTCCAATGACGCATGTTGTTGATTTCACCGAAGGCCAAAGGAAACATTTCAACCTGGACATGTGCAAGGTCAGGTTCAAGCTAGAGGTGGGTTTGTTATGTTTTGGGAGTGTTTTTTTATGATGAATTGGGCCTGCTCAATAAGGTGAGCATTAACATGTACCAGCATATTTATTTAAACATTCATGATGATCGGGTGTTGCCTTTAAGTCAACATCTGCATGATGAGAATGCTATTGATACCCCGATTTTTCTAGATGACAACAGCGAAGTTCATCGGACTGTCCAGCTCCATGGCCAAATGGTTAGTGTGCTGGCCTTTGGTCACAAGGGTCCTGGGTCCGATTCCCAGCAGGGTCGAGAATTTGAACCATAATTGGTTAATTCCCCTGGCACGGGGACTGGGCGTACGTGTTAACTTTATCATCATTTCATCCTCATCATGACGTGCAGGTCGCTTACGGGAGTCAAATCAAAAACCTTCACCGGACCTCTCCAGAGGCCACACACCATTATTTATTGGGCTGGACGCATGTGTGACTGGTTTTATCAACACTCCCTCACCCTATTACATCTTGATTGGCCTACAAAATCCCCTGACGTGAACCCCATTGAAAATCTGTAGGACATGTTGGAACAGTGGATAAAACGCTGACATCAGCATCCCCTCAATTTGGTGGAAATGCGTGATCAAATCCTCAGCGAGTGGCTTAATCTGGATGTGACATACCTGCATAACCTTGTGGACTCATTCCCTAACTGAATCCAGGTGGTTATTAAATCCAGAGGCAGAGTTAGGGCCTATCTGGTATTAAATGATGCTTCTAATGATTTCTCCAGGGGTGACTAATTTTTTGGCCAGTGAGCTTATGTATGTATGTATTTAAATCTAAGAATTTCATTTTTGTCTGTATTGAACTGAGAATGGAAGATAGGAAACTTAAAAGGGTCCACCTTTTCAATACAAATAAATGTTATAGTTTATTTACAACATGTATTTACACTTGGAACTAGTTTCGACGCTGTTTGGCGTCATCTTCAGCCAAAATGTGGGAAATAGGCATAGCATGTAGACATTCATATTATACAAGGTGTTACATCAGTGTGATTAAATGAGAGAATATGAAGATGTGAAGTACAATGTCAGTTTCAAAATGGTCATGAAGGGCAAGTCAAAATTGTATAAACATGAGATAACATAAACACATAAACAAAAAAAACATATAAACATATAAACTGTACTTCCACATGGTTTTGTTACAGTTTATATGTTTATATGTTTTTTTGTTTATGTGTTTACATTATCTCATGTTTATACAATTTTGACTCGCCCTTCATGACCATTTTGAAACTGACATTGTACTTCACGTCTTCATATTCTCTCATTTAATCACACTTATGTAACACCTTGTATAATATAAATGTCTACATGCTATGCCTATTTCCCACATTTTGGCTGAAGATGATGCCAAACAGCGTCGAAACTAGTTCCAAGTGTAAATACATGTTGTAAATAAACTATAAAATTTATTTGTATTGAAAAGGTGGACCCTTTTAAGTTTCCTATCTTCTGTATGTATGTATGTATGTATGTACATCATTTCCCACTTATAAAGAAGCTATTCTGAGTCGACCCAGAGTTAACTCCCATATACAGCAAAGTCACTCTGAAAACAGAGCAATGTAAAGATAATTTAGTGTGAGAACTCACTTCTTTCTTATAGAATACCGTTAATCACAACTGCAAGTTCACTCTATTAGCTTTACTACTCCCTGATTGTTTCACTTTGTGTACCACCACCTGGATGAATAATAATAATAATAATAATAATAATAATAATAATAATAATAATAATAATAATAATAATAATAATAATAATAATAATAATAATAATAATAAATTTATTCAATTAGTTTTTAAGTCCATGTTACATCCAATAATTCTACGCATTTGTATACACATTTCTTGCACACCATTTATGGTACCAGGACCGCCTCCATCTGGTCCATCATTGTTTGCAAGTCCTCCGTCCACAACTCGTTATCCAAGTTGCCTCGTCTGAAGTTGATTAGCACACTCTCACATGTTCTTTTTAGTACAATGGTCTGTAGGTAGGCCTGTAGCTGTTTGCTCACTTCCAATTTGTCCATGTGCTTCTTGAACAAGTTGGTAACTAGCCCGTTCCACGTTATTACCACAGGGACCATCGTCACCTTGGCCCCATTGTACATAAGTGAGAGTTCGTTGGCTAGCATCTCGTACTTTCTTCCTTTAGTGGTTTCAGTCTGTTTTAGGATATTTTTGTTTGAGATTCCAACTTCAATTAATAGGATTTCATTCTTTACAAGGTGATGTATCATCAGATCCGTTTTATTGTGTTCAATGCGAAGCTCAGTCTGTATGATGACGTCCGACTTTATTGTAATCCGCTGATTGGATATGACATTTTCAACTTTATAATTCTTTATTTTCTTAGAATTATTCAGCCCATACTTTTTGGTGAACATGAGATGCAAGCATCTGACAACATCATTGTGGCGTTTCTTGTAGTCCAAATTAAGCATTCGTCCACATTGTGTTGCCAGGTGATCTAGTGTCTTATTGCCCTGGTTGCAGTGTGGGCACCTCTGGAATATATTCCCATGACTAAAGAAGATGTTTCTGTCTTGTATCTTACAGAACATTCCTTCTTCCTGTGGAGATATATTCCCCCTCATTAGCCATAACGATGACTGTTTTACGTCAACAAATTTCTCCTGTTGTTCACGGAACAATGTGGAATGCATTGACTTAGCCATGATTCAATCCATTCGCATCTGTTTTTGTTTCTGCTTAACTACTTTTACCGTGACATCGTTTCCTTCCTCAATTAGGTACTTCCGTTTCAAATGTTCTTCACTCGGTCCAAGATGGGTTGCATTTCTTCTTTCACTTTCTGCGATAAACTTCGTTCTTGTGTTTGTTGCCAAATACTTACATAGTTCTAGTAAAATCAATTCGGCCTTCTCAGAAATATTTTGTAGTCCTCTTCCTAACTCATGTCTTTTCAGGTACAGTCGTTCCATATTACCTGCTGTTCTGACGATATTATGCTCTCTCAAGATTCCTCTCACCTTCAGGTCAATGTTGTTAAATTCTTCGTGCTCGTACGGGATCGGGCCAATATAATAGTTAATAGTTGACAACGCGTACTCATTTATTGCTGCAAACAGGTTTCTCGCGTTCAACTTTGTTTGGCATACATTTGTTACCCGTGATTCGATCTTGTTGGCTATGATAACTTTATTCTCGGGTTTAATTACATTTCTCGAGTCTTCTAATATTCCTAGGTATTTGTATCCTTCCACGTCATTTACCTTCTCTCCAAAGATATGGTTCGAATTGATATTGTTCGCTGACTTTTGCTGATTGATTGTAAAACCCATAATAATAATAATAATAATAATAATAATAATAATAATAATAATAATAATAATAATAATAATAATAATAATAATAATAATAATAAGAAGAAGAAGAAGAAGAAGAAGTAATCCTTCCCTAGCAGCCCATATTATAATCCATCCCTCACGTTCCTTGAAGATTTCAATGTAAAGAACGCTAGGGGCTAGGTAAATCTGTACAGATAATATATTTTCATTTGAGGGTATTGTTATATATGTATATCCCCTTTAAACAAAATAGTTAAACACCACCTTCAAATATACATGGTCATTTTTGTTTAGAATGCCAAAAATATTCATCATGTAAAATCCACTAGTGTACCTCAATGTTATACTTGAAACATAGTCACTTATTGCACTACAATACTGAAACCATCAAAATAAGGTAAAACAGAATCACTTACCTGTTTGTAAACTGAAAAGGAAAAATATGTCCTCTCATTAACTGTGACTTCAAATCCCTGGTTATATATCATGGTCCAGCGGCCTTCATTTCCATATTCATCTATGGCACGGTTTGGATACTGCAGATCTATTCTCAATTTCCGTAAAACTGCACCTGTGAAATGATTCATCATGAGATCAGTTATAAAAATATTCATGGTGCTACTTAAGGTAATGTGTTGAGAGGAAGGCAAGGAAGAAAAAGGAGTGAAAGAGAAAGTTTTGCACTACATATAACCTTGGCACTTAGTGGGAAAGAGTGGGTAACTCTATACCTGTTTCCTCAGGAATTAGGTGATTAGCCTACTCATTTCTGGTGTATATAACAGTAAGGGAACACTAACAGAATTCTGTAAAATATGTCAATAACGACCAAAATGTCAGCTAAAAGGGAAATGAGAGGTCTAAAACTTGGTGGCTGATAGAGGTATGAGAATAAAGCACAGGAGAAAATAAGCAAAATCAATGCATTTTATGCTGAAAGATATGGAAGCAGAACACCAACTAAAAGACTGCAAAGAATCCACATCTTGTTTCTAGTCATTCGACTGGGTCAGGAATGTAATGAATGAAGCCACCATCTAGCAGCGAGGATAGGAATTTTGCTGGCTGCCGAAGCCTGTCATGCTCCTCTGGGGCAATGATTATTGACTAACAGATGAAATGAAATGATACTGGAGAGTGCTGCTGGAATGAAAAATGATGGGGAAAACCAGAGTACCCAGAGAAAAACCTGTCCTGCCCCCACTTTGTCCAGCACAAATCTTACATGGAAAGACCGGGACTTGAACTACGAAACCCAGCAGTGAGAGGCTGGTGTGCTGCTGCCTGAGCCATGGAGGCTCTAGGAAAGGTTATGTGATATGGGTCGAATAAGCTTGCATTTGAGTGATGGTGGATTCGAACCCCGTCATCATCTGTACTGAAGATGGTTTTTCCATTTTCAGATCAGGCAAATGCCAGAGCTGTATCTTAATTAATTAAGGCTATGCGTGCCACCTTCCTGGCCAACCATTGCCTATCCCAGTGTCACCAAAAACCCATATGCGATACTGTAAGAATGTAGCAGCCGGTGGCTTTAATTAAGGTACAGCCTCAGCATTTGGCAGGTATGAAAATAGGAATTACAAAAAAACCATCTTCAGGGCTGAAGACAGTGGGATTCGAACCCACCACCTACTGAATGTAAGCTCATGACTACACGTATCTAACTGCATGGCCAACTCGTTCGATCTAAATCAATTATGGCAAGGTCAGAGGTTACCAGAACAAGTGTGAGAGTTCAGGGCAGATGATGTAACAACAGCAGGCATAGTAAGTCAAGACAAAACATGACAGTGCAGCAGGTACAGATAATGTTGGCAACCACAAGGCTGTGTCCAAATATAAAACATTACTGTCTTCCATTGTTTTTATACATTAAATGCAGTCTTAGAATAATGAGATAAAAGATGAAAACTAGTACTGTACTTTAGTGTTGGCTACTGAATACATGATTCGAAGCAGTGTATCGATTCATTTAAGTGTCCGAGTGAATCGATTCACAGGAACGGCGAGCTCACGGCTCATGATTCAGCTTATTCCCAGCGGACAGTGTTGAGTGGCGCACTCACTGGACGTTGACGGGAAGCCGAACTTCCACTGCAGCGAGACAGTGAATCATGGCACATCGAAAGAATCCTGAATGAGCACGGCTCAGTGAGACACAAGATACACATGGCTCCTTATTGGCACACTGGACACTGGCGGAGAGCTGAGCTTCCGCTGCAGCGAGACATACAGTGAGCCATGGCACACCGAAAGAATTGTGAACGAGCACAGCTCAGTGAGACACAAGTTATACACGGCTCCTTATCGGTACACTGGACACTGGCAGGTGGCAGAGAGCCGAGCTTCCGCTGCTGCGAGATTTACAGTGAGCCATGGCACACCGAAAGAATCGTACGCAGTCGCGGATCAGTGAGACACACACACGGTTCATTATCTGTACAATGGTACACTGAAAGAATCGTATGCTATAATGTACTCTCGAGCTCGGCTCATTTGAAAATAATACCCACTTGCATTCACTGTCCTCTTCTTACAGGGAGGTTTAAATAATAGATGGATTTATTTTCAGTGTTAAAAAGGTAGTCAAAACATAATTCTGAAGTAGCTAGTAAGTTGGTAGGCTATTACGTTATACTATTTATTAGTTTAATGAATCTTAGTATTATAACTTGGTTGACTTTTGACAATTAAATTCGACTCTAGCCTGCCCTATGACTATGAGTCATACTCATGACCACTCAAAAGTACCTGTTTTATGTTGAGGAGAACGGCTCAGTATTCTCTCAGTTCATATGTCACATCGTTGCACAAGACTTCAATCATATGTGGACAGTAAGTGAGCTGATTGACGCAATAACTTAACCAACAGTGTGTTGAATCAGAAAA
Source organism: Anabrus simplex (assembly GCF_040414725.1). Classification (NCBI taxonomy): domain Eukaryota; kingdom Metazoa; phylum Arthropoda; class Insecta; order Orthoptera; family Tettigoniidae; genus Anabrus; species Anabrus simplex. The sequence continues at coordinate 121,579,475 of NC_090272.1, read as the reverse complement.
CCAGCGGGTTACTGTACATCTCGGGTAGCCTATACAAAATATGACGATTTTAAAAAAAACCTCAGCTGAGAGAAAAGTACATATTTTCAAAAATGACTGAGCGAGTAGGACGTGCGTTTAGTATCGCGTAGCTATGTGCTTGCATTCGCGGGATGATGGATTCGAATCCCACCGTCGGCAGCCGTTAAGATGATTTTCCGTAGTTTCCCATTTTCACTCCAGGAAATGCTGGGACTGTACCTTAATTAAGCCATGGCTGCTACCTTCCCAATCCTAGACCTTTTCCATCCTGTGTTGACGGAAACCTTCGATGTATTAGAGTAACTAGCATTTTTTTTTTTAAAGAAAGGAGTTCATAGTATGAAGACCAGATGGCAGCAGCGAGCACTGAATGCTGTTGATGCTGTCTTACCAGTACATACTACACAGATGCAGTAGGAGCGGTGACTAATATGCCGTGAATCGGATCACTGTATCGATTCAGTAACGTGAACGGAATCAAATGAATCGATTCAGTAAAATGAATCAAATGTTCCATCACTACTGTACTTGTTATATTTAAGTATAATGCTGTATTTAAATACTAATAATAATCATTGCAATCTATTTATCATGTGGAACTGAAATACAGATCAGTTCATCATCACCACCACTATTATCGTCATCATAAAAAACTGCATGCTCTTCAGTAAGGGAAAACAAAATGCAAAAATAAATGTTATGACCTCTGTATTATATATGCGAATAAGCCCATTAAGACTACGCAAAGTACTTAAGAGGCGTGCATTTGCCTTTTTCTGTGCCCATATTTCATTCATTATGTTACTGTGGGCTTCCTTTCTCTCTTCACACCAGATGGTTCCAGTCTTCTTCTTTGGTCTTTCCACTTGGTCAACTTGCCATTTGTGAATTTTGGATCTGAAGATTCCCCTGTTTTGGACATTTGCTGGTGTAATTCCTGCCTGTTTCAAATTAGTTTTGATTTTGCCAATCCATTTCATTGTCTTTTTTAGCTTTACGCCTGTTTTCATAGATTTCGACTGTTTGTTTGGTAAGTATGTCTGGATGCATTCTTTTAATATGTCCATAGAATCTTAGTCTGTGTTACTGTGAATATTTGTGTATTGTTTGATTTCCTGTCTGCTTCTAAGTTGGTATTGTCCGTTGGTGAGTTTTGGGCCTAGAATTTTTCTTATGATTTGCATTCCTTTTTCTCAATAATTTCAATGACTGCTTTCCTGTTCAAAATTAGCATCTCTGATCCAAAAAGACATTCTGATTTAATAACTGTATTGTACTGTCTTAGTTTTATGTGCTTGGAGATACATTTTTCTGTTATAGATATTTTGGGTTAGTCGATATGCGGTTTCCATCTTTTGGCATCTAATTTAATTGGCTTTTGTTTCGAGTCCATTTTCCTGAATTGTTTCACCAAGATATTTAAATTTTGATACTCGTTTAATTTTGCCATATTTTGTCTCCACGAATTTTGGTGCATGTTTGTTGCAGGTCATGTATTCTGTCTACCGAGCTTGATAGCTGCAGTCGCTTAAGTGCAGCCAGTATCCAGTATTCGGAAGATAGTGGGTTCGAATCCCACTGTCGGCAACCCTAAAGATGTGTTCCGTGATTTCCCATTTTCACACCAGACAAATGCTGGGGCTGTACCTTTTAAGGCCGGGGACGGTTACTTCCCACTCCTAGCCCTTTCCTGTCCCATCGTCGCCATAAGACTTATCTGTGTCGGTGCGATGTAAAGCAACTTGTAAAAAAAAAAAAAAAAAAAGTGTTCTGTCTTTTCAAAATATACCTGAAGGCCAACTTTTTCTGCAATTTCTTTCAGGAGTTCAATCTGATTTTGGGCCGTTAAAATGTATCGGGTTAATATTCCTAGGTCGTCCACTAATGATAGGCAATCTATCGCTAGTTTTCCTCTGCCTAAAGTGATTGGTTGGTGAATTTTGAGGACCAATTTCTCTTTGCACCATCCTGTATCACTTTTGCAAGGACGCAATTGAAGAGTATAGGTGAGAGTCCATCTCCTTGTCTTACTCCCGTTTTGATTTTAAGGGATCTGAGGTTTCTCCCATGAATTTAACCTTGGACTTCATGTCTGTTAGTGTCTGTTTTATGATTGCAAGTGTTTTCATGTCTAAACCTTGTTCTTTCAATATCTGGAAGAGTGATTTGCAATCAGCTGAATCATAGACTTTTTCAAATCAACAAATGTGCAGACTAAATTTTTGCTACAAATTCTCTGATGTCTTAGGATTAGCTTTAGGTTCAAGGTTTCCTCTGGACTTGATCGGCCTGGTCTGAATCCTGCCTGATATTCTCCGATTTGTGGTTCTAGTTGTTGTGCTCTATGAAGAAGACACTGGGGTAGAATTTTGTATGCAACCAATACTAGTGAGATTCCTCTGTAGTTATTTACATCTGTTCTGTCTCCCTTCTTGTTTAGTGGGTGAGTTAATGCATTTTTTCAGTCTTCTGGGATTTTTTCTGTTTTCCAAATGTCTTGCATGATTTTTGTGATTTTTTAATGGTGTTTGGGCCTGCTGATTTGAGGACTTCTGCTATGATTCCATCTTCACCTGATGCTTTATTGTTTATAAGTCTTTTGATCTGTCTTATGATTTCTGCTTCATCTGGTGGTAATGAATTTGGATTAGTATTTTCAGGTTCTTCTGGGGAAAATCTTTGTGTTTGTTCTGGACAGTAATTCTTTAAAATATCTTGCAAGTTTCTCGCAGTTTTCTTGGTTGTTTAGTTCCAACTGTCCGTTTTCTTTCCTGAAGCAGAGACTTTGTTGTTGATAGCCTGCAAGCTTAGTTTTGAAGTTCTTATAGAAATTTTGTGTGTTGTTTCTTTCAAAGTCTTTCTCATTTTCAAATATTTGATCCTTTTCAAATTTCCTTTTGGTCTGTCTGATCTATTGAGCTGCCTCTTTTCTCACTGCCAGGAATGTTTTGTAGTTATTCTTCATCTTTTTGCTGTTCCAGTTGTTGTATGCCTTCTGTCGAGATTGGATTGCTTGTTCACATTCGTCATTCCACCACGGGTGTCTCTTCCTTTTCTGCAGAGGAATTAGTGTTTTTGCTGTTGTATGCAATCAGTATGCTTTTGAGTTGTTGCGAATGTTTTGCCTCCTTTATCTCTAATTCTTCTGTGAGGGATGGTTGAATCCTAGTGGGGTCAAATTTTGGGATTAGTGGGTTCTTTTTTGTGAATCTCTGAGGTTTCAACTGTAGTTTTATTCTTGTCAGGTAATGATCTGAGTCTATGTTCACACCCGTTTTAACTTAAACATTCATAATTTCTCTGTGGTTTGGATAAGAGATTGCTACATGGTCAATTTGGAATTCGCCGATGAGTGTATTCGGTGGTCTCCATGTTATTTGTTTTGATGCTTTCTTTCTGAAGTGTGTTGGCATGATTTTAAGGTTGAATATCCTGCAGAGTTTGACGAATCTTTGTCCATTTTGGTTGGTCCATTCATGAGCTGGGAATTTTCCTATTGCTTTTCTGTATATTATTTCTTTGCCCAATTGTGCTTTGAAGTCGCCCAGTAAGATTTTGACGTGGTTTGGAGGAATTTTGGGTACTATTTCTTCTAGTGTTTCCCAGGATTTGTCTACCTTTTTGTGATCTGTTTTATTGTCCTCATTGATTGGCATGTGTGCATTAATTAGTGTGTATGTTTTATTTGCACACTTTACGATGACTGTCATTAGTCTATTGTTTACAGGCTTCACATTTGTTATTGACTTGAGTATGTTTTCCTTGATTGCAAAAAGCGACTCCAAAAAAGTGGTGTGTTTTTGAGAATTCGTTTGTCTCTTTTACTTTTGAAGAGTCTGCAGTTCCTGAAATCCATTGTGTTTTCATTAGTCAGTCTTTTTTCTTTTAGTGCCAGTATCTGTATTTTTTTGTTCGTTTAAGGTTTGCTCTAGTTCATACAATTTTCCAGCTCATATGAGAGTATTTATGTTTAGTGTTCCGAAAAAAACAGGTTTTGCTGTTTGGGTGAAGTTGACCAGAGGCCTCCGATTCCCTATGTTTGCGTGTCAGTCCAGACTCCCCAGAATCCGACAGTCAGGTTGTACTGTTCTTGACAGCAGTGGATCGGTTACCACCTGGGGTAATAGTTGATTTCTAACATGCCTCATAGTACTTACCGGTAATTATCACAAGTTCAGATCATGGTCCAGTTTTTAGGACTGGAGTGGTGAGTTCCAGAACATGAATTTCCAACTGCAGCTCTGGTGATCAGACGCTGACCACTTTGCCGCTTGCTGCAAGTCAGATGCGAAGTGGATTTGAGTTGGCTCTTCCTTCTTCTTCTGCCTTAGAGGCCGTTGACCATTTTTCCCTTTATCTCAGTTGATCTGGAGGTGCTAATTTGGCTATGCCTTATTCACACCTGTCCTGCATATCTACAGGAACTTCTCCTATCAGCCATTGGGATGTGCTGTGTCAGGGTTGAGGGCCCCCATCCCATTGTCTCATGCAAGGTTATGCTTAACTCTTACTCAATTCAGAGCTAAACCCCCACACAAGCTGACCAGGTACGGTATTATTATTATTATTATTATTATTATTATTATTATTATTATTATTATTATTATTATTATTATTATTATTATTATTATTATAGCAACAATAAAAACCAAATCACGTTTTTCTTAGTTGTTTATTTCATTATATTCATATAATTCCAACCTCGCTCACTGCCTTCTCACTACTGGCGTGGCGAGAAGAATGACCTATATATTTAATATATGACCTAGTACAGTAGAGTAGCTGTGGTGTAGTGGTTAGCGTGATTAGCTGCCACCCCCGGAGGTCCGGGTTCGATTCCCGGCTCTGCCACGAAATTTGAAAAGTGGTACGAGGGCTGGAACGGGGTCCACTCAGCCTCGGGAGGTCAACTGAGTAGAGGCGGGTTCGATTCCCACCTCAGCCATCCTCGAAGTGGTTTTCCGTGGTTTCCCACTTCACCTCCAGGCAAATGCCGGGATGGTACCTATCTTAAGGCCACGGCCGCTTCCTTCCCTCATCCTTGCCTATCCCTTCCAATCTTCCCATCCCCCTACTAGGCCCCTGTTCACTATAGCAGGTGAGGCCGCCTGGGCGAGGTACTGGTCATACTCCCCAGTTGTATCCCCCGACCAAGAGTCTGAAGCTCCAGGACACTGCCCTTGAGGCGGTAGAGGTGGGATCCCTCGCTCAGTCCGAGGGAAAAGCCGAACCTGGAGGGTAAACAGATGATGATGATGACAGTAGAGTAGGCTTTGACTTAACAGCGGCTGGTTTTGGCTTGTCTTGTAGGTCTACCTACATTCAGGAGGCAAAGGGGCTGGTTCCCATCCCCATCGTCGCGTCGGTTGTCCTGAGAATGGTTTTCCATGGTGTTCCATTCTCCTGCACTAAGGCGAATGCCAGGACAGTTCCTATTATAGGCCACTGCCGCACTCACATCATGAACATAAATTTCCCGACCCTTTGAGACGGCGTACCCGTCTAGGAGGCCCGCCGTACCCTGTCCGGGCACGGAATGAAAACTTTTACCCCCTCCCCACCATATTTTACATAATCATTCATGTTAATAACGAAATTATCCAAATATTAGAGATTCCGTTTCAAAACATGTATTGATTTCTCCGTCTCTAAAAATAACATTTCCTCTGTTCACCCAGATGCTTTTCCTGAACTTTTTTTTTTTTACAAGTTGCTTTACGTCGCACCGACTCAGATAGGTCTTATGGCGACGATGGGACAGGAAAGGGCTAGGAGTGGGAAGGAAGCGGCCGTGGCCTTAATTAAGGTACAGCCTGGTGTGAAAATTGGAAACCACGGAAAACCATCTGCAGGGCTGCCGACAGTGGGGTTCGAACCCGCTATCTCCCGAATACTGGATACTGGCCGCACTTAAGCGACTGCAGCTATTGAGCTCGGTGATCTTAAAAATAGACCCTACCTGCGAAGCGTTAAGTTTTCCTCTAGTATGTAATGGCATGCGGTGAACACATTCGTTACCCCAGCTGCAAATTATTTATTAAAAGGCAATCCCTCTCTAAAGCCAACATTACTATTTTATAGTGATGTGCGCGAGTGGTGCCTGGAATCGCGGTACTCGACTCTTTCGAGCCCAGGCTCGGGCTCGTTTCGCTTGCGAAGACTCGATGACAGCATGACGTCACACGTTCGTTCTCTCGCCCGCTCTTGGATGGATGGAGCATATGTACAAGTGGTCACCGAGGTTTTGTGGGATTGCGATAGACCGGTACGATATAAATATTCTTAATGAGGGAGCAAAATAAATAATCTGAATTTGATGATGACTTGCGAAAAGTAATACTACAAGTATACGCATAATAAAGTATGAAAATATCCGTTCATGGCGTCTCTCACCCACTCCACTGAACATGCCCTATATTCCAATAATGATAGCACAGATTATCTTGCCTTCAGCCCAACTTGGCAGGTTCGATACTGGTTTAGTCCGGTGGTATTTGAAGGTGCTCAGATACGTCAGCCTCGTGTCGGTAGAATTGCTGGCACTTGAAAGAACTCCTGGGTGACTAATTCCGGCACCACGGCATCTCCGAAAACCATAAAAATATATGTAGTTGGACGTAAAACTCATAACATTATTATTATTATTATTATTATTATTATTATTATTATTATTATTATTATTATTATTATTATTATTATTATTATTATTTAAAATCACTGTCACGGTGTCCGGCTCCATGGCTAAATGGTTAGAGTGTTGGCCTTTGGTCACAGGGGTCCCGGGTTCGATTCCCGGCAGGGTCGATAATTTTAACCATCATTGGTTAATTTTCCTGGCAAGGGAGCTGGGTGTGTGTGTTGCTTCATCATCATTTCATCCTCATCACGACGCGCAGGTCGCCTACGACGTCAAATCAAAAGACCTGCACCTGGCGAGCCGAACCCGTCTTGGGATCTCCCGGCAGTAAAAGCCACACGCCATTTCATTTTTTTTTTCACTGTCACGGTATGCCTACAATCGTCCGAGGGGACAGGTGAATAGTTTATACTTACATCATACTTTCGGCAGATATAATGTAGGGTATTAAGATTAGGCGTCCAGAATTGTACACGAAGCAAATCATCAGATAGAACGTCATTCTGTTCTAGCTAAACAATGAACGCAATGAACAAAATACACCCTCCGTTTTGACGTTTATCATTGCAACACATGACTGTACAAAGGAACAAAATCGAGTGTAGTCTTTAGAAGTTGAGCGAAGGTCGAAGAATAGCTGCGGGATGTAAGCAGTATATATATATATATATTTGCTATTTGCTTTACGTCGCACCGACACAGATAGGTCTTACGGCGACAATGGGATAGGAAAGGCCTAAGAAGTGGAAGGAAGCGGCTTTGGCCTTAATTAAGGTACAGCCCCAGCATTTGCTTGGAAAACCATCTTCAGGGCTGCCGACAGTGGGATTCGAGCTCATAGCCGCGCGCCCCTAACTGAACTGCGTGTTTCTGTGGTGATTTGTAGTGTAGTGTGTGAATATGAAGATGAGAGTGTTGGGACGGACACAAACACCCAGTCCCCGAGCCAGGAGAATTATTCAGAAGCGATTAAAATCCCCGAACCGGCCGGGAATCGAACCCGGGACCCTCTTATCCGAAGGCCAGTACTCTGACCATTCAGACAACGAGTTGGACAATAACAATAAGTGATACTACAGCACATGTATGTTTCTGAACGCCCTACACATGTATCTTTGCAATAAATTCTCTGGCAGTAATATTGTCATTATTTCGCACAATATTATTACGGTTTTCCTACAAGGGCGTCGCGAGAATAAAATTTCACAGTTATCAACAAATCCCTGGTGGGTAATTCCAGGCTGCAAATTAATAATAATAATAATAATAATAATAATAATAATAATAATAATAATAATAATAATAATAATAATAATAATAATAATAATAATAATAATAGAACACTGCCGTTATCGACATTAGAAAAGGTCCCCACCACAGTGTGGAAATTGTCCCCATCCCACGCTCATCTTCGGTCCTATGTGTCTATCATTCAAGTTGACTGCTTGTTAGTAAGTCATAAATATTTTGCCTATGATTATGATAATTATCGTAACAATCAAATGATTGACGACCGATGACTCAATAAAACCAATCATCAGCAGCAAACATATTGCAATCCACATCACAAAAATATTCTGTGAGTGACCCTGAATGCCGTGAAATCCAGTACAGTACAATAGATTTTAGTTCTAAGACATGTCCACAGATAGCGACACTAGTATGCTTGGACTCGAGTCTGGAGTCGAGTATACCGATTCTAAGAGCACATTACTCGATTCTACTCGATTCCGTCGCTAGCCCATCACTACTATTTTATAAACTCACTCGATAACTACGCGGGAATATAAAAAGCAACAGATCAGAGAATAAATAAATAAGATTCCGGTATTAGTCCTTTGTGGTGTAGTGGTTAGCGTGATTAGCTGCCATCCTCGAAGTGGTTTTCTTTGGTTTCCCACTTCTCCTCCAGGCAAATGCCGGGATGGTACGTAACTTAGGGCCACGGCCGCTTCCTTCCTCTTCCTTATCTATCCCTTCCAATCATCCCATTCCCCCACAAGACCCCTGTTCAGCATATCAGGTGAGGCCGCCTGGGCGAGGTACTGGCCCTCCTCGCCAGTTTTATCCCCCGACCCAAAGTCTCACGCTCCAGGACACTGCCCTCGCTGAGTCCGAGGGTAAAACCAACCTTGGATGGTAAACAGATTAAGATATTAAAGAACGCACTTATTATGACTCACTTGAATAAGAATATTTTCAACCACATACTCGTACGTATTTCCAAATTGATTTTCACGGCAGTGACGGTACCGGTACCATCAAATTTTAAGCTACAGCAGTTTTTTTTAAACGTACTTGAATTAAACACACCTTCGTAATAGTACAGTTACGGTTTTCACAGAAATATACTTACTGGTTTTTAACTTTAAAAGCCTAACCTAAACCAGATACAGCAGAGACAATACGTGACACTCAGCGAGATATCGTGGGACAGCTATTAGAGCTCTCTCTAGGGGATTGACCTGAGAACTACTGATCCTGTCATACGAGTACGTGTATTCGTGTGTGAAGTGTTTGGTGTTATTTATGCGTTTTCAGTGAGTTGATATAATTAAATAGTAGCGTGTGTCATTCCTTGATATCTCCTCTCAACATGAGGGGAAAGGTATGTGCTGTGTTTGGCTGCAGTAACTATGAAGTAGAGAAGAATGCGCGGTCTTTCTTCCGTTACACTCGTGACAAAAAAATGTAGGTAAGTAATATTGTGTTTGTGTACATATATATATTCTTCCAGTGACAAAGAGATGTTTGTAGTACTTCATAACCTTCTTACCTGCTCGACCCATATTTTAACTGGCTTAAAATATTATAATACGCATATTTTATTGTATCGTGCAGCAGTTAACCTTCAATACCGATGTGTTGTTGTAGGTGTGATTTGTGGGTTTGATTTAATTCAGGAAAATACATATGTATATGTGTGTGGCTGTTTGTGTTCCAAGTTACCCCATTTGGAATACCGTAATGCGTTGTCAAGCACTGAACAAAATATGGGTGATCTAAGAAATGCATACATTTTGTTGAAGCAATATGATAGTGCAAATTTGTTTTACCCTAATATAATAGCAGGTATTGCTTATAGGGAAGTTTTGAATGTTTTTGATGCTAATTGTATAGATTTTCTTTCTGTTAGTAGGCTTCATATTAAGAGGAAAATTGTCCAGCTTTTAAATGTTAATTCATTGCATCATGTGTGTAAGGAAAGTGCCGATATTTTTATTGACAAATGTCTTAATGTGATGATAAAATGTTTTTAAAATGAGAAAAATGACAAATCTAACCGCAAAAGTTCAGGCAGGAATGCTAAAGCAAAACAAGTAATGCATAATTGAAAGATGAAGCCATTTCAAAGCAGTCCATTTCACATCTTGTTTATATGTCTAATTTCAGTCTTTGAATAATAACCTTTTAAATAATTCTTCTTTCATGTATCCAGAATTGCTTTAGCAACTTCGAAGGTAATATCTCAATAACACTTTCTTTCTAGACGTAATTTATTTGTCCATTTTCGTATATGCATTTCCATTGATATTTGAATTTAGCGCTACTTTTCAGGTCAGGTCACTAGGGCCGCCAGCGTCGAATTGTCTCCCTTTTTAACAAGGCTAAATTTGTAAGTGCCGGGTATTGTCTCTACTGTATTTGTCTAAACTGAATGAGCAAAATTTAGCAGGTATTTTACCGTTGCCGAAGTTTTACAGTTTCGCTCGCTTACTGAGAGTAAACAAACGAGGGGAAATATTCCTCACGACGTATACCACTGCTATATTCACGAATAATGCCACGGAACTCGCAAAAACTTCACCTATAATCCAAGAGGAACGCTACAAAAAATTCACAATATACCACGATTACAGGCAAACCCACTCGTACAGAACAACCAACCAAATACAAAATTATTTTACTTCGCGCTTGGCTTTGTATCCATGCTGGGCAACCTAAATATTTTTCCGCGTGCATCGAAAAACGTACTCCACACGTGCCATCAATGAATCCCTACCAAAAACTTCATACATGCCGAAATCCAAGAATAAAATCAATATTGTTATTACAATTGATTATTCATAAAATGGCTATTTTAATTGTAAGACTATCTGCAAGTGGCTGTAGTGTTTTATCTTGTAGCCTCTGGTGTGTGGTGCTAAACACTTCGAGTGTTAACTATAACGACATTTATCCCTAGCTGCTCTGCCGCCGTAACCTCGAGTGAGGCCAACAGCTATTACCTCGCAACCCCAAGAGAAAGAGACTTGAAGCTCATGCGTCAACCAAGCGACTTGAATTTCGCTGGGGTAGCTCTCTTTCGCGCCGATAAAGAAACCCAGCTCGCTGGAGAAACCCGGACTGCAGCAAAAGCGAACAGATGATTATCGAGACAGCTGTAGGCCAACTTGCCTTGACTTAGTTGTTTGCAGTTTTTATAACTTGATAAAGAAACGTTTTAAGGAATAATAAGAAAATGCTGGGGTTCAGTGCACGCCACTGCTAGTTTGTCTCCATTCTCATCATTAGTTTGTTCTTAATTGTTTTAGATTACTGTTAGGATACTTACCCATTTCATCACAGTCTTCCGTTTTCGTATTGTTACGAACTCCTTCATAGAAGATCCATTTGCCTTGCACATCATTGTATGAGCAATTGGCGGGCGTGTCTGCTGCGCTCTGACAGACGAAGAGTGCAGCTACAGCCAGCACGAAGACAATACGTTCTCTAACCATGGTTCAGAAACTCACTGGAAAGAAATAACGTTAATAAATAAATAATCAAAAACATCAAGCAAAATTAAAAAAAGTTGTTGCTGGCATTGCCGCGGCTTTTAGGCGTGATGACGTCAAACAACAGCTAGCTTCTCAAAATATACGTTAATTATCAGGGTTAGGATTTTTAGGTGCACACCTTTTTTTTGTTAGGGTAAATTAAAGCTGTTTGGAAATATATCACAGTGTGAAATTTTGTTTCTAGTTGCGAAAAAGGCATTTTTCACTCACCTTTTCCCCTTTTTTGGGACCTTTATCCCCTTTTCCCCCAACTATGCCCATAATCCCGTCCCCCCTTTTTTTTCTTTTAAGTTTAATTCCAATGTATTCTATAAGGTTTCTAATCAATATAAAATATATAACTTTCAATTAACGTCTCCTCAGCTTACTGTGTACGTGCGAATAGTAAGCCTACCTCTTTCAGTAAACACTGCGCGGGAGTTGAAAGCACACCTGCAAGAATGGAAAATAATTGTGTGTTCGACAAAAACTCTTTCTCTCGCTTTGCCGCTATAATGTAGCCTGCCTGCAGTAATGCAATTGACGATGAGTGATTCTATCCCAGCAGAATCAGTAGCCTGCTGTTCGTGAATGTGAGTTTGTTACTGTGGGAGACATCATCTGTTCGCATGGAGGCGGAGAACGGTGACGCAGAGATGTCAGCAACCGCACCCGCGTAGCTCCGAGAATTGAGACTGGGTTCTGCTCAAAGCTACTAGAAATAGCTGAGACTGCAGTTTAGAGGTGGGCTAAACTGTTATTTTCCAATAACATGTTCCAACATTCCAGTTTCACTGAGATAACATGTTCCAGAAACATGTTATAAAAATAGCATGTTCCAAAACTAGCAAAGCATAATATTACTTAACGAAGTTGTTACTAGAAGGCGCCAGATATCTTGACGGGTGAGTGATACAGCGCTATCAGTGGAAGGGATGGTCTCTGACCATACACTCACGTGTATTTATAGTATACTACATCGACAGCTGTATGAATTGGGTGTGAAAATAACCGGAAACCCTCCACTTATAGCCGCGACGTGACGGTTTCGATTAATTACTGCCGATAAAAAAAATAGATGATACAGAAATAGGACAAAACTGAATCTAAGAAGCATTTTATATGTACACTTGGCTCGCCCCTTGTACTAGACCACCGGGCGAGTTGGCCGTGCGATTAGGCGCGGCTGTGAGCTTGCATCCTGGAGATAGTGGGTTCGAATCCCACTGTCGGCAGCCCTGAATATGGCTTTCCGTGGTTTCCCATTTTCACACCAGGCAAATGTTTGGGCTGTACCTAAATTAAGGAGGTGGCCAGTTCTCACTCCTATTCCTTCCCTATCTGATCTTCGCCAAAATACTTAACTGCGTCGGTGCAACGTAAAGCCAGTTTAATAAAGCAATAATCATATATAATCACATATAAAGTCAGTGAACATAAAGTGCATATGGCATAGATTGCAAATGGTTATAAATGCCTTTTGTCGTGAAAATCAGGTCTCGAATTAGTACACAAAACAAATAAGTTGAAACAATTAACAAACCGCACAATGTGCGTAATCAAATTCTTCACTTGACAATCGTACCGGTTTAAGATCACATTCGGTGATCAGTAAATCGAGAAGGAGAAGGCAATACAAAATATCACACACTGGAACAAGACCACACATTTTAGGAACAAATTTATCAGGATGAATGTTTTAAAAACAACGGATGTCTGTTTCCCTGTGACAGATTGTGGTGGTGGTTGAGATGACTGGGGTTTCGCCTGTGGATGCGGTGGGTATGTCAATGACTGTTCCAATATTTTCATTAAAAACTGACTGCATAGCAGGCCCTAGTTGATGCAGAGTCATCTTCGTTACATTGTGACTACCGGTAGAAATTGAAGAGAATGGGTTTGAGTGGGCTCCCAGATTTAGACTGGGAATTTTGAAATTAGTGACTGTAGACTGAAAACGAATACAATAATGTTATTCGCTTTACGTCCAACTAACTACTTTCACGGTTTTCGGAGACGCCAAGGTGCAGGAATTTAGTCCCGCAGGAGTTCTGTTACTTGCCAGTAAATCTGTCGACACGAGGCTGACGTATTTGAGCATCTTCAAATACCACCGGACTGCCAGGATCGAACTTGCCAAGTTAGGGCCAGAACGTCAGCTCCTCAATTGTCTAAGCCACTCAGTCCGGCAGACTTAAAACAGCCTTAATCAGGAATATCATAGGAAGTGAATTTATTGACATTGTCATTCACTGAGAAATATGCCTTTATGTCGGATAACCTGTGTTCGATCTTTTATTCATTATAAACCTCAGCAGAGTTCTTTCTTAACGTTACGAATTTACAGAATAACGATACGCTTCAGAAATTATAATACTGTGGTTGTCCTCGGTGTGGTGGAACAGTGTTCTACAGAGCTTAGGCTGTTGCCTCCACGGAACATTCATTGCAATGGAACAGTGTTCTACAGAGCTTAGGCTGTTGCCTCCACGGAACATTCATTGCAATGGAACAGTGTTCCACAGAGCTTAGGCTGTTGCCTCCACGGAACATTCATTGCAATGGAACAGTGTTCTACAGAGCTTAGGCTGTTGCCTCCACGGAACATTCATTGCAATGGAACAGTGTTCTACAGAGCTTAGGCTGTTGCCTCCACGGGACATTCATTGCAATGGAACAGTGTTCCACAGAGCTTAGGCTGTTGCTTCCACGGAACATTCATTGCAATGGAACAGTGTTCCACAGAGCTTAGGCTGTTGCCTCCACGGAACATTCATTGCAATGGAACAGTGTTCTACAGAGCTTAGGCTGTTGCCTCCACGGAACATTCATTGCAATGGAACAGTGTTCTACAGAGCTTAGGCTGTTGCCTCCACGGAACATTCATTGCAATGGAACAGTGTTCTACAGAGCTTAGGCTGTTGCCTCCACGGAACATTCATTGCAATGGAACAGTGTTCCACAGAGCTTAGGCTGTTGCCTCCACGGAACATTCATTGCAATGGAACAGTGTTCCACAGAGCTTAGGCTGTTGCCTCCACGGATCATTCATTGCAATGGAAAAATGTTCCATAGACCTTGGGCTGTTATCTCGACAGAACATTCATTGCGATGGAACAGTGTTCCACAGAGCTCAGACTGTTACCTCAACAGAACTCTCGTTGCGATGGAACAATGTTCCATAGAATAACAACGAAACGTATTAGGACGCGCGGTTGTTACCTCAGCAGAAAACTCGTTACGGTGGAACAGTGTTCCAAGTACACGGTATTCAATCAAGAACCATGCTAAGTTGTAATGAACTAAAACAACTTCAGCAATTTTTTTTGCTATTTGCTTTACGTCGCACCGACACAGATATGTCTTATGGCGACGATGGGATAGGAAAGGCGTAGGAATTGGAAGGAAGCGGCCGTGGCCTTAATGAAGGTACAGCCCCGGCATTTGCCTGGTGTGAAAATGGGAAACCACGGAAAACCATCTTCAGGGCTGACGACAGTGGGGCTCGAACCCACTATCTCCCGATTACTGGATACTGGCCACACTTAAGCGACTGCAGCTATCGAGCTCGGTCCTTCAGCAATTATCAAGTAATGTAGAATGACGGAATGACTATGAAATAATGAAGGGTTGAGGAAGAACAGCTATCTATTACAAATATAACAGGGTTAGTTGAGTAATATGTTATTCTGGTAATATGTTACCAGGCTGGAGCACTGTTATCTTAACTGTTATGTTAAATACCGCCCATCTCTACTGCAGTTCCAGCATGAATGAGAACATTCTGGTAACTGTCGCGGTGTTATAAGAGAGTGTAGGCAGCAAGTGAGCGAGCGAGCGCAAGAGTGAGTTGTGTGATAGTCGCATTGAGTTAGCAAGTGAACTGGTGTTGGCACCTTGTTACATTACTAAACGAGTGTACTACTACGAGTAAATTTTACCATGACAAAGGTGTCCAGTGCCCAATTTATTGCTCTGGTTCAGGAATTCAAACAAGATTTCATAGACACTGATGTAACTGTTATGCGATATACTATTTGTGATTCAAGAATTTTGTTAGATGAAAAACACCAGCGAGATTGCATCAAACAACACATTTCCAACTCTAAGCTTCAAACGAACAAGACTCTTCAAGCAAACAAATCGCAGCAACCTCTATTATGAAATGCGTTTCAACAGAGTTCTTCAAAAAGTCAAAATTTGAAGGAACTAAACATTGATTTGTGTGCAGCTCTTACACAAGCAGGAATTCCACTCAATAAGGTGAACCATCCAGCCTTCACAGGATTTATTGGAAAAATACACAAAGATGTCAATGCCCGATGAGAGTACTTTAAGAAAAACTACATGGAGCCTGTTTACCAAGAAACCATACACAGAATCAAGGAGAAAGTGTCTGATTGTGATGTGGGAATCGTGGTGGATGAAACCATAGACTCAGTGGAACAATATGTTTTGAACATTTTTTTTTTCCTTAGCAGGGAGAACGTTAAGCCCATGTTGTTAAAAATGTAGGCCTATGAGGTGCAGAAAGCCAATGCCAGTACAGTAATGCAATCGATTATGGACTTCTGCCCAAAACTCTGACCTACTGGTATCGAGTTTGAAAAACTTCTTCTTGTGGTTACGGACCAACCTCCATACGTGGTTTCAGTTGTTAACCAATTGAAACTTTTATTTCCTAAGTTGAAGCATGTGACATGCTTGGTTCATGACCTTCACAGGATTTGTGAATCCATAAGGAACGAATACGACATCGCAAATCAATTCATCTCTGCCCTGAAGAAGATTCTACTAAAAGATCCGAGTCCTGTTGTCGCCTACAGGAAAACAACTGGCCTGCCCCTTCCAAATCTCCCGCTCATTACTCGCTGGGGATCGTGGAATGAGTGCTGCTATGTTGTGTGAGAATTTTGACAAAATTAGAGAGTTTGTGCTTTCTTTGGATCCAGCCGACGCAGGTGCAATTTCCAAAGCACAGCAACTTCTGTTACCCGAGAAATTACATAATTTGCAGACAGAACTATATTGTGCCCATAGTTAAAAGTACCTGACTGAAGTTATTAAACGATTAGAAGAACAAGGTTTGGAAAAGAAAAAACAATGGGATATTTTTACTTCCGTGAGGGAGCAGTTAGATGGCTTTGTCAAAGACAAAGTTGAGTCTAGTCTTCAGAAGAATACAAACATTGAGGAATTCGCCATATCACATTTCTAGAGTTGCCATTCCGAGTGAATACAAGGTTTGCCCCACTGGTGTCTGTGGACGTCGAAAGAAGCTTTAGCATCTAGAAAGACATTCTATCTCCTAATAGAAACAGACTTACTTTTAATAATGTAGAGACGCTTAATGTCTTGAAGTACAACAGCTTCATGTTTTTCCTTCTTTTAATGAGTGATAATTTAATGCACTAGAATAGAGGAAAGATAAATTGTTGAATTAGTTGAATAAACTAGCACCTTTTGTCCTTTTATTTACCTTATTCGAGCACCTTTTCCCTAACTTTTTTCATCTGAACTTTGCACCTAAAAATCCTAACCCTGTTAATTATATCCAAACCAAACCCCATGGCACTACAGCCCTTGACGGGCCTTGGCCTACCAAGCAATCGCTGCTCAACCAGAAGGCCTGCAGATTACGAGGTGTTGTGTGGTCAGCACGTCGAATCCTCCCGGCCGTTATTCTTGGGTTTCTAGACCGGGGCCGCTATCTCACCGTCAGATAGCTCCTCAATTCTAATCACGTAGGCTGAGTGGACCTCGAATCAGCCCTCAGGTCCAGGTAAAAATCCCTGGCCTGGCTGGGAATCGAGCCCGGGGCCTCCGGGTAAGAGGCAGGCACGCTACCCCTACACCACGGGGCCGGCTGTTAATTATATACCTATAATGTATAACACGTGGCGTTACAGTAGAGAACAGCGGGGAGAGCAGTGGACCGAGTAGGCCTACAGCCATCACAGGAGTTTCGCATTACCAACAAAACAAAAGGAATTTTATACAAATGTTTACACTAAAAGTTGTTTACACTATTACAATTGTGATGTTTGGGACATCACTGAATGTTTTTAATTATTGAACTATATATTTAATTGATAAGATGTATATATTTAATCACTGATAGGTCATGTTTAAATTAATATGTATATATATATATATATATATATATATATATATATATAGGGCTTTTATCATCCATTTCAATCATCATTTCATTTCTTTGTATCGCAGTTATAACGTATTCTGAACGAACAAATTATTGGGTAAAGTATTTCAACATCATGCATATTAATAACTTGCAGTAAATTTTCCAATAGCTGTTGTGAGGTGACCAGAGTCAGCAGGCTAATTTCAGCCCAATTCCAGGAAAAGTACGTCATCTAGGTTACGAGAGACCTTACCCTCTCTACCTCATGAAGAGACAGTTGATACATTATTAACACCCACTTTTCAAACTCCGCTTCGGGACGCGTTATTTCAGCGGGAAAGTTCAGCCTATGTGAATGAACGTAATGAAGCAACGTGATGGATTCACAGCAATACATTGGAGAGGGGATGAGACCTCGAATCTTACTGGACCATGTGATATGGCTGATGGAAGGAGACTTTTGAACCGATATATACCACCGACAAGGGCTGGAGAGGACATTCAGATTCAGATTCTTATTAGCATTAGCATTCGTTTTCACATTCATACTCGTATTCTTAACTCGTGAGCAGATTGTCACTTGTATTCGGACATTCTGATGCTGATTCTCACGCTTGGAAGATACTCTTACTACGATTCTACGTCTACACATCGGAGAAGATTTTAACTTAGTTCACTTCGCATCTGAGTATATTCTACTCAAAAGTTACTCTAATTGGGACTTGTTATCTCAATGACGAGAGGTAGTCAACGGGAGACCGGTTCTGACTAGTATAGGGGAGGAGAGCTTTTATTATGAATTTAGCTACGCTACTGTTCCGTAATACGGAAGAATACGAATGTATTCTCTCCATGAACATAACCCATGGTGGTTTTGCACTTAAAATTAGGACTCATTATGACTTTATGTAAGGAGTACAGTAGGAAGTGTTAAGGACAGGAAATGTAGAAGTAGGACTGGAATCCAACAACAGAGAAGGCAGCCGGTACGAGATCCACATATCATCAGCTTCAAGACAACAGAGTCTACATATGGTGAGCTTATGGCATAAGTTACTGCAAGTCTTCGCGCAACGGTTCATTTTAAAAATTAACTTCATTCAATTTTTCTTTTGCTTCCGTAAGTTCAGATGTCGTTAAAACGCCGTTACGTCACGTTTTTCATCTTAATAAATAGCTGTTTTAATTTGTATTTAATGAAGTGATTATTAATGATCCTTAAATTCCAAGTTAGTGTACTTAATGATTTGTGTTCCGTTCACCTCACTCCTGGGAGTTTTTTGAGTCTCATTACGTATTATTATTATTATTATTAATTATCTACTTTTGTTTTCAAGCCATAAGCTTGAAGACGGCGCCCTTGGGATACTGTTTATGGAGAAACAATGACATATCATTTATTTATTTTAATATTAAAGTGACCCGCCACGTTCTAATTTTGTCATACATCTGTGGGCCAAGTGGGTACGTCACACAATGCCTACATCAAAACTTCCGATTAAATATGAGGGATAATATTTATTAGCAAAAGAATGTCATTTATTGCATCTAAATCGGACAATGCGTGTAATCTCAGTCCCTTTTGTACACCCAAAATTGTATTCCAGTTATCCACAATCCCCCGACAGTGCACGGAACCTCTCCCACCTGGCACACCTTGGGCTTGCCTTCATTCTTCCCCTGAAGGGGGAGGCGGACCTCTTAGACGGTGACGCCGTCTCTCAGGCCAGGAGATTTGAAATGGAGGAGATTTGTAGTGAAAGTGAGAGGGTTGGCGGCCGTGGCCTATACTAGGAACTGACCCGGCATTCGCTTTAGTGCAGGAGAACGGAAAAAAAAACCACACAAAATCATTCTCAGGACAGCCGACGGTGGGGACCAGTCCCCCTCCGTCTCCCAAATAGAGAGGCGAAGAGTCACGGCTGGTCCGTGGTCACCCCTCCTCTGCTCGGTTGGTTGGTCGGGGTGCAGAGCTGTCGGAACACGGACCAGCCGTGGCCTGTTGTAGGCCGAAGCCTACTCTGCAACCGCCGACCTATGCCCTACACGTTAATAGTTAAGTAAACGGACGAAATCCATCAGAACGACACGCCAACTTTTCTAGCCTGGATCCCTACCAGCAGGCCGAAATATGAAACATCATGTCCAAAAATACGTCTTCATTTCCCAAGAAATCGTAGGAGAGTTTCAGAAATTAACTTTACCTCACGTTACAGACACTGTAGGAGTTGAACGACCTTATCCACGTGTGGATATGTTCCATATCGCTGAATATTGAACTTTGGAATAAGTTCAGTAACGATATCACACATAGGCACAAAAAACATATCTGCCAAGAGCTAACCAATGACCTGCAACAGAGAAAGTGCAACATATCGCTCCACGAATGCACTGATTGGGCGGATCGTGATAATCGCGAGAATTTCCGAATGTTTCCAGTGAATACCGAAGTAACATGCATAGCGAGCGCTCTGGTTTATAAGAGAATGCTCCTCTCGCAGTAGTAGGTAAACTGTAGATCTCGCAGCTCTCTAGAACAGGGGTTTCCAATTGGTTCGGGCTCGAGGGCCACGTTGGAAACCTTAGGCATGATCGCGGGCCGCACTTTAATAATAGGCCAATTTTCGTAAAATTCTGCAAAAAGAACTGAGATACCAGTATGCATAGTTCAATTAAAATGAAGATTTGATCATTTCAATTGCTTAAAGTCTATTTTTCAATTACATAAAAGAGTGAAATTAAAAATAAATACCATTATACTCAGGACAATTGAATTTTGAAGAAGTGCACCCAACAATGTCAGTTCATTTGAATTCATATTTGACAAATGACAAAAAAAGAAAAAACTAAAGACAAACTGAAATTAATAATGTAGTCGAAACCAAACTTAAAGAAGGACAATTTAGTAGGAGTAGTGTGGTCGATCAGCTGCATTTACAATTGAACGAATGTCTACCTCCAGTTCTATTGTTGCTAATCTCAAAGATGCAGCAAGCAAGAATCTGCAAGTCGATTTCTATATTGATTTTTAATTAATTTCATTGAATAAAAAACACTTTCACATATGTACGTGCTCCTAAAATTTGAAGTCATTTTAGATCAAATTGTGTGGGTATTTTTCCCTGGATAGCTTTAAAAAAAGTGTGATCCCTTTTCTCGTCTGGTCTGTAGGAACGTATTGGCTTGTAGATCACATAGTTCAAGTTATCGAGAAAAACAACAGATAGGGAATCTGCCACCTGGGCAACGCCCAGACCCGCGGTGTTGCTCACATGGGTACGACGCACGGGTACTGGAAAACCAGAGCGGAACCACTCTCTGCTGCTACTAATCACAAACCTATTTCGTACTTAATATGGTGGTACTACTCCCAGGTACAGGCAACCCATGGTGTTCCCCACGTGATGGTACGAATCAAAAGTAGTTTCATGGTTCTAATTCAATCGTCCCTTGGTCGCCCCTTTTAATCGCCTCTCACGACAGGCAGGGGATACCGTGGGTGTATTATTTGTCTGCGTCCCCCACCCACAGGGGGTAACATGTGGATTTGGCTCAATTTTACTTATGAATGCCCTTCCTGAGTCAACTGTATGTAAAGGGATGAATTTATTGCATCTCTCTGTGGTAATTGGTGTGGTGTGGTGTGCTGTGTGCGAATGAAATGGTGTTTATTAAGACAAGAGGAATTAACTAGAAGCGGCTAGAATTTCCAGCCCGGTCGCGAATCAAACCCTGGACCCTCTGAACATAAGTTCATTACTCTGACCATTCAGCCAGCCAAGGAACCAGACCACTCGATTTACATATCCTTTTGAGAAAATTGACTGCATTCTAGTCACGCTAAGGTAATGTTTTTGAAAACCATGTCACCTCTGAATGTAAGTAAATGGGTTAAGTGCATTTAAAAGTAGTATACTAGTACGACCGAGCGAGTGAGTTGGCCGTGTGATTAGGGGCGCGCAGCTGTGAGCTTGCATTCGGGAGATAGTGGGTTCGAACCCCTACTGTCGACATACCTGAAGATGGTATTCTGTGATTTCGCATTTTCACACCAGGCAAATGCTGGGGCTGTGCCTTCATTAAGGCCATGGACGCTTCCTTTCCACTCCTAGCCCTTTCCTGTCCCATCGTCGCTATAATATCTGTCTGTGTCGGTGCGACGTAAAGCAACTTGTATATACAGTATATATATACTGGTACGATTTGGTACTTCTCCTAAATAACATTTTATTTTTTCTTCTGTTATTTATAGGTTCATAAATAGGCACAGGCACAATATGAAGGCAATTCTTCCAAAATGTGAAATATGTTTTACCAAAACATGGAAATACAAAAATATTCAAAAAATGAAGTACATATTTTAATGCTAAAACATGTTTGTCTCTAACTCGTTTAGAGCATTATTAAAAAGTCTTTATAGATAGATTTTATCTTCTTCTTTCCTAGTCTTTTCCCAATTATCTGTGGTCGTCTCGTATGTGGATTAAGCCCAACTTCGTGGCCGATTGGAGGGATGTATTAAATATATCGTGTTTCTGATATGGTTGGTAGAGTAGTGTGATGTGTTGTATGTAAATGGAGAAGTGCATTAAGACGATCACAAACACCCAACTCCCAAACTAAAGGAATGAAGCAAATGCAGTTGAAATCCTTGACCCGGCCGGGAATCGAACTTCGGGTCCTCTGAACCGAAGGCCACTATGCTGACAATTTAAGCCATGGAGCCGGACTGTATCGTATGTGTTATGTTCGGCTCCGTGGCTGGCCTTCGGTTCAAGGGGTCGTGGATTCGATTCCCGGCCGGGTCGGGGATTTTAACCTTGATTGGTTAATTCCGATGGCTCGGGGGCTGGGTGTGTGTGCCGTCTTCAGCATTAGTATTCATCATAGGTAGGTCCCCATACTCACAGATGCGCAGGTTGCCTATCGGGCGTCAACTCGAAAGATCTGCATCAGACCTCTCCGGAGGCCACACGCCATAATACGATACAAAATTAAATACAATAAATGACAATTTTATAATTTTTTAGCATCATAGAACCCTGATATGTTCGTCTTTGTGGTATAGTGGTTAGTATGATTATCTGCCAACCCTGCAGGCTCGGATTCGATTCCCGGTTCTGCTACGAAATTTGAAAAGTGGTACGAGGGTTGGAATGGGGTCCACTCAGCCTCTGAAGGTCAACTGAGTAGAGGGAGTTTCCATCCTCATCCGTGGTTTCGTACTTCTCCTCGAGGCAAATCCCGGGGTGGTGCGTAAGGCCACGGCAACCTCCTTCCCTCTTCCTTGTCTATCCATTTCAACCTTCCCCGCCCCTGTTAAGGTACTGGTCGTTCTGCCCACTTGTATCCCCGACCCAAAGTCTCACGCTCCAGGAACTACCCTTGAGGTGGTATAGGTTGGATCCCACGCTGAGTCCGAGGGAAAAACCAATCCTGTGCATTAAACGGATTGGGGAATAAATAAATAAATAAATAAATAAATAAATAAAGAACCCTCCTACTGAGAACAAAATAATTATCTGATGACTCTAGCTACAAGTAGCTTTTCGATATTTTTTTTTGCCGAAAGGGTACGTTTTCTGTCTGTATTGTTTTGTACGATGACCGAACGGAGGGGCCACGCGTAAGCCAAGCTCTGCATTCGGATGGAGAGTGGGTTCGAACGCCACTGTCAACTGTCTTGAGAATGGTATTCTGTGCTTTACCATTTTCAGTTCTAGGCAAATGTCGGGAGAGTTCCGACTGATAGGCCACATCCGATTCCTTCCAGCTCCTTACCCAATTTCATTTACCATCATTCATGTCATCGTCATTAGCTCCTTAACTGAAGTTGGCGTCAGGAAGGGAATTCGGCCGGTAAACGGGGTCAAATCCACAGGTACGGCACAGTTCACACCCACGACCCCACAGATAGGGGAAAAGCGAAGGAAGAAAGATTTGCAAGACTTGCATCTTATATATAAAATTGGATGTTGGTAAATTTGACGATAATAGATTCAAAAACTACTGGACCGATTTCGTTGAAATTTTCACAGTTTGTTCTTAGTACATCTGAGAGGGATTATGAAGTGGTTTGAACGAAATCTGATTGGTAATTCGGCACTGGCGATGAGAAGGGGTCAAAAAAGAAAATAGGGGAAGATAAGAAAACCGCAAGACAAGTCTGATCAGCGGGTTGCCTACCCATCAGTACGTGAAGATTATGATGTGTTTCTTAAAACTCTGCTTTTTTTTTTTGCTAGGGGCTTTACGTCGCACCGACACAGATAGGTCTTATGGCGACGATGGGATAGGAAAGGCCTAGGAGTTGGAAGGAAGCGGCCGTGGCCTTAATTAAGGTACAGCCCCAGCATTTGCCTGGTATGAAAATGGGAAACCACGGAAAACCATTTTCAGGGCTGCCGATAGTGGGATTCGAACCTACTATCTCCCGGATGCAAGCTCACAGCCGCGCGCCTCTACGCGCACGGCCAACTCGCCCGGTAAAACTCTGCTTTTATCTTCTATATAATTATATAAAAACGAAATGTCCAAATTCTGTCCTTAAGGCACAGGGGGGGGGGGGGGTGAGAAGATGAGAAAATGTCGCAAATTACAGAGATTACGGGTGAATGTGTGTATGTTCCAGCATAGCTCTCAACCAAATTTGATACTCATATAACTTAATATCTGGAAAAATTACTGTAGGGGCAAGAAACACCTAGCACCCCTAAAGGAAGGGGTGAAACTTAAAAACCCGAAAATGACGATATTAGTGACGAATTAATAGTCTTTGGGGTAGCTGAGATGAACTGTGACACTCTGAATGCCGTTTAAGTTCGTTCCCAATCGGTATGGTAAACATATTATGACTTACTGTTTGGGAAAGAAAACTGTAGGGTAAGACACACGTACGGGCAGGATCGTACAGTATATAAAATGACTGTCATGACTGACTGATTCATCATCGCCGAGCCAAAACTACTGGACACAAAGAAATGAAATTTTAGATGTTAAATTTATATTACGATGTAGGTGCATGCTAAGGAAGGATTTTTGGATATTCCGCCGCTAAGTGGGTGAACAGGGAAGCGAATTTTTAGAATGAGTATCTATATCTCAAAAACTTAACAGTTTAAAGACATGAACAGTAGTATTTGGAATCTACTTTTAAAATAAGGAAATACGTATATTTTTGTTTCCGGAAATTCCTTTTAAAGGAGGTGCGGTGAAAAGAGGTTAAAAAGAGGTTGAATAATTTTTACGAAGGTACTTATATCTTAAAAACTGAAGATGTTGCAGACGTGAAAATTGGTATTTGGAATCTTCTTTAAAAATAAACACATCTTTTTATTTTTGGAAAATCCAGTTTAATAGGGGTGAACGGCATTGACGAAGGGGGTGAGTTTTTTAAAAGACTATATATATCTACAGTATTTCTCAGGAAGGTAACATTTTACTCACGTGGAAATTGGTATTTGGAATATCCTGTGAAAGTAAAGAAACACAGGTGATTTGTTTTCGGAAAATTCGCTTAAGGGGAACTGAAAAAGGGGATGAATTTTTAAAATGAGCGTATCGACAACACATCTCAAAAACTTAACATGTTACAGACGTGAAAATTGGTATTTTT
The DNA here is from genome assembly GCF_040414725.1 of Anabrus simplex. Taxonomy (NCBI): domain Eukaryota; kingdom Metazoa; phylum Arthropoda; class Insecta; order Orthoptera; family Tettigoniidae; genus Anabrus; species Anabrus simplex. The sequence goes on along the minus strand of NC_090272.1, from coordinate 121,554,297 downwards.
AATCTCTTTTAAAAATAAAGAAGCACATATTTTTTGTTTCCGAAAAAAAAAAAACACTTAAGAGAAGGGGTGAAAAGGACTGAAAAGGGAGTGGAATTCGTTTTATTAGGATGCTGATATCTCAAAAATTGAAGATTTTACAGACGTAAAAATTGGTATTTGGAATCTCCTTTAAAAAAATCGACTTGAGAGAAGACTATTTCTCACACCTAAAGTTCTAAGTCGCATCTTAGCCCCAAAAGGCAATAGAACAAACGTGGTTTACAAAGACTTTCTGAAGTAAATGAAACTCAATTCTTCGGTGAGTTTTTATACTTAAGGGATTTTCAGGTAATGTCTTAGTACAGTACCGAGGAACGATTACTTTCATCAGATGACGAAATCCACGCGAGGGAAGCCACGAGTAACTGCTAGTTCAGTATAAGAGCGAGTTCAGTACGGCAGTAATTAAACTCGTTATGCAGAACAGGCCAACTCTGTGTGTCGGTCAAGGTCATGGAGTCCTCTGCCCCCACTTGGATCTCACTTTCGCCTTCGCTGGCCGCGATGTGATATAGATGTTGTCAATATCCACCTACATGTAGGCATTAAGACGGGCGCCGTTAAGAGTGGGGAACAGGTGGGACGTGTCCCATTAATGTTCTGTGTCGTGTCCCATGTCCACATTTTGTTTCTTTTACAGTGCCATTTAAATGTAGTTTGGATCAATTACACTTTTAAAAAAGCGTGTAAAGAAGTATGTAGACCTATCAAGACTTCGCCTTAAGACTTACGGATCTCAACTTGTTCACGCATACACATCTATAGAAGACTAATGCAGACGAGTCGACTGCGAGATGATATACGTAGCTGTTTTGTGATTAAAGAACAGATTTGACTAGTCACGAATTAAACAAATCTTAATGATGTAAAACGTATAACTGAGAGAAAACTGCGTAATCTCAGGTTATATCCAGAGACTTAAACAGCATCTTTAGATTTAGAGTTGAAATCGTTTTTGAAGAATAAAATAATTGCCTGTGATGAGAAAATAGTGGTTGTTTCTATTTGATGGGCCCGGAAGAAATATATTTAGTTTTAAACGTGTGCACACGTTTTCGACTAATTTTACTGAATTCAAGCTGTGAAGTAGAAATAAGTTTCAGTGCTTTTCACAGCTTAAATGTCCGGCTCTATGGTTAAATGGTTAACGTGCTGGCTTTAGGTCCAAGTAGTCTCGAGTTCGATTCCCGGCCGGGTCGGAATTTCAACTTGCTTTCATTTGGCTCTGGGACTGGCTGTGTGTGCCATCTTCATCCTCATAGATCCGCAGGTCGCCTATAGATGTCAATTCGACTAGGCCTCTCCGGAGATGTATTAGGCTATTTTTTTACCGCTTAAAAACGTATTTGCGTTACACTGTAACTCGAAAGAGACTACGTCAATAGGCAGTTTAGTAAACACACCAAGATCACTTATTATGGCAGCAAAAAAGTAGCCACGACCAGTTTTTTCTCGAAAAATGATAGAAGATAGAAACACTTTGGTACTGGCTGTTAAGTCCATTTGTAACTGAATTTACTGTCCTGTACTGAGCCTCTTTTGGCGAGTCAGCTTATGATTTTTCAATCAAGCAGATTATTTTGACTTAAATGTGTATATCCTATATTTTTCTTTTCAGTTAGAACAATCGAGTTAGTATAACTGTTTATGGAAGGCCTACATCGTGTACTTGTATGCTTAGGCTATAACTTATACATTAATGCTGGGGCTGTACCTTAATTAGGGCTACGGCCGCTTCCTTCCCACTCCTAGCCCTTTCCTATCCCATCGTCGCCATAAAACGTGTATCGGTGCGACGTAAAGCCACTAGCAAAAGAAAACCTCATACATTATGAACAACAGCTTTTTTCAGCATGTAAGTTATTTCCCTCAATTTACGTTTACAAATAGAAACTATACCTTGAAGGTATAATTCAAACACGTGACATTTATTACGTCCCCCCTAATAGATAATAGCTAACGACGCCGGTGGCAATAGACGTGCATTTGTTTCTAAGGTGAATAATAATAGTAACAAAAATGTTTTGTTTTATGCCCTGTTAAATACGGTAGATCCTAAAATAAGGTGAGGACCCCAATTTCTTTTTATCCCAACTAAAGCACGGAGTTGAAATAAGAACCTACAGGAAACTACTTATACAATCTCTTAAAATAGGTTGGCACTGTGTGTGACGTAACCTATTTACAAGGCAGTTACGAAACACTGCTAAGGGGGATATGATTCACTGTCATTACGTAGTGGTACGACGCTACTAGCTGTGAAAAGGTGCTTCTGAAATGTATTCCAGGAACTGTAGATACCTGCATACTCTCTTCGGGCAGTGATAGATGCAGAGACGAATTCTGAGTGATGCGAATTATATTATCCCATCACTGAACAACATACGCATGCCCAAACTGTTATTTTTTTTAAATCAGTGGTATTCAAACTTTTCGGTTGGCATACCCCCAAGATCCAATTGTTTTACCTTCGTACAACCCCCCCCCCCCCACCAAGCACGAGTAAATTGCGATTATACCAGAAATAACAAATGATTTTTGCTGGATGCCAAGTAATGATAATAATAATAATAATAATAATAATAATAATAATAATAATAATAATAATAATAATAATAATAATAATAATAATAATAATAATAATTGCACCAGGGGTACACCTTCCCCGTCTACTTAAACTGCGCGCCATCTCTACGGCCATTTATGCTAACAGACTTGAACTTGTAAACTCCCAAGAATTTCGTCTCCTACAGTTAGATGGCTCTACCATCGATTTGTTTGCTCCCTCTACTGGACTAAATACTAACTGCTTTGTAGTGTAATGTTTATTTTAGCAGTTCGTAAACTATTTTCTGAAGATATTTTTAATGTACCGAAGTTGTCAATACTTCAGCTGGTTCCTCCTCGATTGTGATGTACCTATCAGAGGTTTGTAAATACAGTATGTTCTCTAGCCTATCAAAACCGGGGTGTGTACAGAAACCCAGCCTATCAGCAAAGAGTTCTGGAAGCTTCGCCTTATAGACCTATAAAGGCAGGGCACTATAGGGTCGTCTTGTCTGAATCGCCCCAATGTTTGCCAGTGCGACCTGTCGGAAGCCTAGGAGGCAGGGTTTAGGCCTGCTTGAAGAAGACCCAGCGACACAAAGTAATGGCATAATTTACCTAAACATGTGAGAGTCCCTGCGGGTAGTTTGAGGGAAAGGTTTCAGCCGTTTTTCTTTTAATGTAATTTTATAAACGGGTGGTTTCAATGTAGGCGAAGTCTGAAGAATCCATTTCTGTTTCCTACCTGGAAATATGTAATGCAAGGGAACAAAGAGCGTTTGTCGTTTCTCGTTCAACCTTGCATTGTGTGACTAAAGTTTTCGACCTCAAAATTTAGTAAAATGTTCCTCAACTAGTCACACCGTGTAGTATAGGATTAGCCTCTGTACCATCGGGCCATAAGCCCACTTAGTTTTTAGCAATTTCAATAAGGAGTGTTTCGCCTCCTTGCCTTTTGTTTATGGCCGGTCATAGGCAACCTTTTCTTTTATTGTTAAGGCTGTGTAGTATGGGCTGTTATGCCCATGTTCACTTTGTAACAGTTTCTTGGTTTTGGTTTCCTTCAGGAAAAGTGATCAATCTTCTTGTGGAGCAATTGATAAACCCAACAAAGGACGACCCTGTATGAACACTCTAAAGTGGTTGCCTAGCGTAATACCGGGCGAGTTGGCCGTGCGGTTAGGGCCACGCGGCTGTTAGCTTACATCCGGGAGACAGTGGGTTCGAATCCCACTGTCGGCAGCCCTGAAGATGGTTTTCCGTGGTTTCCCATTTTCACACCAGGCAATGCTGGGGATGTTCCTTAATTAAGGCCACGGTCGCTTCCTTCCAACTCCTAGGCCTTCCCTATCCCATCGTCGCCATAAGACCTATCTGTGTCGGTGCGACGTAAAGTCAGTAACAAAAAAAAAAAAAGCCTAGCGTAATTAAGTGTATCGAAAGTAACTGTTTGCCTCTGCGAAGCTAGACTATGGTATTTTGGAGCTCAGACTCTTGTGTAATGTAACCGCTTGAAGCAAACTTTGCTTTTGTGAAATATTGTACCTGTTCGGAGCGATTGTGCTCTTCTCTACGTAAATTTAACAAACTTGTAATTATTGCAAGTTTTTGTACTTGATATCCTCGATATTGTTAAGAGCTGACGATTTCGGTAATATCCTGTTCTATTGTTTGTTATTCATTCAGAAATTCTATCTCTCAATTTTAAAAAAGGAAAGAAATGAAATTTCCAAAATTGTAATAATAATAATAATAATAATAATAATAATAATAATAATAATAATGTTATTTGCTTTACGTCCCACTAACTACTTTTTAAGGTCTTCGGAGACGCCGAGGTGCCGGAATTTAGTCCCGCAGGAGTTCTTTTACGTGCCAGTAAATCTACCGACACGGGGCTGTCGTATTTGAGCACCTTCAAATACCACCGGACTGAGCCAGGATCGAACCTGCCAAGTTGGGGTTAGAAGGCCAGTGCCTTAACCGTCTGAGCCACTCAGCCCGGCTCCAAAATTTGTTATGTTAATTCTGCTCTAGTTAATTCCTTGTCCGACCTGGCGAGTTGGCCGTGAGCGTAGAGGCGCGCGGCTGTGAGCTTGCATCCGGGAGTTAGGGGGTTCGAATCCCACTGTCGGCAGCCCTGAAGATGGTTTTCCGTGGTTTCCCATTTTCGCACCAGGCAAATGCTGGGGCTGTACCTTAATTAAGGCCACAGCCGCTTCCTTTCAACTCCTAGGCCTATCCTATCCCATCGTCGCCATAAGACCTATCTGTGTCGGTGCGACGTAAAGCCCCTAGCAAAAAAAAAAATATCCTTGTCCAGCTATTCAACCCAGGCGCTTCTTATTCCTCTGTAAGCCACAGAAACCCCGGATCAGTAATAATAATAAATATCATTATCGTCATCATCTTCCGCAGCTTATCCCGCTTGCTCAGGGACCCTGCACACACGGAGGAATAAAAGAGGTGTGGCCGGGGAGTTAAGGTCGCATGCCCTTCCTGGCACTAGGAATCAAGCCACTGTCGCTGGGATGACAGGCAAGCAGCTAAGCCACTACACCAGCCTGTTCCCCAATAATAACTATAATGTGCTTCAGTAATGTACACAGCGTGATTCAGCCGCCCCTTCCGATGTAGTTTTATGCAACCCATAATATCCATTCCGTCCTGAAAACATCTGCCCTGCCGGTATGCTCAGACAACACAACCGGATATCTTGGTATTTACGGCCTCACCATGTTAGGACGGCGTAATGTTATATTCGTATTAAACACTGGAAGACGTGCATGTTCCTTCTAGATCATATGAACCTGACACGCCGGCGAAACACTAAATTGATATTGTGACCGCAGTAAACCTAATAGGCCTACTTGCTATAAGCTGCCCAGTGTGCCGTACGGAGCTGTAGTGTAGTTGGTAAAGGCGTGGTGGAGTGGGCTTGCATGTCAGGTGGGAGGTTCGAGTCCGGGGCGAAGATTACAAATTTTTTAAATATTTGTTTAATACGTACCGCACGGAATGTACGTTCAATAAACTCTTTCATGCAAATTGTGTGTGAATGAGTGTGTTTGTGGCCCTAAGAAGGCTAGCTAGTTGCTTTGTGTCGCACCGACACAGATAGGTCTTATGGCGACGATGGGACAGGAAAGGTCTAGGAGTGGGAAGGAAGCGGCCGTGGCCTTAATTAAGGTACAGTCCCAGCATTTGCCTGGTGTGAAAATGGGAAACCACGGAAAACCATCTTCAGAGCCTTTCCCATCCCATCGTCGCGATAAAACCTATCTGTGTCGGTGCGACGTAAAGCAAATTCTAAAAAAAAAAAGAAGGAAGTCTTTGTTACTTTCCGAATTATCTGTAATCACGGCAATTGGCGGTGTTCCTATTAAAAAATCGTTTTCAGAATCACTCTCACTGACTATAACGTCACGAGAAGAGTCTTCGGCACTATTATGAAGTCCAGTTCACTTTCTGACTCAACACAATCATCGTCATTCCCTAAACTACTGTATTTATGTAATCAGCTATTGTAGATCGTCATCATTTGTAAACTCTTCGTCACGTAGGTCCGCCATCACCGTTGACATGTGCGCGAGATGTGCGGAAACGACCTTCACATTTTTAAATATTCGTCACACGAAAAGGATTAATAACATGCAGCTTCTAGGCTATATACCTTCCTTATATACTGATATGTGCTACCATTTACTGGAAAAGGAAGAACTGCGAGGGATGAAATATCATTCCTGGCACTTTCCGCGAGTTCACAGAGGAATGAAAAATCATCCCTTGGCTCTGAAAAAGTTAAAACCTTAACTATAACCCAGAACAATCTAGGATAAGCTGAGCCAAGTATCCTTATTTTATTTTATCTTTTTGTTTATATCACAATGTTTGATATCGTGGTACCATTCGTACTATCCATGCCCATGGCTATGCTGTAGAGCAGGGGTCCTCAAATGGCGGAGTCCGGACCTCGATGACTTTTTCCTCCGAACTTGCACGATTTATATGATATATATATTTTTAAAAAAATAAAGCCATCTCCGTACAGGCCATGAAGGCTGTTGGAGGAGTGGAAGGTAAAGGTTTCCACGGTTACATCGCGCATTCCTATCTACGAAATGTCACTGTAAAATTTGTCACAAATGGAAAATAATAATTGCTTTTACTTAAATTAAGTGAAAAATCTGCGGTAAATTAAGAAATACCGTCGCTATTAGAGAAATATGAATACACACTTAAAGCCTGTATACAGGACTCCTTTATGTCGTATTTCGCTGCTGGTGCCGTCTTTTGTTAATTTCTTGAGGTCCAGGGCTAGCGCCGAGAAAGGGGAGTGCTATGTCTGTGGACTCTCATTATTTTTGTCCATATGACTAGAGCGGCCAGTTGAAACAGCAAAATGGAGGTCAATAGCATTCACGATAAGAAAAATAGCATGATCCCTAGACCAATAAATCACTACTCCACAGAATTCTTCTTATGTACATTGGCCATAGCTTTTCGTCGCCTATTAAATCTTGCATATCGCGATACAATTCAGGAAATGATGTCATTGACAGCTGAAGCAATAAAACGAAAGCAAAGAACACAGACTTCACACACGAAATTATTGGAAGTGTAAGACAAACTAAGGTCACACGTGTGTTACTGTGAGCGTAGCACCAAAAGTACTTGTAAAGTAGGTATACATAATATTCACCAAAAATAAAATATTTTTTAATTTACCGCAGATTTTATACTTCAACTGTGTAAAAGCAATTATTATGTTCCATTTGTGACAAATTTTATAGCGACATTTCGTAGATAGGAATGCGCGACACAACCGGCTTTCACTATTCGTAACCTCGGCACGTGATGGAGAAGAGTGGTGCGACGTAAAGCAAAGAGAAAAAAAATGTTATGTTTCTGAATGTTTATTTAGTTCATTGTTTATTGTCAGTTTCTGTTTATTTTATTTTTGTGAAAACTCCATGTGGGGAGGGGGTTCTAACCCCCTGGCTATGTGCCAGCATCTCGTTAACTCCTCTGACGAGGGCGTCAGGAAGGCATCCGTTCGTAAAAACTCGCTACGAAGATTCATCTCACTTCACACCCGAATCCGTAGAGAAATAGCACACGAGTTGGACATACATGGTGTTCGTTGCAGCACTCTGTATTTGGCCTTGAAACTGTTGTGTTAAAAAGCTCCCAAGGTCTGACGTTTCAGAGATGCTTCGACGGTCATATGTATTGCACCTATCGCTATGTCATGTTTGAAGTCTTTATCCCATGTTGCTAAACGGTCTGCTTACATAACAGAGATATACAATGCAAGTCGCTCTGCACGAGTCTTAAACCATAATCTAACCTGTAATGCTGTGTATTTGAGCCGCATCAAGAGGTACGTCAGTGCAAGGGAAATGCTCCATAAATCTCCAACTTAAGAAACGACTAGGTAGCCAATTCATATGGAATCTGCCACCTGAACGACAGCCCTAAGTGCACTTCAATGGTGATTGATTGGTTGGTTGACTGATGGATTGATTATGTAAACACAACGGAAAAATTAATCGAGGCTTTCTGGATAAACTATGGCTCTATTTCCCATAAAATATCACAGAAATCATAGTGTCCGTCCAAGAAGAATTTCATTTTCGTTACTCCTGTAAATAGTAGCACGATCAGAATATCGAATCTGGTAAGCAAGCCACCTCTGCAGTACCACTTCCGAAGATCTGCAATTTAGTAACGGAGGCCGTAATTTTAAAGGCCGTTTAAAAGTAAGTTTTGGCTGTTGTCTGATACCTACCAGTTGTTGCGATTTATTTTCAGAATGCAGTAATAATAATTTCGTGTGGTAGCCCTTGTAAAGCAGACCCTCCTACGAGGGTGGACGTGCATGGGAAACTGTGTTTTAGTATGGTGGAGGGTATTGTCGTGTGTTTTGTATACGCATTTTAGGGATGTTGGTAACAGCACTAACACCCAGTCCCCGAGTCAAGGGAATTAAACGTTTAGGGTTCAAATCTCCGACCCGGCGAGAAATCGAACTCGGAGTCCTCTGAACCGAAGAGTACTACTCTAACCATTCAGCCAAGGGACCGGACAGAATGCAGTGCAATACCTCGTTATGAATAATTCGGGATTTGTAGTCTAATTATCGGTGATTTTTACGTGATCCACTCCCTGTGGGTGGGGACGCAGACGAAGAATACACCCACGGTATCCCCTGCCTGTCGTAAGAGGCGACTACAAGGAGCGACCAAGGGATGATTGGTTAAGAACCATGAGACTAGTTGTAATTAGTACCATCACGCGGGGAACACCATGGGTTTCATTTACTTGCGAGTACTACCATTATATTAAGTACACAATAGGTGTGTGATTAGTACCAGCAGAGAATAGAGCCTCCGGGGCTCAGACGGCAGCGCGTCGGCCTCTCACCGCTGGATACCGTGGTTCAAATCCCGGTCATTCCATGTGAGATTTGTGCTGGACAAAGCGGAGGCGGGACTGGTTTTTCTCCGGGTACTCCGGTTTTCCCTGTCAACTTTCATTCCAGCAACACTCTCCATTCTCATTTCGTAGCATCTATCATTCATTAATATATCACTTTGGGAGTGGCGACCCCATCGTAATAATAGCCTATATATGATTCATTCATTACATCCCTGACCCGTTCAGTGACTGGAAAACAGGTTGTAGGTTTTTTTCAGCAGCAGAGAATGGTTCGCTGTGGGTTTACAGAAACACCTCGCGTATGGACGTTGCCTGTGATTAGTACCCACTATATGAGGAACACGACGGGAATACCGGCGCCCGTGATTAGTACACCTATGTGAGGAGCACCATGGGTTTGCGTTGCCTATGAGTAGCGCCATTAAGTGAGAAATACCATAGGTCTGCGTTACATGTGCGACGTACAAACTTGTGAGTAATACCATAATGTGTGGAGCACCGTGAGTCTACGCTACTTTTGGTTAGTACCGCAACATGACAAATACCATGGTTCTAAATTAGTAGCGGTAAATACCATTATGAGGAGCCGTTGACCTGGATTTTGGATCCCTTTAGACAACAAGCATCATCGCTTCAAGATTGTACTTTGGAAGCAGTAGTACTATTGTTTTAAGATAGTTTCTGGGATGGTGGGACATTGTGGGCCGGATCCACTGATTGTTTTAAGTTCATAATCATTGTTCGTCGTCGTCTTTTTGAATTCTAGCCAGTGGACTGATTCCGTAAATAGTTTTAACTTTCATTATTGTGAGTTGGATCCGCTGATTATTTTAAATTCATATTGATCCATTCATTCTTCATCATCACGTTTTGAATTGTGGTCATTGGATGAATTTTGGATTTTTAAATTGTCATTACGTTTTGTCTCATTTCGTACCATTAGAGGCCGATGACCTAGATGTTAGGCCCCTTTAAACAACAAGCATAATCTGCATTAGGCATAATTTACTTGCTCCGTCCTGTTCATTCGCTGAACGATCAGCGTTGCTGTCTTCGGTTCAGAGGGTCCGAAGTTCATTTCCCGTATTTTAGCCACGCTGGTTAATTCGTCTGGCTCGGGGACTGGGTGTTTTTTGTTTGTCTCAATGCGCACCTTTCACAACACACACTGCCCACCACTACCGAAATATGCAATAATGAATGCATCCCTTTACATAGGCTTGGCGCCAGGAAGGGGATCAGGACTTAAAACAGGGCCAAGTCCACACGTGCCTCACAGTTCACAACCACGACCCCACCAGAGTGTAGAGAAAGGTGTGGAACGATACAGGTCCAAAAGGCCATCTCATATCTCGGACTTTGGCAGGAACAAATATGAAGAAGTATGTAATTATACTCTAAATACAGAACTTTCGTAACGGAATAATTCAATTTGAGCGTCCGTTAAGATACTCGCTATGTTCCAATAATCGAGAATTATTTGTCTAGTTGATTTAATTTTTTTCCCACACACTACTAAATAAGAAACGTTCAAAACGCATGCAATGATTATTGTTAAGTAAGCTGTCAGAACGTACCGCGTCCCTGTAAGGTGGCTCATGCATGCTGTTAAGTTTTCAAACACGTTCTGTTCAAGCACTCTTCGACACCAGCGCACCACGGAACACACGTACACAGTATAATATAATCACAACAGGAAGTAAGGTTTCCTCGTTTCGTCATCGGAAACATGCTGTACTTCATAATTTTGATTAAGTGAATGTGCACTGTTAAAATAAAGTGAGAAAGCTCTAGGAAACGCTTCAAATGTAGTTGCAAGTTGCTTTACGTCGCACCGACATAGATAGGTCTTACGGCGACGATGGTCAGGAAAGGGCTAGGAGTTGGAAGGAAGCGGCCGTGGCCTTAATTAAGGTACAGCCCCAGCATTTTCCTGGTGTGAAAATGGGAAACCACGAAACACCATCTTCAGGGCTGCCGACAGTGGGATTCGAACCTACTATCTCCCGGATACTGGATACTGGCCGCACTTAAGCGACTGCAGCTATCGAGCTCGGTCACATGTAGTTGTAGTTCTATCAGAAGGAACTATGTATCTGAAAACCAGTCTCAGCTGTTATTGTAATAAAGCCTCACGATTTTAGATTACATTAATTCACGACTACCGTGTTTCTCTGTAAACTGAATCAGTGAGATCATAACGCCATTAAAAAAATTAGTTAACATTTCAATATTAACGAGTCTGTTACAATATGGCATTTATAGACATACGTTGTTGGACAATTATGGCAGGCCTATTAAATATTGCGTAAATAATATTTCTGCCATATGCTGGTAATAAATTTCTAACTGGTACAGTATATTTAATTACTTAACATTGAGATGAAGCACAAGCAATGATGCCCGTTTAACATATTTTTTCAACTTTTTTTGACAGACTCAAAGAAACATGAAGATGTAAGAAATATGGAGCAAAAAACAAAACTAATGGTACATGGTCTCCGGGGAGGCGTGGTGCAAGACCTGCACTAAACCGAGCGAGTTGGCCGTGTGGTTAGAGGCGCGCGGCTGTGAGCTTGCATCCGGGAGACAGTGGGTTCGAATCCCACTGCCGGCAGCCCTGAAGATGATTTCCGTGGTTTTTCATTTTCACACCAGGCAAATGCTGGGGCTGTGCCTTAATTAAGGCCACGGATGCTCCCTTCCACTTCCGAGACCTTTCCTATCTTATCGTTGCCGTAAGACCTATCTGTGTCGGTGCGACGTAAAGCCACAAGCAAAAAAAGTACCCATCCCCCGAGGCAGATGAGACCTGGCCGGGAGTCGAACCCGAGACCCCTTGACGCAAAGGCCAGGATGTTAACCAATTAACCACGGAGCAAATGTAACAAAGAAATTGCCGGCGAACAGTTGCGCAGTCTTGGCCCCCGAGCACAAACAAAAGCTACGCGGTATGTTTCGTAATCAGTACTCACCGGTCTATCCCCGTGAGCGAATGCAGGCAGACTGACTGACGTTAGCGATGCGCGGCCTTTAATATACAACTCGCTGATATCGCACACTAGCGCCTGGTGTGAAGAGAAACACATACTTCCTGAACCGTAGTGCATGGTCACATGACCACGAACTGGCGTCATCCAGAAGTTAATGACCTTCGTCACGGGTCTGCTCTAGACAAGGAAATTCCCACCATCCACTCACAAAAGCGCCAGCTACTCAGTGGCATTGCAGTCATGGCTGCAGACTCTGTGGAGGTGTTCATCGCCATCTGTAGAAAACAATAAACACTACAAAGTGTCTTACTCTCAAAGAACTATGACGACATGGCTAAATTTGAAAATATTTTAACTTGAACCAATGTTTATTTATATTCTTACGAAAAGAATGTTTATGCTCCTTCCCACTCTCTTTCATGAGTTATTAACTAGAAATGAATGATTTATTATCAGAAAGTGCCAACAAATCCTTGTTCAAAGTAGATCTTAAGTTAATTTTTTTGCAAAACTACAAAACGTGTGAGACAGCACACACTCTCTATAGATACGTACAAAAATAAAATAATTCTGTATTCTAGGCGTAAGAGCTCCAAGTTGAGCTGATGGCCCACTCTCACATGGGAGAATGAAATAATAATAACTAAATTAAAAAAATGCAGGCGGACCTGGGCCCTCATATTTTCCCGCAATAAATAAATAAATAAAAATATAGAATTTTACCCGAATGACATTCTGAACGGGAAAGGTTATATAATGATGCTTTGGTAGAATAGGTTGAAAAATATTATTTTTACATGTCGCAATATATATCAGGTGCAAATATTATTATTATTATTATTATTATTATTATTATTATTATTATTATTATTATTATTATTATTATTATTATTATTATTATTATTAATTCTTTCTTTCTTTCTTTCTTTCTTTCTTTCTTTCTTTCTTTCTTTCTTTCTTTCTTTCTTAATCCGTTTACCCTCCAGACCCTCGGACTCAGCGAGGGATCCCACCTCTACCGCCTCAAGGGCAGTGTCCTGGAGCATGAGACTTTGGATGAGGGATGAAACTGGGTGGAGGATCGGCACCTCGTCCAGGAGGCCAAACCTGCTATGCTGAACAGGGGCCTTGTAGGGGAGGGGGGAGATCGGAAAGGGTAGACAAGGAAGAGGGAAGGAAGCGGCCATGGCCTTAAGTAAGGTACCATCCCGGCATTTGCCTGGAAGAGAAATCGGAAACCACGGAAAACCACTTTGAAGATGGCTGAGGTGGGAATCGAATCCCCCTCTACTCAGTTGACCTCCCGAGATTGAGTGGATCCCGTTCCAGTCCTCGTGCCACTTTTCAAATTTCATGACAGAGATGGGAATCTCACTAATCACTACACCACAGAGGCGGACATTATTATTATTATTATTATTATTATTATTATTATTCGTATTATTATTATTAGTCTAGCACAGCCGTCTCTAGTGAATGAGCGGTACGCTCTCTCACAAAATGCACTGAAAAAAGAAATCGCTATGACAACCTCTATAAATGTCTTAAAAATCATAGCTGTAAGTTAGTGTCCCAGACTTACGTACGGAGTTTTACCAGATTCTAAGTATTCCTGTCACTACTTCTTTCGCCGAATGATCATTTTCGAACTAGAACTTTTAATGAACTATGAAATGTTATGACCCAAGGCAGATTCAGCCTCCTTCAGCGTCGAATGTGAAAGGACAAGATCCACTGATGTCAGGGAATTCATCAATACTTTAGCATGGCCCATTTTCACTAGACTACAGCACAGTTTTAAAAATATAGACACAAAAGATAGAAGTTGTTGGTGTATTTCAACCCCTACCGTATATTTCTTTCTCTCTTTCTTAATCTGTTTACCCTCCAGGGTTGGTTTTTCCCTCGGACTAAGCGAAGAATCCTACCTTTACCTGGAGCGTGAGACTTCGGGTCAGGGGATAAAACTGGGGAGGAGGACCAGTACCTCGCTCAGGTGGCCTCACGTGCTATGCTGAACAGGGGCCTTGAGGGGGGATGCGAAGATTGGAAGGGATAGACAAGGAAGAGGGAAGGAAGCGGCCGTGACCTTAAGTTAAGTACCATCCCGGCATTTGCCTGGAGAAGTGGGAAAACACGGGAAACCACGTCATCCATGGTTGCGGTGGGAATCGAATCCACCTCTACTCAGTTGACCTCCCGAGGCTGAGTGGACCCCGTTCCAGCTCTCGTGCCACTTTTCAAATTTCGTGGCAGAGCCGGGAATCGAACCCAGGCCTTCGGGTGTGGCAGTTAATCACGCTCACCATTACACCACAGAGGTGGACTAGAGTATATTTAATGTTTAAAATAGAATCGATGAATTAGGCTAGTTTTGTAATCTTACAGTTAGTCTTTTGCACATACTTTACTGGGTATAGGTTGCACTAAAGTTTTGTTGTATTAGCTGCGGTTAAATTAATGTGTGTTATTGATTGATTTTATACAATTTCTTTGAGGTGGCCCAACTATAATTTTGCAGGCGGGGCTATATCATATTCATTACACCTCTACTCATAATCTTTGCACCTTGACGGGTTTCTGATAAATAATTTACTCTGTCACTACTTTAGGCCTTCACTTCATAGACCTAATATGTTTGTAACACATTAAAACATATGCACTGCCGATAAGTGAGCAAGACAGGTAAATATGCTGTCAGTTTAGGTTAACTTACATCATACTGTATATGTACACGGGAGAAGCCATCCTCGGTTCACCTGGAGGACATGGGTTGGATTCCCCGTTAGGAAGTCTTCTTCTTGATCGTTATTGGACTCCGCATAGATAGCCTTCGTCCAGCCACTGAACGTCTTTTGTGTACAATTCTTATATTAAAGGTCATATGGAATAAATTGTTGTGCTATTGAAAGTACATATCTATTAAAGTCGAGTCTAGATGACTGGCTATAAGTATAGTAAAAACATTGGGATAACAATACACAGGGATACAGGGTACTGTATCTTCTCGCCAGTGTGATTCATCCCCGTTAGGATGTCGAAGACTTTAGAAATGAGACTTCCACGAGAATCCACTCACTGTACAACAGGTTTAATCCTGAGGGAAAAGACAGGTCATTGTGCTCACCACTCATCATTCTATCCCATTTAGTGCTGAGGTTACGAATAGTGGATGCAATGGTGTTTATTATTATCTAGGCCATCGGCTCGATAGTGGAAACTTTCACCTTCCTCTCTTTCTTATTTCATTTTACACTTTTATTTAAAATTTAAAATGCAGCAAGAACAAATTATATCGATTACAACGCTTGATGTTTCTGGGGTGTAGTGTCCACAAACCAAACCAAACCAAACCAAACCAAACCAAACCAAACCAAACCAAACCAAACCAAACCAAACCAAACCAAACCAAACCAAACCAAACCAAACCAAACCAAACCAAACCAAACCAAACCAAACCAAACCAAACCAAACCAAACCAAACCAAACCAAACCAAACCCCACGGCACTTAACGCCCTTGAAAGGGCCTTGGTATGTCCAGCGACCGCTGCTCAGCCCGAAGGCCTGCAAATTACGAGGGGTCATGTGGTCAGCACGACACATCCTTTCGGCCGTTATTCTGGGCTTTCGAGACCGGGACCGCCATCTTACCGTCAGATAGCTCCTCAATTCTAATCACGTAGGCTGAGTGGTGTAGTGTCCACGGAATCCTATAAATTCCTAGAACAAGTTTCTTGTTGAACTCATTTTTAAATTTTCGTCATTTAAACGTGACAGAGTTAAAAGTAGACTAAAGCAAGCTTGCAGATTTACGTGATATTTGATATCGTGATCAGAGCCACAAGACCTACAGTTTTATGCGGAATCCGAACCACTGGGACGTGACTTTGATATAAAATCCTCCGAGTATTAAGCGGGATTCGAACCGTGGCCACTTCGGTGAGAAGTCGATGACATTGTCATTCGACTACAACACCCCTGGTGACAGAGTTCTACGAGTGATGTTAGTAAACGACGCACCTTATGCTGCCATTCTCTCTGATGAATTGTGAGGTGTCGTTTGCAGAGTTAATTAGTGTGAGCCTAGTACTTCTGGCTTGATGTGGAAAGCAGTGGGAAAACTACTGCAGGTATCCAGGCTTTCTTGGAGAGAACTGCTGATGATTGGCAGTAAGGAATTAATACAGGGCGAGTTTCTCCTCTATGAAAAAAAAAAAGCAAGAAAGTAATTCGGGGCAAAACAGCCAAGATGCACGGTCCAATTCACTTCCGCTGTTGTACTACAACTGTTGAATTGTATGCCACTAAAACATCAATTGAGCAACTTGTTACTCTGCAGCAACTGACAGTCCTTGACGATATTCTTAACAATAACATATTCAAATACCATAGAGTGTGTACGAGGCTGGAGTGTGCAGCAGACAGCGTCATGTGTAAGTGGGTCTACGCTGGGAGCCCTGAGACAGCCACGTGGTGACCCACGGCGACCTTCGCTACTTTCTTCCTCTTGGTGCAGTATATCGGGGCCAATGCAAGTATGCACGCGCAGGTTTCCTGACCTTTCCTTTTTAGCCGGCATTACAAATAATGTGTTGCATCTGGGAGATTGTGGGTTCGAGCTCCAACTGTCGGCAGCCCTGAAGATGGTTTTCCGTGGTTTTTCATTTTTACACCAGGCAAATGCTGGGGCTGTACCTTAATTAAGGCCACGGCCGATTCCTTCCCACTCCTAAGCCTTTCCTATCCCATCGTCGTCATCAGACCTATCTGTGTCGGTGAGACATAAAGCAAGTTGTAAAAAAAATCATTTTAGTGATATATGCGTTTATTTTCCAAGGCAAAACTCTGTCGATTTTGTTGGACAGAATTCGTACTTATTTAGGTATAACTTCCACAGTTCGAAAAACAATTAATTACAGGAGAGAGATTTTGAAGTATCCCCATCTTTATTATAACTCTGATACTAGGTAACTATGGAGCCCATAAACAATTCGAAGTTGATAAGCATCGACTACATGGAAGTGAAACATGGGTATGAACAATAACTAGCACAGAAAGAAAGAGAATAGAAGCTTTTGGAATGTGGTGTTACAGAAGAATACTGAAAGTGAGATGGGTAGACCGAATCACGAATGATGATATACTGAATGAAATAGGTGAGAGAAGAAGGATTTGACGAAATTTGACGAGATGAAAATGATAGGACACATCGTAAGACACCCAGGACTTGATAAGTTAATCTTTTTGAAAGAAATGTAGGTGGTAAGAACGGTAGGGGTAGACCTGGGCATAAGGTTATTCCACTGAAGCTCAACTTGTAGGATTCCAGCAAGATATAGCAGATATCTTGGATTCTGGAGGTCAAATGGACTGTATCGCGATTGACATGTCTAAAGCATTTGATAGGGTGGATCATGGGAGACTACTGGCAAAAATGAGTGCAATTGGACTAGACAAAAGAGTGACTGAATGGGTTGCTATATTTCTAGAAAATAGATCTCAGAGAGTTAGAGTAGGTGAAGCTTTATCTGACCCTGTAATAGTTGAGAGGGGAGTTCCTCAGGGCAGTGTTATCGGACCTTTATGTTTTCTTATATATATAAATGATATGAGTAAAGGAGTGGAATCGGAGGTAAGGCCTTTTGCGGATGATGTTATTCTCTATAGAGTGATAAATAAGTTACAAGATTGTGAGCAACTGCAACGTGACCTCGAAAATATTGTGAGATGGACAGCAGGCAATGGTATGTTGATAAACGGGGCTAAAAGTCAGGTTGTGAGTTTCACAAATAGGAAAAGTCCTCTCAGTTTTAATTACTGCGTTGATGGGGTGAAAGTTCCTTTTGGGGATCATTGTAAGTATCTAGGTGTTAATATAAGGAAAGATCTTCACTGGGGTAATCACATAAATGGGATTGTAAATAAAGGGTACCGATCTCTGCACATGGTTATGAGGGTGTTTTGGGGTTGTAGTAAGGATGTAAAGGAGAGTGCATATAAGTCTCTGGTAAGACCCCAACTAGAGTATGGTTCCAGTGTATGGGACCACAACCAGGATTACCTGATTCAAGAACTGGAAAAAATCCAAAGAAAAGCAGCTCGATTTGTTCTGGGTGATTTCCGACAAAAGAGTAGCGTTACAAAAATGTTGCAATGTTTGGGTTGGGAAGAATTGAGAGAAAGAAGAAGAGCTGCTCGACTAAGTGGTATGTTCCGAGCTGTCAGCGGAGAGATGGCGTGGAATGACATTAGTAGACGAATAGGTTTGAATGGCGTCTATAAAAGTAGGAAAGATCACAATATGAAGATAAATTTGGAATTCAAGAGGACAAACTGGGGCAAATATTCATTTATAGGAAGGGGAGTTAGGGATTGGAATAACTTACCAAGGGAGATGTTCAATAAATTTCCAATTTCTTTGAAATCATTTCGGAAAAGGCTAGGAAAGCAACAGATAGGGAATCTGCCACCTGGGCGACTGCCCTAAATGCAGATCAGTATTGATTGATTGATTGATTGACTGATAGTACAAACATATTTGAGTAGTTGTAGGATATAGTAATTACGTAGAAATGGAAAGGTTAACGCAGGATAGGGTAGTATGGAGAGCTGCTTCGAATCAGTCTATGGACTGATGACCCAAACAACATGATGCCTTTCCTGTAAATTTTGAGAAAGCTTCAGTTACTATTCTAAGATAACGTTTTTTCTTTTGCTAGTTGCTTTACGTCGCACCGACACAGATAAGTCTTATGGCGACGATGGGATAGGAAAGGCCTACGAATGGGGAATGGGAAGGAAGCGGCCGTGGCCTTAATTAACGCACAGTCCCAGCATTTGCCTGGTGTGAAAATGGGAAACCACGGAAAACCATCTTCAGGGCTGCCGACAGTGGGGTTCGAACCCACTATCTCCCGGATGCGAGCTCACAGCTGCGCGCTCCTAACCGCACGGCCAACTCGCCCTGTCTAAGAGAACTGAATGAGAGTAAAATTTGGACATGTTTCTCCGTTGCTGCGTTTAAAGCAGGGTTACACATTCATTCTGCTCAATTTTCCCTGACGTCATTAAGTTGATTAAATCAAAGAAAACTGAGCGAGTTGGCCGTGGGTTCGAACGGCAGCTCTGAAAATGGTTTTCCGTGGTTTTCCATTGTCACCCCAGCCAAATACTGAGACTGAATCTTAATTAAGGCCACGGCCACCTCCATCCCACTCTTTCCTATCCCATCGTCGCCGTAAGACCTATCTGTATTAATGCAACGTAAAGCAACTTGTAAAATAATCAAAGAAATAGCAGGTGTCGTCCTAAATGCAGAGAAAAAAGACGAGTAGTTGGATTATTTCTTAAAAGACTGGTGTTTGAAATTCTAGGATTCTTTCTATGTCTCATGAAATGTTCTGTCCATACAACTCACTCCCATTCATCTCTTTCCCACTCACTCGCTCTCTCTCCTTCGGGCCTCACTCTAAGCCAGGGCCTCTCAAACGCCCAAAATCTCTCGCGTGCAAACTGAGGCGCAGGGGTTCTGTGCACTGTGCATCGGTCCGGCTCGGCTTGGTTCGGAACAGCGTTTTGTCTCGAGCTGGCTCGGCTAAGCTCGCCTTAGCTCGGCTCGGATGGTGGAGCGCTGCAGAGCGAGCGATACAGGTGTAGGGAGAGAGAGTGAGATAGAGATAGATAGAGAGAGAGCGCGCACTATTTCTCGAAATCGAGAAGTGGGTGGTCTGCACTCTCGTCAAACTGGCGAAGTCGTCTTTTGCACCTTGCGCCGTGCAATGCACCGGCGCATGTACCCTGAGAGGCCCTGCTCTAAGCTTTGACTGCCCGGGCTAGCCCAAGGCCAACTAGATATACAGGCCATAAGGCTCCCCCTCCACTTCGGGCGCTACGTCACACTAGTCGCCAGCCGCTTCACTTCTCGCCAGTGACTTATAAGCTGATCTGAACTTCGCAGCAGTGAGGCTATCGATGGTGTTGAATGATTTAAACGTGTGTGAACATTGTGAATTATGGCCACGTCGTGTTGTATACCTGGTTGTAGAATAAACTACAGTTCAAAACAGCCTAATATTTCAGTGTTTAAATTTCCTACTGGCGTGTTTCGGAAACAAAAGTGGATCATAGCTATCCATCGAACTGAATTCATCCCTTCAGCAAGCTCAGTTGTGTGCATAAAACACTTCGACGAAGTTTCGTAATTAGGGACGATTCCGTTAAAAGACCTGATGAGTCTCTTTTAACTGTAAAACCTAACCATTTAAAACTCTCAAACGATGCTATTCCTAAGTTTTAAAATGTGCCTGCCTATCTGTATAAAAAATCTTCCAACAACGAGCAAAAATCCTATTCAAAGACAAGAAGAAATTGAAAAACGGGAAGAGGAAGGAAAGAAAGAAAGCTGAGGAAGAATATGACAGGATCAAGGACTTCGACGACGTTCAGGGTAATTTCAGTATTAAACGCAAATTAGATTTGAACAAAGTTTCCGTCAACTTTAACAGCCAAAGTCTGTATTTTCAAAATGTATGTGACTGAGCAAAATATTCCGAAAATGGGTACTTCCTTAACATTAAACGAGGCTCTTGATTTTAAATCCATTAAACATGATATTTTCATGAGTTATAACCCTGATATACGTGCATTAGGTGATGGGGGCAACATATTAAAATGGTCAAATTAGAAAAGTATTTATAACTTCCTGTTTAGACCTGCTCGTAACTCAAAAGTGACTGTCCACGATAAAATAGAATCTGTACACAAAATCATCATCTTCATCATCTGTTTACCCTCCAGGTTCGGCTTTTCCCTCGGACTCAGCGAGGGATCCCACCTCTACCGCCTCAAGGGCAGTGTCCTGGAGCTTCAGACTCTTGGTCGGGAGATACAACTGGGGAGAATGACCAGTACCTCGCCCAGGCGGCTTCACCTGCTATGCTGAACAGGGGCCTTGTGGAGGGAT
Source organism: Anabrus simplex (assembly GCF_040414725.1). NCBI lineage: Eukaryota > Metazoa > Arthropoda > Insecta > Orthoptera > Tettigoniidae > Anabrus > Anabrus simplex. Next base: position 121,533,311 of record NC_090272.1, on the reverse strand, counting down.
GGGAAGATTGGAAGGGATAGACAAGGAAGAGGGAAGGAAGCGGCCGTGGCCTTAAGTTAGGTACCATCCCGGCATTCGCCTGGAGGAGAAGTGGGAAACCACGGAAAACCACTTCGAGGATGGCTAAGGTGGGAATCGAACCCACCTCTACTCAGTTGACCTCCCGAGGCTGAGTGGACCCCGTTCCAGCCCTCGTACCACTTTTCAAATTTTCGTGGCAGAGCCGGGAATCGAACCCGGACCTCCGGGGGTGGCAGCTAATCACGCTAACCACTACACCACAGAGGCGGACATCTGTACACAAAATAATCGATGAAATTGAAAGTGAAGTTAATGAGTGTATCATTACTGATAAATTATATTTTTTTAAAGGAACAGTTAAATATAGCCTTTGCAAAGAAAGTATCTTACTCCTGTATTCTAATAACATGGTTCACTTCAATATTTTTCGCATTTCCTGGGGCGTAAAAGAAGATAAGACAGTCAACGTTTCTTACAATGCCCCACTTGGTTATTCACAGTCTTTTACTGCAAAACTAGGCACGGGAAATTCGGGTATTGATGATTCACATTGGAATTACTTGAAAAAAGAAACTAAAATTGTTAAAGGAGCATGACATATTTTGTAACTTGTTGAATGGAGTCTACATAAAACGTGAGCTGAACTATAAAGGAGGAAAGGTTTTATTTTTGTTTTTGCTAGTGGCTTTACGTCGCACCGACACAGATAGGTCTTATGGCGACGATGGGATAGGAGAGGCATAACAGCTGGAGGGAAGCGGCCGTGGCCTTAATTAAGGTACAGCCCCAGCATTTGCCTGGTGTGAAAATGGGGAAACTACGGAAAACCTTCTTCAGGGCTGCCGACAGTGGGATTCGAACCCACTATCTCCCGATGCACGTTCACAGCCGCACGGCCAGATCGCCCGCTAGGAGGAAAGGTAGAGGGAGTTGCTTTTAGTAGTAAAAGCGGAGAAAATAACACTACATTAGCTACAACTGCACAAACTTTTATGTTGTCATCCAGTCTTTAAAAAAATAAAGACGTTGTTGATTTGTTTCCATGTAAGAACCTAATATGACATTTCTTAGAAGAACTAACTTTGCAAGTCTTTAAAGTATTAACAGATAGTCTTATAGCTTATAAGGTAGCATGCATAATTTCTAATAATAACAGGAAAATGTTTGAAAAGCTGTGCAAAAGCAATTTACAAACCACTTTTCAAAATTTATTTGACGAAACACACACACACACAAAATTGTTTGATACTGGTCATTTATTTAAAATATTAATAAATAACTGGCTTAATCAAGCTGACAACTTATCCTGACTTTGACAAATGTCTGAGTCTATCTAGTGCGGCCTTGGCTTGCTCCTGCCCTGTATAAAAAGGTGTCGTACCAGACTCTTTTAGAGCTACAAAATGTAAACCTGTATACTAATGTTTTTACATGAGGATTCTCAGAGAAAAATTCTGACTTCGCTTGTCAACAATGTTCTGGAAAACGAAAATGTTTAAACATGCTGTGATTAAATAAATAGTTTTAAACATTTCGTTGACAGATGTATATACATCTTTTGTAATATATTATTGAATAACAATAGAAAAGTTACCGTAGATAAACTCATCGCTGAGAAGAAGAAATCCTCAGGAAAATAAAAATGTACAAACTGAAACCTTAGGAATTCTTAGGTAAGTTTTAAGTTGCAGCTTAATTTCTAAGAAAGGTTTCAGGACTTTTGTTGTGAATTGCCATCATGCATTTTCCTAGTAACATTAAAACTTTTTGTATACGTATTATGCGTTCTAATCTTTTAAAGATACCGTGTTGAGTTACAAGTGACAGATGTCATCATAATTTTACGTAAAGAAATGTACATGTAGCCTACTGCCCTTCCAGTTTTCTCCCCGCATAAAACTCGTGTAGTATACAAGCCTAAGTAAAGCCACAATTGAAGGAGTGTTCAATTTTATCGTTAAGGTAAAATAAATGAACAATATCATGGTGAAAGTGAGAGCGGGCCCTACACTGCCATGATGAACGCCAGCCACTAGCGTGACGTCACGCTCCGAGCCTTGTGGCCTGTCTATCTAGTGTGGCCTTGGCTAGCCCTAGGCCAAGCACGGGACTGCCCTATTGTAACGCCCTGACCTACGTTAAGAGACGACTGGTATTGATGTGAGCAATTGCCATGTAAATAAATAAATAAATAAATAAATAAATAAATAAATAAATAAATAAATAAATAAATAAATAAATAAATAAATAAATAAATAAATAAATAAATACCGGTTAACTAATTTTATCTTCACTGTTGTTATGTTCACAGTTGCGAACTAACTTATCTGTTTGGCCCTTCAGTGACATGGACGGCCAATTTATTACATAGCCCGAGCATTTGTTGAAAGCATTTAGTAATTTTCAAAATTTCGTACACCATGTAACTTTTGTCCTAATTGTCCTAAGTCTACCGCAGCGCTACCGCTATGTCGGGCGTAAGATACTCCATTCAGCGATAAGCACGCCGTGGGTCGGAATTTACACACAGGAGTCCATACAAAGAAAATAGTGAAATTCTCCCGAATAGCGTTGTCCCTAAGGGTCGTAAGGTAACCGTCATGGTACTATCATCTCAGGACTGATATATTGCACATACAGTGGTGCATTATAGATTGTGATATAATAATAATAATAATAATAATAATAATAATAATAATAATAATAATAATAATAATAATAATAATAGTAATAATAATAATAATCCGCCCTATGACGTACTGATTGGTGTGATTAGCTGCCACCCCTGCAGGCCCGGTTAAGCTCTGCCACAAAATTTGAAAAGTGGTACGAGGGCTGGAACGGGGTCTTCTCAAGCTTGGGAGGTCAACCGAGTAGAGCGGCTTCGATTTCCACCTCAGCCATCCTCGAAGTGGTTTTCCGTGGTTTCCCACTTCTCCAGGCATATTCCGGAATGGTACCTAACTTGAGGCCACGGCCGCTTCCTTCCCTCTTCGTTGTCTATCCCTTCTAATCTTCCCATCCCTCCACAAGGCCCCTGTTCAGCATAGCAGTTGAGGACGCCTGGGCTAGGTATCGGTCCTTTCCCCAGTTGTATCCCCCGATCCAAAGTCTCACGCTCCAGGACACTGACTGCCCTTGAGGCGGTAGAGGTGGGGTCCCTCACTGAATCCGAGGAGAAAACCTACCCTAGAGGGTAAGCAGATTAAGAAAGAAAGGAAATAATAATAATAATAATAATAATAATAATAATAATAATAATAATAATAATAATAATAATAATAATAATAATAATAAACATTAATAACCGCTGTGGTCACTATGATTTTGAATGCAAGCATACAAACGTTCATGCATTGTGTAGTTCAGGTGCCATATGCCATTTTGTGGAATGGAGTTTCACTCCTGTTGCACTTTTTTCAGTCAAGTCAGCAACGGTTAATGTTGGTATTGTATGACAGTGGATTTGTCATCCTGTAATGCCCCATACGTGCTCACTGGGCCAAAGGTCTCGTTGGGTGACAGCAGCGGTATGCGGACGAGCATTATCCTGTTGGATAACACCCCCTTGAATACTGCGAATGAATGGCAGCACAACCGGTTCAATCACCAGTCTGACGTATACATCCGCTATCAAGCTTCTTGGGATAACGACAAAAATGTCCCTGCTGTTAAAAGAAATTGCTCCTCATATAACTCCTGGTGTAGGTCCAGTGCGTCGACGCTGCAGATAGCTTACTTCCAAGTGTTCACTTAGACTCCTTCTTACCAACCTGCTGATCACTGGCACCAAGATAGAAACGGCTGGTATCTGAGAGCACAGCAGAACTCAATTTCACCCTCCACTGAGCTCTAGCTTGACACTACTAAATTCGCAGATGGCAGTGATTCGGAGTTAGTGGTATGAATATTATAGGACGTCTGGCTCGGAGCTATCCCTCAAGTAATCTGTTTGTTCACTGTGTCACTCTGGTGACAACTGAAGCTCTAATGGCTTCCGCAGATGCAGTACGATCCACAACAGGCATGCGGCGAATACAGAGGTCTTTCGTCTTCTAGTGGCCCGTATGCGGCTGTACCCCGGTCTTCTTGAGACAACTCCGATGCACTGTAGATAAGGCCTCGTTGAAACTCAGTAAGTTGCTGATACTGCCTTCTTCGTATCATTAAATGCGTGCTTGACTCACACCTACCCCATAACGTCAATACTGGACGATGACCAGCTCTTACGAAGTGTACAGCGCGCATTTAACGCAAACTTACTTCGCAAGGTCATAGTGGCGCTACTAGCACTAAATTGAAATAGGCGTCATCCTTCAGATGTGCAAACACGCCTTCGAATTTCGTTTATATCGCACAACTCCTTTTTATTGTTGGGATTTTATTTTCCACCAGTGTTTATATATTGCCCGTCAGGAAGTCCAAAAATTTAAGAAACGAGATTTCCACCTTCGGAGGTGGACATGGCCCTGAGGTGATGATGGTGGTGGTGATTATTGTTTTAAGAGGAAGTACAACTAGGCAACCATCCTATATATAATACTAATCAGAGAGAGAGAGAGAGAGAGAGAGAGAGAGAGAGAGAGAGAGAGAAAAATTGAAGGGATCCGACACTTCGAAAAATGGAGGTATCGGCCAAAGAAAGACAAGGACCATGAAGGGAGTGAAAATGAAAGACTCCCTAGAATTCGCAAACCTAACATCGTCGGGGTCGGAAAAGAACAAGAGTTGACCAAGGCAGGTCGGATAGGATAGATGACAGCGAGGAGCCTGGCACAAGTAAGTGGAAGCAATGCCAGGACTCAGCTAAAGGCCCCTTGCTCGCCAACCCACGCTCCCAAGTTCAGATACCGTGGGTTCACTCAGCCTACACCAAAAATGAGTACCAGGTTAATTCCTGGGGGGCAAGGCGACCGGCCGTAACTTATACACCACACACAACACTATTTCCACCACAATAACACGCAATTTCCTCCACTCGACAGATGTCACCCAACCTCGTCGGAGGATCTGCCTTGCAAGGGCTGCACGAGCCTAGCAGTAGCTACAATAAATAACAATAATAAATTTTAAATTATAAACAATGATAAATATTGTACCGGGCGGTACACCTCTACTCTGTTTATTTAAAAGTTGCGCCAGTTGAAACTCCTCTTCTGGAGGAAGGTTGAACTTTATCTATTCTATTAATTCTCTACTTTCTCAGAAGATGTCACCACGTGGAAAATTTTGAGTTTTTGAACTGTGTCACTTTTGATGTGTTTTTGTTTCGCTTGAAGTAAGAAGTGTGAACTTTCTCTTCTAGAGGACACTACTGAAGATCAACAATAGTGCGACCTAGTGCGGAGTTAAAGAACTATGTTGTTGGAGAAATTTTTATTTCAAGAGTTTGTTCTTTGTTAAATTTCCTTCTGTCATTGTTTAAGTTGGCTGTATACCCCTCTTTTTCCCCTTAGTTTGGATCTAGCCAATCCCGAATTTCTTTAATTAATTTTCCACCAATAATGTGTTTCTTTTTCCTCTATGTAGGGGTTTCTTTTCCCGAACCAATAAAAATTTTGTGGGAGGGTGTTTTATTTCCCCTAACGCCTAGAATCTTCCGCGAGGGGATATAAACTGCTGATTTTGGGGTCTCCGGGCCACTTCTGTTCCATCTTTCAGTGTATTAAGTACATAGCAGGAGGCGGGAAGCGCCTCTTTCCTCGGCAGCGATCTACTACCAGGTAATGGCCTATTAATATCTTCTTTTCTTGCTAGGTCGGCAGTTTAACTCTCGCGGCGGGTTCGAAGCGTTTTCCATCATGTAACCTTTTCCTAAAATGTAACTACTCTTTTCTTCTTTTTCTTGTAAAGTTACATATTGGGATAGAGAGTGCTAACCCTCTCGAGCTCCCACTCACATTTGTTTTGAGGTGAACTTATTTTCTCAAACTTTTCTTCGTTTATGTAATGTAAAGTGTTCTTCTCTAAGCCACCTCTGTAGTATGGGATTAGCCCTTGCGTTAGTGGCCCAGAGCCAGATTAGGTTTTAAAAGCAAAGTGTATTAGGAGTGCAAGTTCGCCTCCTCTCAAGTTGTATTTTAGAGGTCACGTATTAATCTTTTCTCACCTAATAGACCTCAGTAGGTTGGGTATTTTACCCCTGTGTATATGTCCTTTGAGGACAACTTGAAAGTTGAGTTTGGTGTGGCCTGGAAGAGGCTTAACTTTAAGAGCGAGTGGCTCTTTTCTAAAACTGAGAGTTGTATGCCTCGAGGAGGCTTTGCTGTGTAATTTGGAGCAAGGGCTCCAGGGTTTGAGTGGGGTCTTCTGCCCCTTTTGTTGAAATTGGTATATCGTAAAGTTGAGCTAGTTGCTCAAGAATTGTGTTTTCAGGGCTCGAAGCCCAAATTCTTTAATCCCTGTAATTGTACATTTCAAGTTGTATTTCGGCTACTAAGTACCTGTTCTATTTGTTGTTACCTAATTTTGAAAAGAAAATATAACCTTGTTAAATTTTAAAATTTAATTTCTCTTTAGTAGCTTGAGACCTATTCACCACCCAGCACCTTCTTTCATGCTTAACTACCGCTAAAACACGGTAACAAGTGGTAGCAGAGCGTGGTTGAATGGGTCTCAATTTAGCCCCTTTTGACGGCTAAACATTGCTTTGATTCGAACTCTAACAATTTTCTCAGTTGCTGGAATTTTTTGAGTTTTTCAAAATTGTTCTGTCATCATGCCCGGCCCTCGCGATGTTCTCCTCCTTAACTACTTGCGCAAAGAGGAGTTGATATATGAGTTAACTATCAGAAACGTTCAATCTGGAGGCACGGTTGCAATAGACACTAACAAGCTTAGAGAGTCCCTTGATTTGCCCATTTCCATCCCCAATTTGGGAGAGAAAGAAATTGACGACTCTCTTTCCACGATTGTCGAGAATATTACTGGGCTAGCTTCTGTAGTTAGTTTTTTTGATGAAAATGATCCATCTCCTAATCAAATTAAGCGTGTGCAAGGCAGACTATATCACTTTTCAAATAGAGTTAATGATCTGTTGTCTCTAAAGGTGAATGACGTTCAGAGGAAGCAAGCTAATACGCTCCTTGAAACTATTTCTGAATTGTCTAATAAGGTCACTCAATTGCTAACCGGCGAAGCTCCTCCCAAAACTGATCAACCCGCCACGGTGAATGTAGGTAACGAGGAAGAGCCTCCTCAGGGAGAAGTCAATAGGATAACAGTTGCTGCTCAAACTATCTCTGCCCCATCGAACAACGAATCTGAACGCCGTGCGTCATTGAGTAACATCCGCTCTGAATTAACTTCCTTGCCCTTGAAACCTTTAACGACTATGTCACCTGGGTTCAGCAGCTTGCCTCATCCATTGGCAATGTTGCTTAGAGGTATCTCTAAGTTTTCCGTCAACACCACCAGTGACGTAATTTCATTTTTAAGATTTCTAGTGGAATTTCAGGATCATGCCCTTGTGTTTTCTCTTTCCCCATGTCAAATTTTGCAAATTATCTATCCTTATGCTATTGGTGTTCTATCTGACAAAATAGTTAGAGCCATTGCCGAGCAATCTTCTATTGAGGATTTCCACGCCCATTTGCTAGCTAACTTCATCCCGGCTAGGGCCAGGTCCTCCCTTATTCAGAAATACTATTATCGGGTACAGCGCTTGGATGAAAACCTGGCAGACTTCATCCAAGATATTAAGTTTTATACTAGGGTGTTTGCTCTCCACTTCCCTGAGGATCAGATCGTGCAAGCTATTGTTGAAGGGATTTCACCACCCTACAGGTCATATTTGTGTTTCGCGGCGTGCCCGCAAACCTTCTCTGAACTGGAAGCATTAGCCGTCTCTGCGGAAGGAGTTAGGTATGCCGATTCCTTGCGTGTGGCGAAAGAACCCCCGCCTTCCTTTAGTAACACTCGGCCTCCACCTCGCCGACCAGTCAATCCCCGTAAATGTTATGCTTGTGGGTCGCCTGACCATCTGCGGAATAAGTGTCCTCTGATCAAGTCAAGTGGGACAAGGAATGGAGTAGGGTCATCACAAGGCTGTTTTAAGTGTGGGGCCTTCTCACATATCGCCAAGAATTGCCCAAACTCAAATAGCACCCCCTCCTGCTCAACTTCTGGTGCAAATTCCAGCTATTCCAATAATAAAAAGTGACTAGTGGCGTCGGCTGAGCCGACTAATCCATCTTCCCGAGACTTAGCCCCTAGTAAACAGGTTGTAAATGCAGAGAACGACCAGCCTTCAAATTCATCTTTTGAATGCCCTAAAGAGTGTCTTAGGATTGCGGCGGATACCCCCGCACCTGTTCCTTTTCTTAAGATTGAGTTAAATAACGAGCCTATAACAGCTCTCTTAGATTCAGGCAGTGTTTGTTCCATTATTTCGGCTGATTGGTATTCTAAATTGAAATCTGTTTGTAAACTCCCTGACTATGTCTCTTCTCCTGTTCAATATGTTTCGGCTAATTCATCTCCATTAGAAATTCTAGGTTCCATACATGTCAAAATTCGGGTTTTTAAATTTACATGGAAGATCAAATTGTTTGTGGCTAAGCACTTGTCTTGCCCCATCATACTGGGAGCGGACTTTATTTCTCACACTGGTCTTGTGCTCGATCTCCAGTCTAGGTCGTGCACATTCAAATTTGCTTCTAGTTGTAAAATACCACTATTAAAGTGTAATTCTGTGTCATGTTCTTCTATTTCGCCTACCCAGGATGAGATGTTGTTAGACCTTAGACATCTACCTGAGGAGCAGGCTGATAGTATTCGCAAACTGTGTCAGTCGTTTCCCGAGGTGTTCTCTGATTCTCTTGGTGTTACTGACCTTATTGAATACAAAATTGAGGTTACGGATTCGATTCCTGTCCGTTTTCCACCGTATAGGCTATCTCCACCTAAAATGAAGGCTCTGAAAGAAATCATCGATCAGATGTTGAAGGATGGTATTATTAGGCCCTCTAAGTCAGCGTATTCTTCGCCTATTTTTCTAGTCCCGAAACCCCAAGGAGGCTTCAGGCCTGTCATTGATTACAGGGCTCTCAATCGGAAGGTGGTGTTGCAATCTGTGCCCCTTCCCGACCTTCATTCTTGCTTTTCATGGTTTCGTAAGGCCAAGTTCTTCACCATCTTGGACTTGAATCAGGCCTATAATCAAATTCCCCTTGCCGAAGAGTCTAAACACCTTACAGCGTTTGCCACGGACTGGAATTTATATGAATACAACCGCGTGCCTTTCGGGCTCCCCACGGGAGCAGCTGTACTCACTAGGCTACTAGATAGGGTCTTCTCCGACATCAAATTTGAGTACTTATATCACTACTTGGATGATGTCGTCGTATTTTCCGAGACTTTTGAAGAGCATCTAGATCATCTGCGAGAAGTTCTCGATCGCCTTCGTAAGGCGGGGTTAACTGTTAAGTTGTCCAAGGTTGCCTTCGCTAAGCCCTCTATGTCTTTCCTTGGGCATATTGTGTCACCTGATGGTGTAGCTGTCGATCATTCTAGAACTCAGGCCATCCGTGATTTTAAACCTCCCAAGGACATCAAAGGTATCGCTAGATTCATTGGTATGGTGAATTTCTTCAGGAAGTTTATTCCTAACTTCGCTAATAGAGCGGCGCCCTTAAACCTTCTTCGTAGGAAAGGCATCAAATTCGAGTGGGGACCTTCTCAACAAGCCGCTTTCGAAGATCTTAAATTAGCTCTCTGTAATGCCCCTGTACTTGCTATGCCTGATTTCTCGAAGAAATTCATCGTCCAAACGGACGCGTCGTCGTCAGCTGTAGCTGCAGTCCTTCTTCAAGAGACTGAACTAGGGAGGCGTCCCATCGCCTATGCATCTAGGACTCTATCGGTTCAAGAAGCCAAGTATTCCATCTATGAGCTCGAAGGGTTGGCAGTCTTATTCGCCTTAGAAAAGTTTCGTCTCTATCTGGAACATGTCAAATTCGACCTGGAGACAGATAATCAAGCCTTAAGCTGGGTCTTAGGTAGGCCGCGTCGTACTGGTCGTATAGCCCGTTGGGCCATCCGTATTTCTGCCTTCCAATTTGATGTACGACATATCAGAGGTACCGAAAATGTTGTTGCTGATGGACTCAGCCGTATGTTTCATAACGACGTCGAGACCCACGAACCGGTCGATAGTTCATCACCTTCCGAGTCCATACTATCTGGTGTTAATGCCATCTTAACAGGTGCTCCCATGCTTTTTAGGGATATTGAGAAATACCAACGTGAAGATCCGACGCTGGCTCCTATAATGGAAACCCTTTCTTCTGGGGAACATGTTGTCCCTTATGTTCTGAGGAATGGTGTTCTATGTTGCCCTTCGAGGCATGATAAGTTGATGAAAGTTGTTGTTCCAGCGGTTCTTGTACCTATGATCTTCAAATACTATCATGAGACCCCATTGGGGGGGCATCTTGGAATCTTTAAAACTCGTGAAAAGATTCGTGAAATGTTCATCTGGAAAGGTATGGACGGTGAAATTCGTGAACTTGTAAAAGCTTGTAAATCTTGTTTGATCAGTAAACCCACCATGTCCACTAAAGTAGGCCTTTTGTCTTCTCATCAAGCGTCGCGCCCCATGGAACGCCTGTATATTGATTATGTAGGACCCTTCCCCCAGTCGAAGGGAAATGCCAACAAATTTATCTTTGTATGCGTAGATGGTTTTACCAGATTTTCTTGGTTATTTCCGACTAAGCTGGCTACCGCTCAGTCCACCATTACTTGCCTAAATTCTATTTTCGCTTCTTTTGGTCCGTGCCAATACATTGTATCTGATAATGCTAAGGCTTTTACATCTAATTCATTTCGTAAATTCTGTTTTGACTTGTCCATCTCTCATGTAACTACTTCTGCTTATTACCCGCAACCATCTCTGGCTGAACGAGTTAACCGTAATCTCAGGTCCGCTCTCATTGCTTATCATCATGAAGACCCTTCCAGGTGGGACACGTCCCTGCATTGGTTAGCTTTTGCTTTGAATTCGGCGGTTCATGAATCTCACAAGTTTACTCCAGCTTCTTTGATGTTCAAGTTTGTTCCCAACTCGCCGCTCTCTAACCTCTGGTCTCTGAGTGACATTCTACCCGAGACAATAGATCCGGACAACATTAAAGATCTTTGGAAGAAGGCTAAAGCTAATCTTAAAGTATCTCATGAAAAGGTTAGGGAAAGGTATGATCGTGGACGGAGACCCACCACTTTGAAGGTAGGTGACCAGGTTATGGTCAAAAATTTTGTTCCCGCGGGCAAGCTTGCCCCCAGATTTCATGGGCCTTGTATCATTCTCGATTTTCTTACGCCGGTTACCTTATTGCTAAGTAATCCAGCCACCGAGAGGATATTTAGAGTTCACTTGTCCCAGGTGAAACCGGTGTAATTTCTGTGTTAACTTGCTCCATATTATTTCGAAAGGATATGAAGGTTATATTTTTTTTGAGTTCACTTTTAAGGCATTCTGCCCCTTCTGTAATATTTTGGTTTTAGATGTAAGCCTTATGTAAAACCTGCCCCGACCCGTTAAACTGCCATCCTGTTCTTGCCACGGCCATTACCACGCTCCCGTCTCCTGCTCCTCTCTACACAGTGGCGTAATGAATACCATGAATATCTGCACGCCGCTGGCCCCTCACTCTCTCTACAAGCCTGTACCCTCAAAGAAAATAATTGTCCAACACAATTCTGCCGCCTAGCTTTAATGTTTCAGCGCCCCCGCAGCCGCGCAGCGCCGTGCAGCGACTGGGGAGGGGGATGGGCCCCCTCCTCTCCAGCGAGGACGACATGTGCACGGCGAGCCGGAGCTCACCTCCCGGCCAAGGCTGATGTGCGGCGCACGCCCTGCTACTGGCCCGCAGCCTGTATCTGTTCACCGCGGGCGCGGCGTACTCCAACACCTCTGCTCCCCTCATAGTGCGGGCGAGCGGTATCTCAGGGTACTTGAGGGGTCCGAGCGGCCTCCTTTTGGACGCAAGCTGCAACGGCCGGTCTGGCCATCCTTCTTAATCTACATCAGCTATATGGACTGTCACCCTAAGCAATAACTACTCTTGGAAATTCAGCAGCAATATTGGGTGGACATTGCAAAATTTTTCTTCACCTTTAAGTAGTAAAAGTTTATCTTCAGAAATACAAATTCTACAAACATAAAAACTTTACTGCACCGGCAACAACAAAATTTTGAAATTGCAACCAACCAAATTACTAAAATCTTATAAATGCTTCCGCAATTAATCTTAATATCAACATCAAAACTTGGACCTTATTTTGGAAACAAAGTTTATGTTCTTCTGTGTTACCCCTTGGAGGAACTTTTGGGGGGGGGAGGTCTGTACCGGGCGGTACACCTCTACTCTGTTTATTTAAAAGTTGCGCCAGTTGAAACTCCTCTTCTGGAGGAAGGTTGAACTTTATCTATTCTATTAATTCTCTACTTTCTCAGAAGATGTCACCACGTGGAAAATTTTGAGTTTTTGAACTGTGTCACTTTTGATGTGTTTTTGTTTCGCTTGAAGTAAGAAGTGTGAACTTTCTCTTCTAGAGGACACTACTGAAGATCAACAATAGTGCGACCTAGTGCGGAGTTAAAGAACTATGTTGTTGGAGAAATTTTTATTTCAAGAGTTTGTTCTTTGTTAAATTTCCTTCTGTCATTGTTTAAGTTGGCTGTATACCCCTCTTTTTCCCCTTAGTTTGGATCTAGCCAATCCCGAATTTCTTTAATTAATTTTCCACCAATAATGTGTTTCTTTTTCCTCTATGTAGGGGTTTCTTTTCCCGAACCAATAAAAATTTTGTGGGAGGGTGTTTTATTTCCCCTAACGCCTAGAATCTTCCGCGAGGGGATATAAACTGCTGATTTTGGGGTCTCCGGGCCACTTCTGTTCCATCTTTCAGTGTATTAAGTACATAGCAGGAGGCGGGAAGCGCCTCTTTCCTCGGCAGCGATCTACTACCAGGTAATGGCCTATTAATATCTTCTTTTCTTGCTAGGTCGGCAGTTTAACTCTCGCGGCGGGTTCGAAGCGTTTTCCATCATGTAACCTTTTCCTAAAATGTAACTACTCTTTTCTTCTTTTTCTTGTAAAGTTACATATTGGGATAGAGAGTGCTAACCCTCTCGAGCTCCCACTCACATTTGTTTTGAGGTGAACTTATTTTCTCAAACTTTTCTTCGTTTATGTAATGTAAAGTGTTCTTCTCTAAGCCACCTCTGTAGTATGGGATTAGCCCTTGCGTTAGTGGCCCAGAGCCAGATTAGGTTTTAAAAGCAAAGTGTATTAGGAGTGCAAGTTCGCCTCCTCTCAAGTTGTATTTTAGAGGTCACGTATTAATCTTTTCTCACCTAATAGACCTCAGTAGGTTGGGTATTTTACCCCTGTGTATATGTCCTTTGAGGACAACTTGAAAGTTGAGTTTGGTGTGGCCTGGAAGAGGCTTAACTTTAAGAGCGAGTGGCTCTTTTCTAAAACTGAGAGTTGTATGCCTCGAGGAGGCTTTGCTGTGTAATTTGGAGCAAGGGCTCCAGGGTTTGAGTGGGGTCTTCTGCCCCTTTTGTTGAAATTGGTATATCGTAAAGTTGAGCTAGTTGCTCAAGAATTGTGTTTTCAGGGCTCGAAGCCCAAATTCTTTAATCCCTGTAATTGTACATTTCAAGTTGTATTTCGGCTACTAAGTACCTGTTCTATTTGTTGTTACCTAATTTTGAAAAGAAAATATAACCTTGTTAAATTTTAAAATTTAATTTCTCTTTAGTAGCTTGAGACCTATTCACCACCCAGCACCTTCTTTCATGCTTAACTACCGCTAAAACACGGTAACAAATATAATTATAAATATAAAGAATGAATATATATGTATAATTAATTATAATACATTATTATTATTTATTATTATTAATATTATTATTTCCACAAGTGGGATTGCAGAAATGTGCAGATCGTCTCCAAATTTCGCACATATTCTTTTTTTTTCTTTTGCATGGGAAATATCTTTCATTTTAGGTGAATTTCTAAAGTTGGTGGTTTAAATGCAGAGTGTTCGGCAAGTCTGAGGACTCTTTCTTTTCCCTACTGGTAAATATGTAATGTAAGGAAACAAAGAGTGAATACCCTCTATTGATTCCCATTCGACTTGGTATGGGGTGACTGAAGTTAAAGAATGAATATATATGTATAATTAATTATAATACATTATTATTATTTATTATTATTAATATTATTATTTCCACAAGTGGGATTGCAGAAATGTGCAGATCGTCTCCAAATTTCGCACATATTCTTTAAAACCTTTAAAATTCTTAACGCTTTTATTTTGGTATTTAATGTTTATCATTTTATCACCTCGGTGTAGAATATCATTGGGCCATAAGCCCGCTTAGGGTTTTAAGTATTTCTAGGAGTGCAAGTGCTTCCCCTCTCTGCATTTTGTTTATGGCCGGTTCAAAAAAAACCTTTTCCTTTTACATTAAGCCCATTTAGTATGGGCACTCATGCCCCTGTTTATTTGGTAATTGTTTCTGTTGTTAGTTCCCTCTAGGAAGCGTGCATTACGAACTGTTCAGCAATAAATAAGCCCACATCAGGGCAACGATGTGTAAATATTTTAAATAAGGACAATGGATAGGTTGTAAGAGCGCAATTAGAAACTGATGCCTCTGGACGAGGATATACCGGTATTTGGAGCATAGATTTCCCTGTATTGTAAAGGATAGGAGCAAATCGTGCTCTTGCAAATCTTTTAACTGCCAAGAGCAATTCTGCTCTTTTCTGCGTAAATTAGCATTTGTAATTCTCTCATGTTTTGTACCTGATTTTTGGACTTTAAGTCATTGTTATTGTTGGAGCTGAAGAGCTCATCATATGGTTGTTATTTATTCAGATTTTCTGTTTATTAATTTTAAAATAGAGAAAAAAGGAAAGAAATAAAATGTCAAAATTTTTTGTGGTATGTTATGCTCTAGTTAATTTCTTGTCCACCCATTCACCTCTCACACCTCTGTGCGCCATGCAAATCCCGGAACAATTATTATTATTATTATTATTATTATTATTATTATTATTAAGAGCTATCTTAAGAAAAGAAATTTGCTCACTTCAAACATTGATATAGGAATTAGAAAGATGTTTTTGAAGAGTTTTGTGTGGAGCGTGGCATTGTATGGAAGTGAAACATGGATGATTACTAGCTCAGAAAGAAAGAGAATAGAAGCTTTTGAAATGTGGTGTTACAGAAGAATGCTGAAGGTGCGATGGATAGATCGAATCACGAATGAAGAGATACTGAATCGAATTGGTGAGGGGAGATCGATTTGCCTTAAGTTGACGAGAAGAAGAGATGGAATGATAGGACACATTTTAAGACACCCAGGACTTGTTCAGTTGGTTTTTGAAGGAAGTGTAGGTGGTAAGAACGATAGAGGTAGGTCAAGGTATGAATATGACAAGCAGATTAGAGCACATGTAGGATGCAATATTTACGTAGAAATGAAAAAGTTAGCACAGGATAGAGTGGCATGGAGGGCTGCATCAAACCAGTCTATGAACTGATGACTCAAACAACAACAACAACTTTATTATATATATAATTCGCTGGGGCCATCAAGGACCACGTTAAGTCTTGTTGCATTTGACACTGAACTTGGCCTTCTTTAGAGCCCAAATTTCCCTCATTCTTTGTGAGTGGGCCTGCTTACGCTCCTCTGTCCAAGGGGCACCGTGTCTTCTCTTCGGTTGCTCGTCTCGGTTTAGCCCGTTCGTCAATATTTTCTTGCGGAAGATATCTCTGTTAAGGGCGTCTTCAGCTGAGATATGTAGCATTTGCAGGTCTTCTTTGGTATTTCTAAACCAGGGAATTGTGGTTTTGGGGTTTGAATCAAAAAAGTGAAAGATTTCTTTAGTTAACTTTCTTCCGTCCATTCTTTTCAGATGACCGTAAAACCGTGCCCGTCTTTTTCTGATTGTGTCGGTAATTTTCTCTATTTTGCTGTAGACTTCCTTGTTGGATCTCTTTTGATGGATTCTATTTTTGTACTTTGATCCCAAGATTTCTCTCACGATTTTGCGTTCTCTTTTCTCCAGTTCTTCAAGGAGTCCTTTGTTGGCATTTAGAGACAGGGTTTCGGCTGCATATAGAACTACTGGCTTCAGAACTGTTTTATAGTGACGTATCTTGGTGTTTTGGAAAAGGCATTTTTTGTTGTAGATTGTGCGGGATGTTTGATAGGCTATTTCCAGTTTGCGTACTCGCTCCTGAAGTGCTTTTTTGTCCAGTCCATTTTTCATGATGATCTCACCCAGGTACTTGAATTTGTCTACTCGGGTGATGTCCCCGTATTTTGTATGGAGTTTTGGTTTAGCCTCTTTGATGTTAGTCATTACTTCTGTTTTCTCAAACGATATCTGCAAACCAGTTTGTTCTGCAATTTCCTTTAAAATTTCAACTTGAGCTCTAGTGGTTTCTATGTCCTTTGAGAGAACAGCAATATCATCGGCAAATGCTAAGCAGTCTGTTGCGATCCCCTTGGATTTGGTTCCTATTTTCAATGGACTGTAGTTGGTTTCCTGTAATCTCACCCGCCAGGTTCTGATGATCTTTTCAAGAACACAGTTGAAGAGTATCGGGGATAGCCCATCACCTTGTCGGACTCCTGTTTTGATGTCAAAGGAATGCGAGAGACATCCGTGGAACTTCACCTTGGATTTTGTATCGGTCAGGGTGGCTCTAATTATTATTATTATTATTATTATTATTATTATTATTATTATTATTATTATTATTATTATTATTATTATTATTATTCATAGGTAGGACCCCATCCTCATAGACTGGCAATTCGCGTATACAGCTTAAACTTAAAAGACATACACTAGGCCTCTTCGGACCCCGCACACCGTTAAAAAAATGAAATAACATTTCACACTGAATATCCACGAGTCTGTTACCAATGTTGCAGTTTTCAGTGTGAACAAATTCCTAATAAATAACATATCTAGGCGTCTCTGTGAATTATTTACTGTACTTAGAAGCTAATAGGGTAGGTCATGGGGTAAGGATTATTTAATCGGAGATTCACAGCCGAGTACTACAACTTACAGTACTTACAATAACAGGATAAAGAAAAGGTTGAATAAGAATTTTAAGACAACCAAGTAATAATAATAATAATAATAATAATAATAATAATAATAATAATAATAATAATAATAATAATAATAATAATAATAATAATAATAATAATAATGGTGTATGGCCTCCGGATATGCCTGGTGCAGCTCGAGTTGACGCCCTCTCGGTGCGATCTACGCGTTTGTGAGGATGAAGCCCTACTTTAGATGAATGTTAATGTAGAAGACAACACAAATACCCAGTCCCCGAGCCAAAGGGATTAACTAATGAAAGTTAAATCCCCGACTCTACCGGGAATCGAACCTGGGACCCCTTGAACCAACGGCCATTAATCCATGGAGCCGGTCAGACAATCAATTATTAAAAGAGCTGAAGAAGTCATCTGGTACGACGTGGTGCGCCGTGTAGATTTTCCAAGTTTCGAGTCCTTGGCGTCCAAATAATTAGGTAGGCCTACATTGATAAAACTGCTGATATGACAGCAATCATAATATTCTGCTGAGTTAAGATGTTATCTCTGTGAAGTGTAATATAATAGACAGCGTCAGTTGCTTGACTTCAATAGTCCTTTCCTCTTATCAGTAATCATTATCTGATATATGTGACCTCCTGCTATATTTATTTTAATTTGTGTTCCTAAACAATGAGATGATTACAAACGATTGGGATTACATACACTTGAAGTACGCGTTCCGATAGTGAAAACTGAAGTGGCTGTCATCATAGCAGACCTTTTCTTTCAGTTTAGATGTGAACACACGGCTTGTAATGACTTCTCAGAAAGACAACCGTGGATGCATCGTAGACCATAATCATCATGCTCGAGATCTTTTGGTCCGCCTATAGTGGTAGTGACTCATGGTGGTGGTGATTATTGTTTTAAGAGGAAGTACAACTGGGCAACCATCCTCTATTAATCACAGGGAAAAAATGGCAGGGATCCTCCACTTCGAAAAATGAAGGTATCGGCCAAAGAAAGACAAGGGCCACGAAGGGCGTGAAAATGAAAGTGTCCCTAGGCCTCGAATCCTCTAATACCGACGGGGTCAGAAAAGAGCAAGAGCTGACCAAGGGAGGTCGGTTAGGATATATGAAAGCGAATAGCTTGGCACAGAGTAAGTGGAATCAATGCCAGGACTCAGTTAGGAGTCCCATGGTCGCCAACAAACGCTCTCAAGTTAAGAGCCTCTGGGGCCGTGCTGGTGGGGGAACTTTACTATCACTCATGTCAGTGGATTTTAGGAACATCAAAAACCTTGAAACATGATCAATAAATACAGAGGATGGATATTAAACTTAACAGTGGTAGTTTTGTATCAATTGAGATATGTGAAAATATGGAAGAACTACTAAGAGCCTCGCTGGTGAAAGAGGAATCAAGATTTACTGTACTGTACACCCACTCTCTACAACCCAACTTCCCTTCGACTGCCTTCGCTACTAATCGG